>NC_142063.1:120884131-121201908 GCF_059756535.1 Pantherophis guttatus | reverse complement strand
CCGCCCACCCAATCCACCTCCCACACCCACCACACCCACCGCGCCCACATTATTCTTACCTTTTATTTGGCCCCACCCCCAATCTATTGCTGCCTCCTGAGTCCCAGCTGATTGCAAGAGGGAAAAAAACTGTTTAAACTCTTGCTGCGAGGCTTCAAAGGGCCACCCTACAGCTGAGCAGTGTTAAAAGAAAACAAATGAGTAGACCGGTGCCTGCAAAAATACAAGAGTATACCAGTGCCTGCAAAAATACATGAGTAGATCAGTGCCTGCAAAAATAAATGGGTAGACCAGTGCCTGAAAAAAATAAATGGGTAGATCGTACAGCTCTGCAAGCAGTTAAAAGCCTGGTAGTCCAGTACCTCTGCTAAATCCTAAATAATTGTCACATGACCATCAAGCCACACCCACAAAATAAGCCACACCCACAGAACTGGTAGTAAAAATTTTTAGAACCCACCCCTGATTTGGAGGTATGCTTTGAGTCATTGATATGATGACAGGTGAAATTCACCTTCAGCACTGTAGCAAAGGACTGAAGGTTTCGTGCCAAAATTGGCTGATATTTGGAACTGTTCACAATTCCTTCCACCTTGACCAAAGCCACAGTTCCAGCTGAAAAAAAGCAGCCCCAAAGCATATAATGCTGCCACCACCAGCTTCGCTGTGGTTATGGTATACTTTTGGTGTTGTTTTGCCCCAAACTTACTTTTTGGAATTATGGCCAAAAAGTTTAACTTTGGTCTTATTGGACTATAACATATTTTCCCACAAGCTTTTGTCATACTTGATGTAGGTTTTTACAAAATTACTGGCCATGGATGTTTTTCTTTGTTAAAAAAAAGAGCTTTTGTCTTGCCGTCCCATCCCACAGAGCAGACATATGAAGTACATGGGATATTGTTATTATATGTAGTACACAACCAATACTTGCAAGAAATTCCTGCAGCTCCTTTAATGTTGCTATAAAGGCTCTTGGCAGCCTTGTGGACCAGTTTTCTTCTTGTTTTTTTTTTTTTCCATCAATTTTGGAGGGAGATCCAATTCTTGGTAATGTTACTGTTGTGTCATATTTTCTCTGCTTGTTGATGACCGTCTTCGCTGTGTTCCATGGTATATCCAATGCCTTGGAAAGTTTTTTGTATTCTTCTCCTGACTGATACCTTCCAAGAAGGAGAGCCCTTTTGAAGTTTTGTAAGCTCTTTGCAGGCTTTTGCTGTAATAGGCAACTGAGTAAATATCAGAAAAACTACTACTGGAACAGTAGTATGGGCTTGCTTATATGGGCTTGCTCAGAATCACTTTAATTGATGGTGCACGGGTACTGACTACTAATCACCATCAATTTGAATCAGTGGTGAAATCCACTTACCTTCGCTACCGGTTCGGGAACAGGAGCGCGTGGGAGTGCATGCGCACTTTGTGCGCATATGCCTCTTCTGCACATGCGCAGAACCTTCTGCACTTGCGCAGATGGTAAAAACAAGGGACATAATGATGTCCCGGTGGGTGGGCGGAGCCTCCCACCGCCAGTGCTACCGGTTCAGCGAACCGGATAGAACAGGGGGGATTACACTGCTGGTTTGAATGTGATTGGTTAATTCTGAAGACAGCCACATCCGTACTTATAAGAAGGTGAGCACATTAGGCAGCCACATTATTGTAAGTTTTTTATTGTTATTTTTCCTCCCTAAAATATTTTAGTTTGTTTTTCAGTTGAATTATACAGCTTATACAGAATGTTATATAAAAGGTGAAAACAAAATTCTGAAGTGATTTATCTTGGTCTGATTTTTTTTTTTTTTACATCTCAAAACGCTTAAGTTTTGCGCTATTGTCAACAATACTGTTGCATTTTTCATCATTAAAACTTCATTACTAGGAAATATAAGAACTGTTATGTCCTTGATAATGTTACGTACTTACAAGCAAATAATCAAGCTCAGAGAGCACCAAGGATTCCACTGTTCAGTCCTGAGCTACATATTCTCCTCTACTGAAGTATAATAATGGAATTCCAGTTAATGAAAGCCAGTTTGGTGTAGTGGTTAAGGTGCTGGCCTAAAATTAGGAGACTGTGAGTTCGATTCCTGTCTTGGAATGAAAGTTGGCTGGCTGATTTCAGGCTAGCCACTCTCTCTCAGCCCAGCTTACCTCACAGGGTTGTTGTTGTGGGGAAAATAGGAGAAGGAAGGAACGTGAGTATGTTCACTTCCTAGAATTGTGTATGAAAAAGGTGATATAAAAATCTAAAAATAAATCCATATAAATCAATATGTTCTTCTAAAAACATGTTTATTCCCATCTTTGATAGACTCCTTCATGGGACTTAAGTTATGAAAAATTGAAAATAACTAGGCCAAGGACGCAAGACAGTATAGATGGGGAATGTAGTTGCTATGCCACATTAACAATCCTGCAAAAGAAATTAGGCAGAGAGAAAATGATTGATGTAGAGCTCCCCCAGGGAATTCCATTGCTGAGTGGGAATTTGGACCTGCATCTCTTTAGCCAAGGTTCAAATTCCTAACCTGTACACTGTAATGTAGTATATGGTATCACAAAATTAGCTTGGGTAAGGTTCAATCTCAACATTCCAAGAAAGGCATCTTAAAAACCATGAAAGAAGGCAAACTTTATGGAATTCTGGAACCCCCTTCATAAATCAAGAGGAAGATTCATTCATAGGTCCACTGAAGAGGTCCTTCCTGCTATGGTTACTCCACAAATAGTGCTTTACAATTAAGGAGGAAGGAAACATAGATATTACTGAGTTGGGTCACAGAAAGCTATGGAGACATTGCTAACTGAATTATTAGAAAACTAAAGTTCTCATACCTCAGCTGAAAGCCAATGCCAATGGGAGGAGTGACCAGGTTCCATAAACTCTAATTCAACACCTGTAAATATGTGGAAAGAAATTATATAGGATTCTAAATTGCATTTGCAAGCATAGTAATGTCTATGTATTAAATCTTAATGCCTTTTAAGCTAAATTTAGAGAGGTATTGGGATGACAGGATTTCTGCAAATTGTACTGCAGTAGCACTTGTGTATCCTGATGAATTCCTGGCCCAACCCTGTACTACTAATTTCATCTTTCAAGGATATGTTTAGAGGGAAACTTTCAAGTGTAATTTGGCTGGAGAACTGTGGGCCCTTAAAATCTGGTATAATGGAAAAACTTTCTTTCCTTCCTTCCTTCCTTCCTTCCTTCCTTCCTTCCTTCCTTCCCTCCCTCCCTACCCCCCCTCTCTCTTTCTTTTTCCCTCCCTTCCTATTCCAAAACCACTTCTGGTGGCTTTCACAATAAAAATGTAAAACATAGTAAAAATATCTAAAAATGGATTTTTGTATCCCTGATAAATACTATATTTTACACTGTTTTTGCAAGGCTGCTATTTTACAGAGCAATAAACCACCAATTACCATATATTCTCATTCTGTTCCTTGTTATAAAGAGTTAAGCAGAGGAATAAATGAAGTCTTTAACTTCTTAAATAATCAGAAGGTAATTTTAACTGGTTGATTATAAAGGTGATAAGTATATCTTTCTCCTGGGATCTAGAGAAAAATAACTGATCTGCGCTATTAATCTTAATTTACCTTATTTGTGCAATTAGCTCCGTATTTGTTATAGTTCAGTCTAAAAAAAAATGGAAGGAAAATATACTTGCTAGTGAGAACATCCATCTAGTGACATTGTTCATTGGCTTTTCTCTCTATTTTGCAAAACTGCAATAGTTAGTCAGAAGGCTTTTGATACTATTAGAGACCAAGGGAGGATACGGTTTTTTTAGTAGGTAGAGGAAGCAAAATGCCACTTATTAGCAAAGGTCAAGGAGGCCATCCTGAGATAATGATGTCATTACTGTTTGCTTTAAACTTCAGGTCTTTACAGTTTCCATGGCATGGCAGGCAGGACGTGATCCAGGCAGAAACTGGAAAACACATTCTTGTTAATCCAAAATTTACGGGAGTAGCCATTTCTCAGAAACAATAATCTGTTTTCTCCATTGGTCATCAGAGGAATTTGGGATAAATAATTTCATATATTTAGCTGAGCTCTAGCTCAGGTGTAGCCAGGATAAAGAGCAAACCACATAAAAATGCCTACCTCTTTGAATAATCTGCTGTGCTCAAATCAACAAGATTTAAAAAGGGTCATTAAAACAAACAGGCCCAAATAAGATGGAAGCATCCCATATCAAATGCCTTTCAGGGAAAGTGTAGCTGAGGATGTTAAAAATAATTTTAGGGAAACAACAGAGAAGGGAAGTAGGGAGGCAAAGTGTTCTACTGTGAAGTAGCCAAAATGATTATTTCATTTTCTTATTTGAAAATACTTCCCCTTACTGTTGGTTGATGGCATTGGAGCAGGCAAAGAGTGTTATGTAATAAATGAGCTTTCAACAGAACTGGATGATTTATCTCTCTGGTGTAAATTCCAACTAAAGCAAGAAACAAATTCTGTGAGCAGATCAACTGGATGAGTGATTTCTCTGAATTTGTCCATGAAGAGAAATCCTCCTATTATTATTGTTATTATTATTATGGTTCATTGCACAGTCAGCCAGATGTTCAGATTGGATTTGGCATTTTTGTCTACCTATAAAGTCCTTGGAAAGGATCTGGGAGAGGCAGATGATGATAATGATGATTAAATTATTAAATTTATTGGCTGCCCATCTCATGGTTCAAGGCAACTCTTACAATTTCTTAAGGGCTAGATTCCCCCTTAATGATGACAGCAGCATCAGTATTTAAAAAGTGTCATGGAAGGGATTTCCTTATGAAGATTTATTTTGGGATTGAATTGAAACAAGAAAATAAAGGGAGGCTCCTGATTGATTGGAATGAGGTTTGTGCAATGAATAATAGTGCAGTTGCGTGCATTTCTTGGCCAGCTCATCCCTGAATCAGTGCAACAATCTTGAGTTTCATCCATGTGAAAATCTCTGAAATGCTCCTCTCCTCTGGAAGAATTTTCAGAACAAATTTTCTTTCATAAAATTGAATGAGAACTTTTCTTTTGGATGCTCATTGGAGGGTTAACTTGGAAAAGGAAAAAAAAACAGGAAAATAAATATTCATTTGAGCTTAATTCAATACCATCTGGGTACCAACAATCCAAAGTAATGGATGAGCAGAAAGTTACATATGAATTTGGAAGGGACTTCAGCGAAACTTTGGGCTAAGCCCTGTTCAATACAGAATCAGCTAAGACACATCGAGAGATTGGTATTAAGCATTTGTTTTAAGACTTCAGTGAAAGGGAACATTCAGTACTACTTTAGTAAGCAACCTGTTTCATTAGGTGACAGCTCTTACTACAGGCCCATCCTAACATCTATCCTGGATCTGTTTCCCTGTAGTTGGGACTTCCCTCCATATGGAAGTCAGTTACTTCAAGGATCTCTGCCTTGATAGAAGAAAATGGAAACTGAATGGAATAAATTAAAAATGCCCAATAGCACCATAGAATTCTGCAATTTAGTGAAGTGCAATTTGGGTCTAGAAAATTCTCAATCTATTTTTAATCATTCCTAAAACTTCCCTTGTGTAGGTTTTTTTAAATCACCAACAACAACAAAGCTGTGCATAAAACAAAACAGTTCAATGAAAACTGAGGTGTTCAGGACTTGAAGGGGAAGGGAATAATATAAGACTCCCTTTGCCTTTAACTGAATGAGACATGACTCATGAGTGAGAAAAGAAACTCTTATTATCACATCTAAGATTATCACATGGGGCTAGAATAGCAATGAAACAACAACAACAATAAGAGCAACATAACAAATGTTAATAGGCTGCAGTATGTTGTGTCCGAGCCAAATCAAGCCATCTACTGTAGCATTTTGTCTCTACTGGTGGCCAAATAGCTAATACTTACATAACACAGGGAATTCTTCAATCCCCAACCTGATATACAGATGTGAAATAATGTGCTTTCATGGAGGTCTTATCTTAACCCTGATTCATTGGAGATTCTCGTGAAATTCATGCTCCCACATCTATTATACTCAATTCAAGCAATCACCATTGTCCCAAAGGCCCTTTCCTGCCAATATAACATGTTCATTTTCTTTAATTTCTCCCTATTCCTAAGTGTACGGAGTCACTCAAAGACCAACTGTACCTTAGGGATTGTTTCCCTTCACATTTGCACATGTAGGTACTTGATGCAGTCCTGCACACAAACATATATAATTAAAGTTCTCTAACTGTAGTTATCTTGTTGAGAGCGACGTCCCTAATATTGCTTTTAACAATGAATTTTCTTGCAAATTAATTTGGGATAGCCCAACTCAACATTATCAGGCAGTATGAATTCTTTTTTATTTGTGTGTATTGAATGGTAAGACTACAGGAAAATTGTGTGGCCTGAGACCATAACAGGATTCTGCTTCTTTCCTCACAAAGCCATAGTGAAAAATGCATGTCTGTGTATCCTATCCCATCCTACTGAATCTTGCCACCTTTGCTTTTATGGTGATTACCGGGATCAATAAACTTTGTTATACAAATTCCATTTGTTAGACAAGGAGATTAAGCAAAAATATCCCTAAATGTCCAATTGCTGAACAATTCTCTTTGGAAGTGGGAGAACAAAGTTCCTGATCTTCACACTCCTACAATTTTTCCTTTTGTTTCAAACCTCCTAGAGACCATCTGCAATACCTCCGAGGACCACTAGGGTTTCCTAGACGGAAAGTTGGGAACCACCCTTTGAAAAAAGTCCTGCCACAGCAGTTCAATTCTGATTAAGAGGTAAGAAGAATCTGGACTTGTAACCATTTTATGGGCATTTTGCCTTTATTCTTTTTTTCAGCAAGCAAGGGAGAAAAAAGACTAAATATGTAGAGGATCATTTTTGTTCCAGCAAGAGAACCAATGTAAAGATGTTGGAAAATAATGCTTAATTTCTAGAGAGAAATTCAGGAAATATTGTATGGGAAAAAGACTTGCAATCTGTCATGTAAACCATTGTTTTTCTTGTTGCTCTCTCTCTCTCTCTCTCTCTCTCCTCCCCCCTCTCTCTTTCTATATGTGTGTGTGAGAGAGAGAGAAAGAGAAAGAAGATAAGTCTGGCTGAATATGCGCTGTAGAAGTCAGTCAGGAGGGAACTATCTGGAGAGTTGTGGACAGCACAACTGTGAGATAAAATATGTTGTAATAAATGGACTGTGCTTAGAGGTCCTTAAAGGCACAATATCCATTGCCTTACTATATGTACATTTGCCTGTAGGTTCCCAATATAATCATAGCCAAGAGATCCTAATATAATCATAGCCAAGAGTAATTCATAGCCAAGAGATCAGGCCAAGCTCGACTGTTAATAAGCCCTTGTCCTGACCTGCTCTTTCCTGAATCAGCTCGCCGCAGTGTGGGATCACTGGATGTGAAATTCTTTATAAAGAATTATAAAGCTTTCTCTCTTGAGATAGAAAAAAGACTTTACCATTTCCAAGAGATGATTCTGCTTGAAATCTTAAATTGACAGATGTTTGGAACCATCAGCATTCATAGGGTATGAATGTATTTTAACTTGCATTATACAAATCTGCTTCCCCCTCCCCAGTTTAGGTGGGTGGAGGCATTTCAGTCTGTTCTGTTCATCCTTGCATGGTGGAAGCTTCTTGCTTGTTTTATCTTTCTTACATGCACAACACTGAAGCATGGGTTCATTTACCAGATCTTTTAGGAGTCACACACTCTTATTTTTTTTTTTTAACATAGTTGTTCTAAGACATTGACTGTGCAATTAAATGTAGGAAGGAAGGAAGGAAGGAAGGACACAACCCATTTGATCAAAAAGATTGCTGAGAAATAAAAGAAAACAGGCATCCTTCCTTGTCAGCTATTGCTCTGGGATTGCAAATGGCCTCAAACTATTTCACACAATATTTGGAAATAAATATCATTCATTCTCAGGCTGCTTCAGGCTCTCAGCCTTAGTGGACTCACAAATTATAACGGAAAGAATGATGCAACCTTAGCACTATTTCAGCCATGTGGTGTTATCATTCAGCAAACAGCTCCCACCCTGACTCTTGAAATTGCCTTTCTGGGTGGCTTTTGGTGCCAGCTAATTAACACTTTCCTAACACAGGGATGGAAAATTCTAATTGGAGAACTCATGCAGTAGTGCAAGAAAATTGTCTGTAAATGCCTATGGTTTTCTTCCCCCCCCTCAAATTGTAAGGGTCTATTTCTTTCTTTCTTTCTTTCTTTCTTTCTTTCTTTCTTTCTTTCTTTCTTTCTTTCTTTCTTTCTTTCTTTCTTTCTTTCTTTTTTTCTTTCTTTCTTTCTTTCTTTCTTTCTTTCTTTTTCTTTCTTTCTTTCTTTCTTTCTCTCTCTCCTCTTAAAATAGTTGCATTGTGCTTCTAATAAATTTAACAATTGGCAATGACAGAAAGAAAGAAAGAAAGAAAAGAAAAGAAAAGAAAAGAAAGAAAGAAAGAAAGAAAGAAAGAAAGAAAGAAAGAAAGAAAGAAAGAAAGAAATCCTGGGTACAGCATAATCGAGCATCATTATATTGAAGATAATTCATTCCATGTTTGTGCACTTTTGACTTGCCTATTGCTTGGCCTCAAGAGAAGAAAATAGCGCCAAGGTGTTGTAGAGAGAAACAGCTCCACTCAGTGAGGGATTTGGCTAAGTTTTGACTGATTACTTCAGAGGAGTGAACTGCACCTGAGTACACAGCAAATGCGCTCTGCTGACCATTTCCAATGACCTCACTGCCGATGGTACAGTGAGAGTAAACAGAGGGAATGAGCAAGCGGGAGAGATGCATATAACGATGTATATGCTGAAAATGGTCAAATGCATGAGTCCCTCCCTGCTGCTAAAGACCAAAGAGAATCCGGAACACATAACATAAGTGCTTTGCTTGCTTCAATGGTGGAATGGTGTCAGAGTAATAGCACATATTGCAATCTGAACCTTTCGTTTGCAAGCAATCTTTTCTCTCTCTCCTCAAAAGGGTATTTAATAATATAACATCACTGATTCTTTCCTTGTTTCCTTCCTGCCTGCCTGCCTGCCTCCACTTTTTTTCATTTTATTTATCTTTAATTCAAAACTAACAGTCCAAAAGAGAACAAAAAGCTACAGCAAATATTTTTAAAACCACAATCCAAGCCTTTCCTTCCTTCCTTCCTTCCTTTCCTTCCTTCCTTCCTTCCTTCCTTCCTTCCTTCCTTCCTTCCTTCCTTAATAATGCAGTCGTTAAATAATACGCACTAACTAACAACTATTCACACATTGCCAGCAACTTTATGAGGATGCAGTCTGTTGAATTTCCAGAGTGAATTCCATAGTTTTTGAATTTCTTTTAAATGTTGGGTATGTGCCAGCTAAATATCCCTGGAGAAGCACCATTAACAAGGTCCATGAAATGACCTTAACAATGGAGAAGTCTTCTGGGCTGGGGCAGCAGATGCTGCCAAAAAGAAAAAAAGGGTTTTAAATCCTGCAAACTCTGCCAAATTACTCTCACCACATTTTCCTGCACTCCACTCATTGACTGAGTGATTATGGGCCACTAAGTCATTATTGAGTGTTAGGTACCATATAGTCTTTCAGTGATGCTCTCATCATTATTGTAACCGAGTCTATCCATCTTGCTCTTTAGTCCTCTTATCTTTCCTTCCACTTTTCCTAGCAATAGAGTCTTCTTTACAGAGGAAGGTCCTCCAGAGGTGTCAAACTGGTGGCCCGAAGGCTGGATACATCACATGCAGGCCACGCCCACTCCACTCCATGAAGAGGAAAAACATCGTGAAACGTCATGTGATGAGAACATGACATGGCAAGTTTGACACCTATGCATACCAAACTCAATATGCTTTATATATACTTCAGCTCCATCTTCCATCAGCTGTGATAATTAAGGTAACTGGAGCCTCCATGTTTAAAGTTGATAAAAGTTGACATCTAAGTGGTTAAAGTAAGTTGATGCCTTCTTATCCTGATTATAAACTTGCCAGAAATATTTATTTCACTGTTCATGGGGAAAGAGCACTGTACCAAATGAAAACAACTTACCCAACATTAAAAGGTATGCAATGGAGAGAAATGTAGCTGGCTTCCATTTTAATGTAACCTTGTCTAATTTCTTCTCTTTAATTTTTGAAATGTGCTTTATTTTTATGCAAAATATAAAGCAAAGAAAGAAAATACATACTGATATGCAAAATCACAGACAAAAATATTCAATGTCAACAAATAAATATATAAATAAATACATATTTTTAAAATGAGAAATATTTTAAAATAGGAAATAATATTCAACAATCTCTAAATTAGAACAATACATGCCATTTTTAGAAAATATGTGGAAAATAATAAATGTTCTTAATTCAAAATTTCACTTTTTTCTACATAGTTCAAGATCACATTCTCATTTTTAAGTAAAATATCATGTTAACACAAGACACATGCATACATACAAAGGAATAAAAAGGGTGTACGTATGAGAATCATATAGAGGCAGATATGCACACAATTCCATACATTTGAAAAGTAATCTATGAAAACAAATCCCGCTAGGAAAATTGCAAGCAAAATCCATATTTAATGGTCAAGTTACTTCAAATTAATTATTTTCAAAGGCATCTCTTTTTAAAGACATCTCATTAACTTCCCAGAAAATCATGTGATCAATGTAAAGTCAATCTCCCTAAGATTTCGGCTCACCTAGTACTAATTATTGGGAAGGAAAAAAAAGAAGTTCCTTGAATTGAAAGAAATTGAACAAAAAATTTGATTCTCATCCTAGCATTTAATGTCATAAATCAAGGAAATAAAAGTATATCATTAATTATAATTTCTGTAGAAGAGAAGATAAAATAATTCCAATGTCCTTTGAAATCATGCTGCACAAGAATTTTCTTTTTTTCTAAAACTAGATTCATCAGCTGGTCAGGTGCCACAAAGCTTCCATCTCCTTCAGTGGTGGGTTTCAAAAATTTTTATTACTGGTTCTGTGGGTGTGGCTTGGTGGGTGTGGCATGGGTTTGTGGGTGTGGCTTGGTGGGCGTGGCAGGGGAAGGATACTGTAAAATCTCCATTCCCACCCCAATCCAGGGGAAGGTTACTGCAAAATCCCCATTTCCTCCCAATCAGCTGGGATTTGGGAGGCAGAGAAAAGATGGGGGTGGGGCCAGTCAGTATTTTTACTACCGGTTCTCCGAACTACTCAAAATTTCCACTACCAGTTCTCCAGAACTGGTCAGAACCTGCTGAAACCCACCTCTGATCTCCTTCCTTCCAATCTCTTTCCTCTTTCTGCAACTTTCCCTTTTTCTTTTAATTAAAGCAACATGCACCTTATGATTTAAGAAATACATTTAGAGGAAACTAGGTAAGTGGCATTTAAATGTGTTTAAAAGCTATCCTATTTTAAGCAGTTTCAGTGTGTGTTTTCTTTGATTCTCCAAAAAAAAAAAAAATTCAAGGAGAAGGAGTGTGTAAAACCTGGGGATTTACTGTTGGGAAAGGAGGGGGAAATGGAAGATTCTGCCGTGTCAAATATGCCTCTGTGAAGATTTCCTGCAGGCATGTTCAGAGCCCACCACTCCACCAGATATTGGGAGCATTAATAAATACTGATGCATCAGACAGATGTTTTCCTTTGGGCCCCTGGGTTATCTCCAGATGGCCACCATGTGTTTAGCAATCCCAGATTATTTCCCTATAGAGCCCAGGGTGATTTTTAATTAGGTCTGATATCTAATTTAGGCAGGTGTAGTTAGATAAGATGGCGATGAGGAGGGCTGTAGAATGACATTTCTCTCTGGCTGTGATGTGGTATCTCTCTTCACAAAATGGTCTGGAGAAGTGACAATCCACTCTGCTGGAGCCTGCCAAACCATTCTGGATCTCCTTCCTTTCTCATCCATGCTAAAATAACCCATGCCTGCTGTACTATATGTATATGTCTTGTTCCTCAGTGTGCAAAACATTACCAATTTTTTTTTTCTCTGTAGGAGTTGGATTAGATTACGAGACAATTTAAGTCAGAAATCTGGCAGTTGCTTTGCAGAATGATGCTCACTGAGCTATAATTATAGCTCTTAAAGTTGATAAGAAATGGCAGCCTATATCATCTATCCAGCGTTTTATTCCACATGTCATAGATAGTGAAAGAGACAGATAGCATTTTAAGGCAGAGAGAGGGGCTAAGGTTGAGCTTCAATGTATGTCTGCTTTCTTACCTCCTATCATTCAGTCATCATAAAGGATTAGCAAATGTATTGTTTCTCAGAGATAGATAAAATGATAAGACAGAATGAGTGGGGAAGAAAGAGAATAAATAAATCCTAACATAGAATCTGATCTTCTTAATGTGATCAAAATGAATTGATGTTAAGCCTATGTGCATATTAATAACATTTATGAGAAAAATAAGACAAGGAAATAAGGAAAATAAGGTATATATTTCAAGAGGTTCTCTTGTGGAAGACTCACTGAAATATATGGAATCTATAGGAATGAAGACCTTAGCTTGGTGGGTACCTACTAGTGCTAGGACATTTATGATGGCCATAGTCCTGCCCATTAAATGAGAATTACAACCTAGTGGTTAAGACCTGGGCTTGTCAACTGGAAGGTTGGCAGTTTGAGACTCAAGCACTGCATGACAGAGTGAGCTCCTGTTCCTACCCCAGCTTCTGCCAACCTAGCAGCTCGGAAGCATGCAAATGCAAATAGATAAATAGGTACCATTTATCTAGGTTCCCATTTTGGTGGGAAGGTAACCATTTTCCTGGCCACAAAACCACAGCAGCATCTTCAGAAAATGCTGGCTCCCTCAGTTACAAAATGGAGATGAGCACTGCTCCCTAGAGTCAGACATTACTGGACAAGAGAAAATCTTTATCTTTTTTTTAAAGTGGTAGAAAACTCACAAAATCATCAAATCTCATGGGATCCTGTCACTGTTTCTCAAAATCTGATAAACTTTGTATGATATTATGGGATTGAGATCATTGACATCTTGCAACATTGAACCAAATCTTACCATATAATTTTTAAATATTTTACTGGGTTATTGTATGAAATGCATGATGATACCAGAGCCTTAAAAAAGTTGACATCTCCTGCTTATCTGAACTTTTCTTTCCAAAATGGCAACTTACATTATAGAAAGCAAATATGGATGATTTTAATGGGCAAAGTGGAAACACTGCTAATAAATCTTAAATAGGTGAATGCTTCACTTGCATATATCTTTCACCATGAAGTTGTCTGAATTAACACAAATGTTTGAATCTTAGTCTTAAAATTCCCAGAATCTTATACTTTCAAGCTTATTCCAGTCATTGTTTTTGTTAGTATACTGTAGATTACTTTAAGGATAATCTTCAGCCACTTGCTAGGATGAGTGTTATGTTGACTGCTCTGTGGGAACTGCAAAACATTTTAAAAATATTCTTGTCCCTGTAAAATATCGGATGGTTGTTTTATATTTCTGTTTTAATATATTGCTAGTTGAGTAATAAAGCTTTGAATCACACTTTCAGATGCAAAGTATATTGTGATGGATTGTGTCTACAAATGTGTTGTGTTGGACTATAATGAAGAGACAGTTTCCCAGGAAGGAGGGAGCAAAATCCAAGGAGTGGGCAAGACAAGAAGACACAGTCTGGAGCTGGATGGGTGACAAGGTTGACTATGATGGTCAATGAAGGACTATGTTTTAATATAAACATGTGTATTAACATTAGGATTAGTAATGGTGGCCTGACTAGAAGCTAGAATAGAGGTATATATGGTGTCTATATTCGAAAGTCCCATAAGATCTTCACCTTCTCATTTTTTATAACTTTTTCTACTTTATGTTCCCATGACTTTTTGGATACAGATAAGTCGTATTTTTTACATAATGACCAATGGATTAATTTAGCATGTCAAGAGCCTTGGTAGTACAGGGGTTTAAGGCACCCTGTTATTAAGCTGGTTATTAAGACCAGCTGCCTGCAATTACTGCAGGGTTTGAATCTCGCCAAGGCTCAAGGTTGACTCAGCCTTCCATCCTTTCTAAGGTAGGTAAATTGAGGACCCAGTTGTGGGGGCAATAAGCTGACTTTGTATAAATATACAAAAGGATGAAGGCTATTGCTGAGCACATTGTAAGCCGCCCTGAGTCTTCGGAGAAGGGCGGCATATAAATCAAATAAAAAAAAAAATTAGGTCATGTCTAGCTTTGTAATCAGTTTGTGCGATTTTGCTGCATTCACATATTAAATGTGAAACAGTTTCGACTTTGTTGTTGCAAAGTCAGCAGTTTGGATTGTCTGTGGATTTTTGTATTTTTTTTTATTATCATTTACTTTATTCATTAAACATGAAACATTAAACATGAATATTCAAAAATGCATCACAAATACCATTGACTGGTGCTAATGGTCGATACGGATTGCTGCCAGTGTCCTAGATATCAACCAAGTACCTTCTTAAGATGTACGATGTTCCAAGTAGCGCAGTTTTTTGCAGTTTCGCTGGTGTTATTGCAGGAAGCTGCAATTTGTTGATGTATCTTATAAAATTCTTGGACATGGTACCAAGTGCCCCGATGACAATGGGTATCACTGTTACATGTTTCATTCATAGCCGTATAGTTTCAATGGCCAGGTCGCGATATTTCATGATTTTTTCCAGTTCTTTTTCTTCGACTCTGGCATCTCCTGGTACCACAATGTCAATAAATTGTACGTTTTGGTTTTCGACAACTGTGATATCTGGCGTGTTGTGTTCCAAGTGATGATCCATCTGTATTCGAAAGTCCCATAAAATCTTCACCTTCTCATTTTCTATAACTTTTTCCACTTTATGTTCCCATGACTTTTTGGATACAGGAAAGTTGTATTTTTTACATAATGACCAGTGGATTAATTTAGCAACTCAGTCGTGTCTAGCTTTGTAATCAGTTTGTGCGATTTTGCAGCATTCACATATTAAATGTGAAACAGTTTCGACTTTGTTGTTGGAAAGTTGGCAGTTTGGATTGTCGATGGATTTTTGTATCTTTGCTTTCATGGCATTAGTTTGTAGTTGTTCTTGAACAGCCACTATTAAACCTTCCGTTTCTTTTTTGATGGTTCCCATCTTAAGCCATGTCCATGTAAAGTTGTCACCACATTTTACTTCAATGTTTTTCAAGTGCTGTCCATGCAAAGCTTTGGTTTTCCATCTATTTAATCTGTTATCCAGCTGTTTTTCCTTATATTCTGCCTTTGTTTCTGTTGTTTTTATAACGTTGTCCGTTTTCACAACCTGCAGCAATTTTTCTGTACTTTGGTTCACATAATCATTCAAACTTCATTTTTCTTCTTCTACAGTTTGATGGATTTGCAATAGTCCTCTGTCCCCTATTTTTCTTGGCAGGTACAACCTGCCGATGTCACTTCGTGGATGTAAAGAGTGGTACATATTGAACAGTTTGCGCGTTTTCCGGTCCAAGTTTTCTAGTTCAGCCAAAGTCCAGTTGATGATTCCAGATGAGTAGCTTATCACTGGAACTGCCCATGTATTATTATTATTATTATTATTATTATTATTATTATTATTATTATTATTATTATTATTATTGCTGTTTGTATCAAAATGAACTATACCCAGAGGCCACACTGTTCATGTATTGAGATTGATGTATATTTAAAAATAAAAATCCAATAAAACTTTTTTTAAAAAAAGAAGTGAGCTGTAGGATTAATTATGAATGAAAGGGATAAAATATATGTCAAAAAGTTGAACTGGTGTGATGTACATTGTTGTGGGTGTGCATGAAAGTAAGAATTCATAGTTGTATGTCACGCTCCAATGAATGGTGAGAATTAAAAACCATTAAAAAGCAGGGATGAATTTGGGGGAAAGTTCTATAATGTTCTGAATGAATGAGATCAGGGAAAAATGTTCTTCTAATAGATGACATGAGTGGATGGGTGGGAATGAGATGAGAAAAGCATAGGTAAAAATGGTTGATCTTTTCAGAGATCCAAGAATGAATGAGAATGATGATTGATGAATGTCTTATTTACTTAGAAAAATATCTGTTTTGAATACATGATTTCACTATAAGGCTGTCATGTATACATATGGCAAATAAAAAAATCTAAATGCTTGCTGGATTTGATTGTTTATGATGAAAGATTGAGAGGACTAGTCAAGAATACAAAGAGAATAAGAAGTCATGAAATAACAAGCCCATTTTCTAATATCAAGAGAGGATCCTTGGAAAAATGGACATAAAAGAAAAATAAAGAAATAAAAGGAGTGTCACAGAAATAGAAATAGAATGTACATAATAAAGAGCACAGAATGAGTATTTGGTGGACTGTTGAAATGGATCAGATTGTGGATAGGTTAAAAAAAAAGAAATACTGGAATGATTGCTACAAACAAATGAAGGGTGAGAAAACTACATTGTATAGGATGTATATAGACAAAAATGCAGTTGCAAATAATTGGTTCAAAGAGAAGAAGGTATGGTTAAAATTAAAAGAGGCAGACAAAAGGGAGAACAATTCTGATGTAAATAAAATTTTGTTTTGGAACTTGGTGAAAGGGCTACACAAGGAGTCTTCAGAAAAATGAACCCATAATGGAAGTAGGAGGAACTTGAGGAACAGGAAGAAGAGCTGGAACCAAGACAAGGGTCAGATAAAAGAAATATGAGTCTGGGCAGAAATGCAATTTGAGAAGATGTCTCTGACGTGATCCTCCATAGTTCCCATAAAGAAAAACAGAGAGAAGGAGGAAGCAAATTCAGACTTGCAAGATTCTGTTACTGTAATCTTATAATGAAAGTAGTATTCACTTACATGTCTTTGGTTTCCAAGTTTGATCTATCTTGGAGAGCTGACAGAACAGAATTAAGAATAAAAATGATTAAACAATTTAGGATGAATCAGAAGTAAAAGGTTTCTGAAAGGAGTATTTTAAAGATTTATATGCGAATAATGATGTGTCAAATGCTTGAAATGAACTGAGAGTTACAAATGATATTATCTACAACTGATTAAAAACATATAAATGCTGTGAGAAAACAACTGTATGTAAAGATTGTGCATGTGCACATAAGATTGTTGCTTTTTGTTGCTTTTTTTATACTAAGAAATGTATAAATTGAGAAAATTAACTGTAGATTTGTTGATTTAAAGGACGTGTTTGATAAAATAAGGAGGCTTAAATTATGGAACTCTGTATGAATATTGAATTGAAGACTTGTTGCTGACTGCAGTAAGAGTAATATATGATCAAAAACATACAGGAAAATAAGTGAAATGGTCAATGAAAGATTTAGCATTGAGCAGACAGTAAGACAAAATGTATGATTTCCCTTTGTCTCTATTTATATTTTAATGTGTTTATTTATCCATAAACACATTAAAACTATGTGTATTTCTGAAGTTGAATGACTACTTGATGCAGCAATATATATATATATATAAGATAAGATTGCTGTGATTATTAGAGAAAATGGAGTGAATGATTGCAGGTTATACACACGTTAAAACACTACAGCAAGTAGATGATTTGGTGATGTTGATGATTTACTAAATATGTGAAGGTGGATAGTAAAATATTAACATGTGCAAATGCTGGTAGAAAGATAATAGGTAATGTGTATATTGCAAGGAATGAATGTTGGAAGGAGCAAATCTAGCTGTATGGAAGACTGTGCCCAATCCAGTCACATAGTGACTGTGTGAAGTTACAAGGGATGTCCCACCAAGTTCCATGATATGCTTATGGCACATTTAATTAAAAATGTAAGATCTTTGAATATTATTGTTCAACAACAGCTCATTGCTGAACATATGGAGGCCAGGGTTGGTTGTTCATTCCAATTTCATATGAGATACAGATTCCAGAATTCATGAACTCAAATCCAAAATGTGATCCTTGGTATTTGCAAAAGTAGCAATAACGATTAAAAGGCAAGGTGCAGGGGTGGATTTTACTTACCTTTACTACTGGTTCGCAATGGGGTGGTGCAGATCGTCATTTATGACGTCCGGGCGGGTGGGTGGAGCCTCCCGCCAATTTTACTACCGGTTCTATGGAACCGGACAAAACCAGGAGCAACCCACCACTGGCAAGGTGGTATCCACAATCACGTGTTCAAAGTTGAGCCCCCTTTTAATGTATTGTGCATGAAAAAGGGATGACATGCCAATCTTGCAGTTGTGGTTGCACAGAACAGCAAGCATGTTTTGCAGCATTTTCTACCCTGTGGATTTTTGCTGGGAAAGTTGGGTAATCATTTTCAGAGGATCAGCCTATTGAACTCTTTAAAAAAACATTATCTTTTAAATTTTGGAAAGTTTGGGGTAGTGGTTTTGGCAGAGTGTCGGTGAAGATGCCCTCATGCTGTCCAAGTACTATAGCTAAGGGAGATGAAGTCATTCTCTGTTGTTGCTAATTCTAAGTCCCTCTATAAAATGGTTGCCTAAATTGCAGGATGGCTAACACTGTACTTTGCAATCAATGCTGGGAAAGAGAAACCAAGCCAGCGCTTGGATTGTGAGCTTGCGGTTATATAATATGCATTTCTTCTGAAAAACTTAGCCCCACCTGTGGACTACATTGTCCTGTTGGGAGGGTGTATGTTGGGTTTTTGTTCCATTTTCTTGTTTTGTTTTGTATCAGGCAGAGGAAGCTGCTCACTTTTGTTTTGAATGTCAGCACGGAGAGAGTCCTGTAGGGAAGACTCTTTTTGCCGTGTGAAAGGTCAATTGTGCAAGCTGAATTAGGAGCAATTACGTGATTAGATGACAAAACCGGATTCATCACAAGGATTCACATCAGCTCTGACCTTGGGACCTGGGAGCGTCTGGGAAAGACAAAAGAATTATTTTGAAAAATCTTTATAAAAGTAAATAGAGCGTGCCTCCTCACCTCCACTCCGGCCCCACGAGGAAGCAAGAGAGTCAGGAAGAAAATATATATATGTACTTTTTGCTGGCCTTTTTCAAAAGAGGCCATATCAGCCCTGTTTTTGCCATCTTCAAAGAGTGCAATAGAAAAAGAATCTGTGCTGAAGTCTCTGCTTATGCTTGTTTCCCTCAATTTCTAAGCAGCGGCTTAGATTTTCTGTATCAAAACAGAGATTAAGGACTAATTTGAACATTTAGTGGCTCTGGAAGGGGGAATTATTAGCTCTTCCTCTTTTCTTGTCTCTCTCATCACTTTTCCAAACTTCCATTTCATGGCAGCATAGCTCTGATATCTGAAGCAATGAGTAGGCAACAGCTGTTTTGCAAATAAGACAGAAATCCTGCACCCCTTTAGGTATTAAAATCAGAGTTCTTGTATTAAATACAATTGGGACATATATTATTATGACTTTTCTTCTAAGAAAGAGTAAGAAAAATTGACCAAAAGATTCTAAGAACCATTTAAGACTATGGGCCAGTACAGGGGTGGGTTCTACTGACCTTTACTACCAGTTTGCAATGGGGCTACATGCGCAGAAGCTTCCTGATGACGTTGGGGTTGGTGGGTGGAGCCTCCTGCCAGTTTTACTACCAGTTCTATAGAACCGGTCTGAACTGGAGGCAACCCACCACTGGGCCAGTATTTAGGAGATGCTTTGGGAAGATCCCTTAGAGTTTGAAAACACTTAGCTAAACAGACAATCTGACCACGTTTTAATTCAAGGAAATGCCCACATCATACCCCTCAAAATGGGAGTGTCCCTTTAAGGGTTGATCCCCACAACCAGGTTGCCCTATACAAACTAACAAACTAACTTTCTCAGGGGCCAGAACGCACAACATGAACCTCCAGCCTTATTTTCCTGATGTGTGTCAAATATAGCATTTTCTGACATGTGGCAGCTCAAGTGATATTGACAACTTAGTCTGCTGAGTTTCATTCACGGTAGCCAAAATGCTTCCAGTTCAATTGGCAGTAGCATGAATTTCCTTTTGCCTCCAGTTGTTAGCTTCTGCCCTTCGTGACCATTCCATCTTGGACTCTTGAAATATTGAATAAGATTGATGAAGTGGTTTAAAAAAACACCTTAATTGATGAACCCATTAAAGGCTAAAGTTTTGTTTTTGACTAATTTTCTGACTGAAGAATGAAAAGATAGACCATTCCATTCCATTCCATTCTACAAATGTCACCTGATAACCCCGGGGACAGGAATAATGGTAAAACTGGGATGTCACAAATGGCAACCACATGACCAGAGGATGCTATGACAGCTAGCGATTTGAGGACTGGTTGTATCACTCATTCAGCACCCTCACAAGTTCAAACAGTCAGTAAGCAAGTGTTTGTTGAGCGAGGACCACCTGTATACAATCTAAACTCATAACAGTAATTGCCTCAGGAATAAAAAGGTACAATCTCTGTGAGTCAGTCTCTTAATTATGGCATGTCAGATATAGCTCAGCTTGTGGTGAAGGATTCAGAATTCAGGCTATAAAATCCTGCAGCTCACTTTGCTAATCCTGACATGGGAACAGTGTCTGAAACTTGCTCTCTGATCATCAGTCCTACAAAACTTTTATTTATAGTACTTATGTGGCCAATTCTCTCATATGACAACTCTAGGTGGCTCACAACAATTCATAAAAAACAGTTAAAAACAAAAGTCTGTTTCCCTTCAGGCATAAGACCAAGAACTCAGCTTCCATCCTAGCTCAGTGCTTGGGGGAACCACCAGGATTTCCCAGCCCTCTGAAAGGTTAAAAGGCAGGAACCCCTTGGACATCAAGTGGGAGGAAATTTCAAAGAGATGGTGCAATCAAGAAGAAAGTACACCTCTGAGGTCCCATCAAATAAAAACATTTAAAGGATGGGGCCTGGAGCCCGCCCACCCTATCTAACTCAGTAGGTTAGGCAGATACCATCAGGGAAAGACTGGCTCTGTGCCAGGTAGGGATTTAAGGCTGATAACCAGGACCTTGAATTACACCCAGAAAGGATAGTGGCAACTGGAAGCCACTACAGCTCATGCAGTAGTATTGTTACTCAAGTGAATCACAGGACACTCAAAATTGTCAGTGCTGCTGCATTCTAGACTAGTTGCAGCTTCTGGATAGTCTTCAAAGGTAGCCTCATGTACAGTACACTGTAATGATTTTTGGAGGTGATTAAGGAGGTGACTAAAGCATGGGTGATTGTGAGTGTGGCCTCCTGGCCCAGTCCAGGAATCCATCTTGTGCACAATTGGTGCACAAGATGGATTTGTACAAAGCTCCCTCTGGCTGTGGCCACTACCTTCTTTTCCATTAGGGGCTGTGAGTCCAAGATGACCCCCCCCCCCCAAATTGTGCACCAGATCCATGCAGAGGAGTGTTGCCCTATCCACAGTTAAAAATATCAACTCTCCTGACCTCCACGGGCTACCCTGTCTTGCTAGGTTGAATTGCATTCCCCATCCAGTCCCTTACAACCTGCAAGGGCTGAGTCAGCAGCTGAATGACATTGCCTGCCCTGGGGTAGAGAAGTATAATTGGGTATCATCAGCATACTGATAATATTAAACCCCAAGATGACAGATAACATTTGCTAGTAGCTACTTCTAGATTTTAAATAGGAGGGGAGAGGGACCGAAGCCTTGAGGCACCTCACATACTAAGGGTCCAAGGCTGGAACTCTCCTTCCCCACCCAGCACCTCCAGTTACAGTCCCTGGAACTGGTGCAGCAACATAACCATAATTAATGGTTGCATAGAGATGCAGAAGAGCCAGGATTGACATACCACCCCCATCACTCTGCTAAACAAATAATTCCCTCAATACTGTCAAACTATTTACTAAGTCTGGACTACTATTAATCTTCTCATCGTTCCCACCACCCATCTCCTTCCACTTATGACTGTATGACTGTAACTTTGTTGCTTGTATCCTTATGATTTCTATTGATACTGATTGTTTCCTGATTGCTTATTTGTACCCTATGACTATCATTAACCGTTGTACCTTATGATTCTTGACGAACATATCTTTTCTTTTATGTATACTGTGAGCGTATGCACCAAGACAAATTCTTTGTGTGCCCAATCATACTTGGCCAATAAAAAATTATATTCTATTCTATTCTATTCTATTCTATTCTATTCTATTCTATTCTATTCTATTCTATTCTATTCTATTCTATTCTATTCTATTCTACTCTATTCTACTCTACTCTACTCTACTCTACTCTACTCTACTCTACTCTACTCTACTCTATTCTACTCTACTCTACTCTACTCTACTCTACTCTACTCTACTCTACTCTACTCTACTCTACTCTACTCTATTCTATTCTATTCTATTCCTGGGCCCTCCAAAAGTCATTCACAAGTGTGACCAAAGCTATCTTGGCACCATAGCTTGATCTGAATCCTGACTGAAAAAAGATCTAGACAATCCCCTTCATCCAAGACCCTCTGTAGTAGAAAGCTCATCATCCTTTCATCAACTTTATTTATGACTGGACAAATACAAAAGCATTGTCTGCTTCAAGCCAAAAACCTGATGTGGAACATTCGCTGTTCAGGAAGCATGACTGTTGCCATTTGCACATCTTCCTGACTCTCCCATTTCCTCACCTCTCCAGTTTCTTCCTCTCTTTGGCTTGTGGGTAAGAAGTGCCCTTCAGGCCCCTTCCTTTCTACTCCACCCTGAAAGGCTTGCCAAAACAAATCCCCAAAATTTACAGGAATAAAATGTTGGCATGGAGTACCATTAGCAAAATCTATTTACCTTAGGTACATTGGTAACCATCTCTCATTTTCTAAAAGTGGGGCTGCACAGAATACTTTGTGGCCTCAGAATACTATTTCAATGCAAACCAAAAAAAATCAGATAAGAGGCTTTTCTTTTCTTACTCACTTTTTTTCATCCGCAAAATTGACTGGACGAGAATTAGTTTCTTGAAAAGCAGCTGCGGTAGCCGATTCCTCATTGGGAACCTTCCTATTCCATATGGAGGAGTATGCAGGTGCTTTGGCTGCATAAGGAATTGGCCCAATAAAAAAGAATTGGAAGGAAGACCTAATGCTTTCTGCTGCAACTTAGTACCCTCTAGATCTCTAAGGATTCCACCTTTTTGGTGATACCTCCGATCATGTAAGATGCACTGGAATGGAAAAATTGATATAAATTATAATAAAGTAGATTGAGTCCCTACTGATATTCTCAACGAGTAGCTTGGCAACTGAGGTTTATTGCGGTTGCTTCTTTCTCTTGTTTTTATTTATTTATTTAGTTAAATTTTTATAGCTGCCCATCTGACCTGCATGATTCTGGGTGGCACACACAACTGAAATAACAAAAACAATTAAAAACAAACATGTTAATATTCAATTAAAAATAGGTTGATGAAGATTCTCAATCATTCAGACAGAGTTGTCTGAAGGTTGCCTGAAGTTGTTTGAACCACTGCAACTGAACTATTATTTGTAGTTTTTGTTAGTTTGATAGATGTTTTGCTGCCCATCCAGGTAGCTTCATCAGTCAAAGCAAGTCAATCAAGCAGAAAGTGATTGGAATGTACCAACTCCTGCCACACCAACCTCTGTGGTTTCCTCTCCAAAGTCCATTGCAATATGTCAATGAAGGTTCTCAATCATCTAGGTAGAGTTGTCAATTAAAAATCAGTTCAATTCAAAAACTATAAATAGAACACAAAAATACAGGACAGCTTATTTCAAAGTATTTTTTCAAGCCTGACTAGGTGGCTCAGTGGCTAAGACACTGAGCTTGTCAATCAGAAAGGTGGGCAATTCGGCGGTTTGAATCCCTAGTCCAGGTCTCCTGTGTGAGCAGGGGGTTGGACTAGATGACTTCCAAGGTCCCTTCCAACTCTGTCACTGTTAAAAAGTGTACAAACAAAGTAGCCGTTTTGCAGGCTCTATATCAGAAGTAGAGGAAAGAATATGGAAGTATAGAGTATATCAGAAGTAGAGGAAAGAATATGGAAGTATAGAGAATAGAGCACTCTTTCTCAGTCTTAGCAACTTTGAAATCTGTGGATTTCAACTCCCAGAATTCCTCATTCAGCATGCTGGCTACATAATTTCTGGGAATTGAAGTCCATGCACTTTAAATTGCTAAGGTTGAGTGATACTGCTCTATATTCTATAGTTCCATATTCCATATATTTCCATATTCCTCCTCTTTTTCTGGTGTATTTCAAATCAAGCACATCATATCAGTTCTGCCTTTTTTTTTTGTTCTTTCTTCCTTTGATAGATAAAAAAAAAACAGTCTATTTCTCTTCTACCCAGAGATCTCTATCAGAGACAAAGTAGACAGAACTCTATGAAAAGAAAGTCCCTTTAAGGGACTTATGTAGGTGAGAAATGCATTCCTTTATCAAAGTTCAACAGATACATCCTTGCCCAGAGCAAAAGGCATAACCAATATGCTGTCTTGAGTATTTGAATTTAAGGCTCCTAAAAAGAACCCCAACCCTTCTATAATTTAAGAAATTAAAAGCAGAAAGTAAAGAGTGAATGAGGATGCAAATTGACATAGGATTGGACCTCAGTTGGAACACACCCAAATTGTGACTAGCTTGGACCCTCTGTTGGAGATTTTAGGATGCTGATCATCTGGCGGTTTGGCTATCAAATATGAACAGCATGTGGTGATCTTCCCTTACTATATCTGCCTTCTCCTTTTCTGTATTTGAGCAGCACCAAGTGCCCATAAAATTCTGTTGTGCTAAATCTGTTTAGCACAACAGATTTCTCTAATTAAATTGTGTCAAATTGTGTAAATCAGTTTACATCAGAATGTTACTTGTTGAACAGGCAGCTGAACGGACTCTCATAGCTATACCTGGGATTTACTCTGTTGTTGACCTATAACACTTGGTAGAGTGATTTCCTTTCCCACGTCTCTTGCAAGGTTTTCCCATAAACCGGCAAGGTTAGAGGCTAATGCTATATCCCTTGTGTACCTCTCCATTTTAGGGGCTTCTCCTGACCTTTGCTAATAGTAGTTGTGGTCTCCTATGCACACCGTGCCTGTTCCCCTTCAATAATTTATGGCACACATTGAACACCCATTTCCTCCTCCACTTAATGGTCCCACGTGTGTTCTTGTTATCTCAGCTGCTTGAAAAATCTGCAGGGCAGTCAACTTAGTGTCAAACTGACCCTTGTCTCTGATGTGCTTCACATAATATTGCTAATACACTTCAGGATTTGAAATTGTACTTCACAAAACCACTTCATTATATTGTAACGTAAGTTCTAATCTCTGCCTCCAATTTTTTCCTTATGCAAAGTGATGACGCTAAGAACTCAAATTGGGAGCCAAAACAACCCTGCTTCCAGATTCTGAAAGTTATTTGTTTACATAAAGCTTAGAGTATATTTCTCTGTAAAATTTAATCAGCTTTATAGGAAGGACAGTGGCGAAAGAGAGACTTGAATGTGGTACATTTAAAAAGGCATAGAGTATTAACTTGGTTGAAATTGAAAGAAAAGTCAGGTTTTTTTTAAAAAACAGAATTACTTTCAGCAGCATTATCAGAATTGCAAAGTAAATTGAATATTGAAATGTACTAGAATGAGATCAGGAAAGCATTCCAAGAAAAAAAAAATAGCTAACTTCAGTTCTGAGATAAAGTTGGCAAGTTCATGTTTGGGATAAAATTTAAACAATGAATATTTCTAGATACTCGAAGAAGGTCCCTTAAAGTAGTTGGTCATGGATCTGACTAAAGAGAAATCAAAGTTTGATTTAATTCTGTTATCAGTGGATGGATTATTATTTATGGACCCTACTGGAAAGATCTTATTCAGCATCTCTGAAATTCTCCAAGTACCTGGTTCAAAGTATAGCAGGAATTCTGGTTAATTTACACCACTGAAGGCAATTAGACACATTTAAGCACTATTGGGGAAGAAATGAAGATTTGATTTGAATTCTCAGCAGAGAGGGGTGATTAGGAATAATCCCTATTTTAATGCTGGTAAAACATGTTTTGGGAAAAACATAGTCAGAAAATGGGATAGCATCTCTTCATCGGTTAATTATTAATATTTATTTTAAAAGTTTGTAACATCACAAAGGCAATATTGGACTAAATTATATAGCAATATATTCAATTAAAGAATCTATTGTGGATTTTGTTTTGCTTTGCTTTGTTTTATATAGATGCCTTAGCAGCCTCTGAAGTTCTGAAATCATTGAAACAATTGGATAAGATATTTTAAATGCTAAAGCAACAATTCAATATTATTTAGAACTATCATAAAAATACTTTTGTATAATAGAAGGATTTTGAAATGAACAGTGTCCTGTATTAAAAAAAATTAATGGGCTCATGTTCTAAGGCAGACCAGATATGTTTCTTACTGATTAATTTTGATTAATCTAATTCTGATTAAACTAATTCAAGAAACAATAGTTTTTTGGGGAAATTATTGGATTTTTAAAAAGGTCAGTTATTGTTACAGTCTTTCCTACATTGCCAGATGCAATAAATTTGATAGCACATTAGTACTTATGTTTTAACTATGTCCATTGCTGATTTCTTTTTGGATATTCCGTATATCAATAATATGGTAAACCAGGTCCTTGGGAGGAGAACTGAGGTTTAACATTATTAAATTTAGAAGTTCTAATGTATTGTTAAATTATATCCCCCACATTTGGAATGTGTCTATCTATTAGGAGTGTTGGGCATAGAGGACCTGCACTACTGCTGAAAAGATAATTACACTTTTCTCAAAGGACATTTTCACTGCATACACTAAGGGCTGGCTTAATGAAATTTCGCAGTTCTTAGGCTTTGAACTGACACTCTATCTACAGAAGGGCAAGATGAGATATGATTTGTATAATCTGTGTTCAATATAAAGTTTCAAAACTGAGATATTGTAATTTGTTCAGAGCTGGAACTACTTTTCCCATACTGTAGAAAATACTATAAATTCCATTGAAAATACATTTTCCTTTTCCTCTTTCCCTTTTCTTACTCTTCTTTTGCATGCATATAAATCATAAGTTTATTTTGTCAAGCATATATAAGATAACAGGTAAAAGTATAAACATAATTTGAATACATGAAAAGAGTAAGTAAAAAAGGAATATTAGGACAGGGATGGTAGGCACGCTGGTGCACTTATGCACGCCTCTTATAGACTTCTTAGGAATGGGATGAGGTCAACAGTAGACAGTTTAAAGTTAAAGTTTGGGGGTTTGGGAAAGAAACTACAGAGTCAGGTAGTGCATTCCAGGCATTGACCACTCTGTTATTAAAGTCATATTTTCTGCAATCGAGTTTGGAACGGTTTACCTTGAGTTTGTATCTATTATTGGCTTTGTATTGTTTTGGTTGAAGCTGAAATAGTCATTGACAGGAAGTACATTGTCAGATAATGTACAGATGTGGCAGATAATTTTATGTACTATGCTTAAGTCAGACTGAAGTCGGTGTGGTTCTAAGTTGCCTAAGCCCAAAATTTGAAGTCTGAGTGGCACAAAGTATTTTACTGCAGTTAAAGAAATGGAGGACTCTTCTTGTAAAATATCTCTGGACTCTCTCGATTGTATTTATGTCCGATATGCAGTGCGGGTTCCAGACAGATGAGCTGTATTCAAGAATTGGTCTAGCAAATGTTTTGTATGCTCTAGTTAGTAGTACAACATTACCAGAGAAGAAGCTACGCAGGATTAGGTTAACAACTCTTAATGCCTTTTTGGCAATGTTGTTACAGTGGGCTCAGGGACTTAGATCATTAGATATGAGTACCCCAAGGTCTTTGATAGAGTGAGGGTCATCTACAAGGTCATGTCCATCTAATTTGTATTTTATGTTTTGATTTTTTTTGCCAATGTGCAAGACAGAGCATTTGTTGGTTGATATTTGAAGTTGCCACTTGTTAGGCCAATCTGACACATAGTCAAGGTCTTTTTGAAGAGTAGTTGCTATCCTTGTGGTGTTGAATAGTTGTGCTTATTATTTTTATATAATCTTCTTTAAATTATTTCGATCTTTAGATGTTAGGCAGTTTTTTTAAAAAAATCATAGTTCTCAAAATAAATCCATTATTATTATTATTTTAAAAGATCTGTAGATAGATGGGATTATTGTTTGGACTGATAGGTTAAAAATAAAGACACTACTCAACATAATCATCCATAAGTTTTTTTTCCCCCTGCAGTTAAGGTGGGACAAAGCTGTAAAAAGCAGATTATGATGTAGCATGGAAGCATGCTATAATGTGACTGACCATGTTTCTTTTATGCGATTGTAATTTTCTGGCTGCACTACCTATCGGAGAAGATCAGGCAGAAGGAGTGGGGACTTAAGTGTGTCGTCAGCCTAGAGTCATTATGTTCCCACAAATGGTCTAAGTCCACCCCTCTTGAATTCCATTGAACCTTATCTGATGCCAATTTAGTACTGAACTTTAGTTGACTAGATTCTTGTGTATAAATTTGAGCAATAAATCTTTTTAACTACATCTTAAAGTATGGGCCTGATCCTTTGCACCTGACACTACCCATTGACATAGTTCTCACGACTGTACAAGCTTGGTTGGGCAAAATAACTCAAGTTCTAGGACAGGCATCTGCCTTACCATGAACCAGACTCTTGTTCAGTTCTAATAAAAGCTCTGTAGGATTTTGGATGACAGTTTTCCCCATATTTACTTCTACAAGTGAGGGATGAAATCTGAGCCTTCTGTGTATAAAAGAGAGGTTGTACTACAAAGTTGCAGCCCTTTCCTTGGAAATGTTGATTAATGTTCTGTGGAAAAAAAGTGAAATTTGTGGGAAATACATTTTGTTATGAGAATAGGGAGAAATGGATATACAGGTAGGAGTTTTGAAAATCATTTTATTTCCATACTATTAATCAGCCACTTTTTTTCCTGGGTGAATATAATGCAATTTTTGCATTATGACTTTTATATTGAATCATGGACATTTTGGAACTGTGTACTTGTTCCTGGAGTGGCAGATTTTATACTGTAGCTGGATGCATATTTCATAAAAATAATTTTTAAAAAAAGCTCAGCGGTTTTATAGAACGACTTTACTACTTTTAATCATTTTGGTTACCTAAGTAGCAAGTCTATGAAGATGAATAGGCCTGACTTTGAGAAATTGGTACACAAAATTTGTCTTTTCTTCTTCTCTACATAAAGCCAGACACTCGCCTTTTCAAAGGCTGGAATTCAAAGAAGCTGTTCAAGACCTAAATAATATCTGATGACAGTCATGTACTGATATTAATTTAGATAAGCAGGGCATCTTTGGTTAGTCAAAAAGGAAATCAAGAAATGTCTAATTGTTTTGAGGTCTATTTGGAAGGAAGCACAGGATATAAATCTAATAAAGAGACAAACAAACAATATAGAACCCCAGTCTTCTTATGACTATGTACTTCCACTTCCTTTAGTTGCAGTCCACTCCTAGTCTCCTAGGTAACTCGGAAGAGATCAAGTATCTTAAAAACAGTTCTTTACAACTTGTAAGAAGCAACTTTCCCAGCAGCTACAAATTTCTTTCCCACTAAAGCTTGGTCTACAAAAGAAGTGGAGATACATCCAGAAGATGAGATGGGTTTGTTGTGTCTTTTCTCCTTGAGCCAGGAATGACATTCCTGTTAACACTGCATGTATATATCCCAAGACAGTGGCGTTCCTTGTTGTGTATGCGTGTGTGTACACACACATACATACACACACAATCCTTCTCCAAATTCTGTGTACAGCAATTAATATTAGAACCGTTCATTCATCCAATACAATAATCAGTCCTTTCTTAGAAAAATGACCCTATATTTTACTTTATATCACTTTCTACAAAAGCTGAAGACTTCAGTATTTAAATTAAATTTATGAATTTAAAAGGGATTGAAGGCCTCTTAAGAGGGCGGGTTAGTGGTGATTAAATTCTCATATTCATCTGTTGCCAATAAACATCCCCTAAAGCCTTACTAAATAACCAGCTAACTAAAATAGTAACTTACTGCAAATGATATCAAGGCACTGGTAAAAGCATGAGATGAGCCTCTTGCCTGTTGTATCCAAGCAGTTTACATGGAAGAGCAATTTTAATTTATTGTTATGTCAATTGTGTTGTATCAGTAGATACCGCAAATTATTTCTGTCTTGCTTGAAGGGGGCCTCTGTGCTTTCACTGGAGATATTTTCTCATTGTCCTTGGATCCTCATAGCAGCTTGTGGGCATGATTAAATATAGAAGCCAAAATTCAGATCTGCAAGCCCATGTCAGCTACTTATTACTTTTAAACAGAGGTCTTCAAATTTGGCAGCTTTAAGACTTGTGGACTTCAACTCCCAGAATTTTGGGAGTTGAAGTCCACAAGTCTTAAAGCTGCCAAGTTTGAAGACCTCTGCTTTTAAGTGTTGTTTAAAAAAAAAAAAAAACCAGAGAGGGTGCATTAACAGAGAGAGGCTTGCATCAATGGAAAAAGACACACAGCTGCTAATCAGGAAGGAAGCTGACAGTGCTTTGTATTCAACTGTTGGCCATAACGACTGATTAGTCAGTTGGTCTCAATTCAGTCTTCTAAAAAAGATTGCCCTTTTCTTCCTGATATGAAATAATCATATCAGAGCAGTGTAAACTCAGATGCATTTTAAACCTGGGTTCAGAAGCACTGGGAAATAGAAAGCCTGGCAATCTGGAAGAGCTTTAGAAATCTTCCTGAAATAGTCTGAAATTTGTGCTTGTGAAGGAAAAAAAAAAACGAAACTTTGCTTTTGCTTTTGTTGATTAGAAAGATTTGGTGTTATAGGAATGAATGGTTAATTATATATTAATGTGTAAAAGCAAAAAGTTGAGTTTGGAGTGTGTTTATCTTGTACTGTGCTAAGAAGTGTTGGAAGTCAATGCCCCCTTTTCTTTTTTCTTTCTCTCTGTTGTATCCCACATGCCCCTTTCCCCACTCCCTTTCCTTCCCTTTCCTATTTTTCTCCTCTTCTTTGTATTTTATATAATACAATAAAAATGATAAATGATAAAAAGAAATCTTCCTGAAGTAGAGTCGTTGTGACTTTTGCAAATAAAAGTTCAATAATCTTTCTAAATTCTTTAAGAACACCAGCAAGTAGATAATGATAAAATTGACTTTCAAAAAGGTTTTGGCATGACCTCTACTAAGAAAGAAAAATCCCTTGGAAAGAGAAATTATGATTAAACGGAGAATTCTCACAATGCAGAGAACTCAAGGATCTTTTCTGACATTAATCTGAAAAAGGAGGTTCTAAGCATGAAAGTGTGAAGCTGTATTTTGTTTCTGATTCTTCATTAGTTTTGACGTGTGAAAGCCTCTGCCTGCTTATTCCTTGAGTTTCTTCAGAAGCCTCTCTTGGGGATTAGTTTTGAGTTTTAACCTTTATCACTAGAATGTAGAAAATAGGATCTTTAATTCAAGAAGGAGTATATCTCACACAGTGTGGCAGATTCATTTCTGCATGAATTCAGATTATTAAAAAAATAGGAATAAGATTAAGGGACAGGAAAGGAATTGAGGGATGATAGGACCAGTGAAAAGCAAGCAGGTTATAGCCTTGAAGATAGAAAACAGAAAAAATTAATAAGATCTAGAGCACAGGTGTCAAACTTGCTGCGTCATGTTGCCATCATGTGATGTTTCATGACATTTTTCCCATTCACGGAGCTGGGGTGGGTGTGACCTATGCATGTCGCATCCAGCCCATGGGCTGTCAGTTTGAGACCACTGATGTAGAGGGAGAATAGCTGCTAATGAAATCTGTATTGATGGCCTTCCAATTTTGACCCAATTTTCCCCAGATCTCTGCATGCTATTGAAAAAGATCTCAGGAGCAGCACAGTGCATCCCTTCACAAGGTCAAACAGAACTCAAGAAACTCTGGGTAGCGATGGAGGAAATGTCTAGTTTTAATCAGAAGATACCCCTGTGGGTACAGATTGAGGAATGATAAATGTTTGTCTGGACAGTATTGGTTTCCTTTGCAGAGCAGGATCACCCAGCTTTGTTCACCTCTGCTCATCCTTAAACTTCTAAACAGCTAGCTCACTTTTTAAGGGATTTGTTGTATTAACAAAAGCTGAATCATGAGACAAAAATATGAGCTAGAGAGTGACTCTCTAAAGCAGGTCAAAGAAATGTCACAAGATCCAAAAGATATTCTGAATTCAGTTTCTCTGTGTCCTGTTGTATAATAAGATTCTTTTCTGGGATAATTGCTAAATTATAGTGTATTTATTCCAGCCATTTCCTTGAAATCCATAATGGTTGAAAGTAAATGGTATCTTCTAGATCTGTAGATTGTATCTGAATCACATGTAACTTCTAGGCTAAATATGGTAACCTGAAACAATTTGCTTTGTAGGCATTACATAACCTTGTGCAATAAATAAATATGTGTTCTAATTTCTATATTAAAATAAACATATTCTTCAGAGCTGTTAATTTCCCTCAAGTAAGACAATTGCTGTCTAGGACAAAATTCCTATCCAGCAGGAGTTTTAGGAAGTAATTTTTTTTCCAAACAAAACCTTTCTAGAGGAATATCAATATCTCGACAGTAAAAAAAGTAAAGGAGAGCGTAAAGAAAAGCCAAAAACTAAATGGTTCTAAATTGAGAAAGATTTTAATGGGGAAGAATATAATTTGTTTAGCAAAGTTTATAAAATCTGGATGGGGTATAGCAGAGCAGGCGATCATAGAACCCTGGAAGGCAGTACTGCAGAGCTAACTCACTGCTCACTCCAGGGGTTTGATTCTGAGCGGCTCAACATTGACTCTGCCTTCCCTCCTTCCCAGGTGAGTAAAATGAGGACCCGGATTGTTGGGGAGCAATCTGCAACAGAGTTTACAACTCTGTAAACCACTTAGGGCTGTAAAGCAATGTGAAATGGTATATAAGTCTAAGTGCTATTGCTATTTAATATTCAGTGAATATTAAATGAAGAACCAAAGTGAGATATAGGAAAACAAGAAATCAAGCACCAATATGGTACTAGGGGTCTGCATTGTCATTCCAGGAAGAACCAATGCATAACTATATATTTTATAACTTACTGTTTCCTTAATTCCTTAAAGGACTCATTTATCAAAATGCTCCTTTGGGAGACTTATGATTGCCTAATCTGCCATCCTCTCCAATTAATCCGTATTAAATGCTTTAACATCATGTTCAAGGAGAGGAGATCCTTGCTATTTTGTTTCATTGCTTACTTTGGAAAGGAGCAAAGCCTATTAGTAAGGGACCGGACCGGTCCTTACTAATGTAATCAAGTGGGTAATTTACTTGCAAAACACACTTGGATGATCTTTGGAAATGTGACATCCTAATGAAATAGTACTGATTGTTGACTTTCTTGCAACTGACTCATTAGAAGGAACCTCCTGACAGATGAATGCTGGTTATTATTACAACTGAAATCATTCCAGTCTGCTTAATGCAATATATCAAATCAGGCCACCTTGTATTAACACTTAACAATGTAATAATAATTATGCAAAGGACAACAGCTATTTTGACCATGATATCCTGGAGGCATTTAGTTTGTTATGTGTTTCCAATACTTCCGTTCTGCTCCTGACCTCATATAAAGAGTCAATATCTATGATTTTTAGCTTTAGTCCATTTTTAATGACCACAAATATAAGCTAAGGAACAAGGATGGGATGCTAAGGATGCCAAATAAAATAATGTGAAATTGTGTAAAAAAAAAAAACTTAAAAGGAAATCCAGTGTAATAAAACACAGCTGCTTGTTGGTAATCCTTGTTCTTTCCACCATTTTCAAAAATCTCTAAAGGAGGTCCATATTAAGTTCAAGGCTTTTTTTTAAAAAACAAACAAACCACCATATATTTTTATAATTGAATATTTGATCATTTTGACACTATCATCATTTTACACTATTCAGAACTTCTCATGAGATTCTGTTTCTCAAAAGGCTGTGAAGATACAGATCTGACATGATTGATGCTCATGTGGCAGAATGTAGAACTAGCTCAGCATCTTTAATGTCAAGTTCCTATATCTACAGGCCTTATGCATGTGATATATATAGTTTTGTGACTGACTATATGATTATAATCGCAGACAATTCCATTATCCTTGTTTTGCAACTGCCTGACTTAGTTCACAATTCTGATGGTACCAAAAACATAATTTTATGACCAATCTTTATGTTTAGGATCTTTGCAGCTTTGTAAAGCAAAGGAAAGTTGAGGAGAAAAAAATCAATTATAACTTCTTGATAGTTCTGAACCTATTTATTTTATTTTATTTTATTTTATTTTGAATTTGTATACCGCCCTTCTCCCTGAGGACTCAGGGCAGTGAACAGCCAAGTAAAAACATCAAGTACAAATATTAAAATACAGTTAATATATATAAATTTGGCCCCATTAATTAAAAACAATAAACAAAACACTTAAAAACACTTAAAAAATTAGGCCAGCCCGGCTTGCTGGAAAAGGAAGGTTTTAAGGGCACGGCGGAAGGCACTGAGGTCTTGGATTCTCCTTATCTCTGGAGGCAATTGATTCCAGAGGGTAGGTGCCCCCACAGAGAAGGCCCTCCCCCTGGGGGTCACCAGCCTGCACTGTTTGGCTGATGGCACCCCAAGGAGGCCCTCTCTGTGGGAGCGCACGGGTCAATGGGAGGTCGTCGGTGGCAGCAGGCAGTCTCGAAGATAGCTAGGCCCTATGCCATGGAGCGCTTTAAAGGTGATAACCAACACCTTGAAGTGCACCCAGAAGACCACTGGGAGCCAGTGCAGCTCGCGCAGGAGCGGTGTTACATGGGAGCGCCATGCTGCTCCCGTCACTACCCGCGCTGCTGCGTTCTGGACCAGTTGGAGCTTCCGGGTGCTCCTCAAGGGGAGCCCCATGTAGAGAGTGTTGCAGTAGTCAAGGCGAGAGGTGACGAGGGCATGAGTGACTGTGCACAGGGAATCCCGATCAAGAAAGGGCCGCAACTGGCGGATCAGGCGAACCTGACAAAAGGTCCCCCTGATTGCAGCCATCAGATGTTCCTCCAAGGACAGCTGCGTATCCAGGAGGACTCCCAGATTGCGAGCCCTCTCAGTGGGGGCCAACGACTCGCCCCCAATGGTCAGTGATGGAGTCAACTGACTATATCGGGATGCTGGGAGCCACAGCCACTCAGTCTTGGAAGGGTTGAGCCTGAGCCTGTTCCTCCCCATCCAGATCCGCACAGCCTCCAGGCACTGGGACATCACTTCAAGGGCATCATTGGGGTGGCCTGGGGTGGAGATGTACAGCTGGGTGTCATCAGCGTACTGGTGGTATCTCACCCCAAAGCCACGGATGATCTCGCCCAGCGGCTTCACATAAATGTTGAACAGGAGGGGCGAGAGGACCGACCCCTGAGGCACTCCACATATAAGAGGCCTTGAGGTCGACCTCTGCCCCCCTGCCAACACGAACTGCGACCGGTCGGAGAGAAAGGAGGAGAACCACCGTAATACGGTGCCCCCCATCCCCAACTCTTCCAACCGGTGCAGCATGATACCATGGTCGATGGTATCAAAAGCCGCTGAGAGGTCTAACAGGACCAGAACAGAGGAGCAACCCCTGTCCCGAGCCCTCCAGAGATCATCAACCAACGCGACCAATGCCGTTTCCGTGCTGTGTCCAGGCCTGAAACCCGACTGGAACGGATCTAGATAGGATGTTTCCTCCAAGAATTGTGGAAACTGTCGCGTGACCACACTCTCAACAACCTTCGCCAGGAAGCGAAGGTTGGAGACAGGACAATAGTTGGCCAATATTGCCGGATCCAGGGACGGCTTCTTGAGGAGAGGCCTCACCACCACTTCTTTCAAGACCTAGACAGCTTACCACTAAAAATGAGTAAATCTTTTGAATTTCTTTACTAGTTCTTTAATTATTCTATTCTATTCTATTTCTTTCAAATTTTCAGTCTAAAGAGTAAGATTCATGCTTTTATTCAACCATGACATCACCAAAGGATGAATATATGAATGTTTTCTCTCTCATCATTCTACTATTTTCCCTTAAATATGCAGCACATTTCATTAAATCTCATTAAAAAAAAATAAGCCCTGATTTTTTATTTCCTCAGGGTGGGAGGTTTCAGCAGCCAGGGAGGAATGATGGAAAGACATCTAACAGAAGATAACACTGGCAGTAGGAAACTTCACCCTCTCCAACAATAAAGTAAGCTCTAAAACTCCTAAAGAACTGTAAAGAATATGAGCAATAAGAGTATCTCTCTCAGAGGACAAAACCTTTGAGAAATTACAAAGCAATTTCTGGCACAGCATCACTGAAATTTGGCCCAATAAAATGATGAAATCCCCATTTGTATTTACTGAGAATTCCATAATGATGATAGCTGGAAAGGAACTGAAGCATCTCTTGAGTACTGAGCTATCCCTCAGAGGTTAGCTATATCTCAGAAGCCCTGCAGGGTGACTTCTTGTTCGTTTTTACAGGAATAAGTGATTGAGGGAACCACCATTATGACTTGTGATAAGCTAGGTTCCTAACTTAATAAGATTAAAGTTGAAATTATTTGGCATTCCCATTCTTGGAAATTTCTGTTTTGACTTGTTCTTTGCTAAGATGTTGGCATCGGTCATGTTCTTCGTACTGTGATTTTGTTTAGATTTTTTCCCCCTTCTTCTTTTTTGGCATTGTTCACTTTCCTCCATGCAACATGACCTTACTTGACTCCTGCTGCTAGGGCAGCATCCAAACCAGTCAATCTACAGCAAGAAAGATCACAAAGCAATGATCTCCTGAGAAAAAAATCATTCTCAATCCTGCCAATGACAATTGACCACTTCAGATTGTCTCTCCTTTTTCTTCCTTCTCTTGCTGGCCTTCACTCATTGTCAGTTGATCCCAAACAGGTGCGAAAAATAACATACATTTGTTTTCCCTCCATATCTGTTGGGAATCTCAGTCCCAGAACCTCAGACAGCACAGTCAACAGCTCTAATAGCTGGGAATTCTTAGAATTCTAACACTAGGCCATCTGTGGGGCTGCCCCATATCACTGCCATTACTTTGCCTGGAGCAAGACATCATGTTTCATATTTACTGTTATGAAACCTGTAAGCCCTTAGCCATGTGATTTACTCTGGCCTGCTGCTTCTTGGAATAAAACTGATCGGTAAAACAAATAGAACTGTTTTATGCACATAAAACCAGGAAGTATCTGTCAACCATACAGAGTAAAAAAGCCACATTCCACAGTAAAAGACATATTCATGATGTATTATAGCAGGTAAACTTATACTCCAGTATAAAAGAAAATAACATTCTTCTGGGCAGCATTCAGGGAAATTTGCAGGGCAATTCTATACATGTCTACAGAGACAAAAGCCTCATTGGCTTCAATGGAACTCACCCACAGAACAAGTCCCATTGGAGTTAAAGATAAACCTAAGGAAGCAGCAGTGTTAGGCACAACAATCATACCACTCCACAGGATAAAGATCAGCTTTATACAAGAGCATTTTAGGGGGGAAAAGGAGAGCATTTATTTAAGTTTTCTTCTGATGTGTCCCAGATCTACATACAAGGAACCAATGAGAGTAGGAGCAACATCTCCAAGTTCAGAATTTTATCTCAAGTTTCAAGGAGCCCTGGTACTTATTCCATCAGAGCAACTTTCTCTCCAAATATGACATCAGATACAATGATCTTCAATCTGCATAACCACTAGGGATGGCTGTCACATTGTTGTGAAGTTGTAATCAAATACATTTGTGTAGGCAGCATTATGTTAGAAAAAGCTACAATACAGTACTGGTAAGAATTTCCCAAAGAGTGCAGAAAACAGAATGAAGTTTTTTGGTTGTACTTTACATGGTGTTCTTATCACATAGACCTTTTGTTTGTTGTTCATTTCTTCAGTGGCAATGCATTTTTTTCTGTAATAACTGAAGTTCTCCACTGGTCCTTGAGATGCAGAGTTACCTAGCTCATTCAAATCTTGCAAAGGTGGCAAGCTGTCTCCCTATGCAATAAATCTAGTTGCCCTATTCTATTTGACAAAAACATAATGATTTACTGCTGAGCTATATCACTTGATCATATCCAGGGATGGACTTCTGGGGGCTTTCAGGGGTTCAGGAGAACCTCTAGCTAAGATTCTGTGCAGTTCAGACAACCCCCAAATCCCACTCCTGGCTGGCTTCGCCCACCCCTCCCCTCCCAGGAGTCCCCATGCGGCCCGTTTTGGATGCAGGTAAGTGCAGGGCATGCACGGAGGCTCAGGGGAGGGCAAAAAATCGGCTTTCTGGCCTCCAGAGGGCCACCAGAGCCTGGGGAGGCTGTTTTTGCCCTCCCGGAGGCTCAAGGAAAGCCTCTGGAATCAGGGGAGGGCAAAAACATCCTCCCTGCCATGGTGCAGGAGGCTGACTAGGCCACGCCCACCATGGCCACGCCCACCCAGCAACCGGGCAGAGAACCCCTTGTTAAAATTTTTGAAGCCCATGATCATATCTAGCATACTTATAGAAGGAGGAAAAGTGCTTTCACACCAGTGAAAGACTATGTCTATATATGTTTATGGATTAAGCCTTTAAAATAATTACTTGGGGAGTACCCTAACTCTCTCTTTTTCTCTCTCTGGGTCTCCATTATGTGCGTCTGAGTGCAGGTATTATGTAATCCTTTCTATTCTGACCTGGCATCATGTTCAGATAAGAAGTGGGACTACCTAGGGCTTAAGTCTTGTTAAGTATGGATTTGTCAAGAAATGTGAATGGAAGAGCACTACCAGACTGGCAGAGCATGAATGTAATGCCTACAGGGCATGAAATACACGTTTCTGTGAAACAGTAGCTATTCCCACACATATCCATTTCAAGAACATATTCTTCAAGGAACTCTCCCCACTAAAATCCCATCCTCAGTCTGGTAGGGACCATGTAAAACTAGCTGTGTCAAATAGTGTTGATTAACACTTTGGATTGGATTTAAGATGCCTACTGTTAAAAAATCTAGCTCTGAAGGGTTGGTGTATCATAATCCCTTCCTGGAATTGGATCCAGAGAAGGCGTTAATATTAGTCTTCCAACCTGAGCTCTATTGTTCAGGATCAGCTATGTCAAGACAAGCGATGCTGGACCAATCAGCTGAATCACAATTAAGGCCTTATACATTGCTTCATAAGATTCAGTGATAAGGTATTTAGTCGTACTGTTGAATGACCTCACTTGGATCTACTTGTACCCATGTGCAACGGCCACACGCTGGATAAGAAATGGGGGAAAAAATGGGAGGGAAGAAAGATGAGGAAAGAATCTGAAAGAGATGCTGAAGAAGGAAGCAAAGTTTTGGTAGTATTTTTTTAAGCCTGTGCTTTATGAACTTGACATATGTAGTGTAAAATATGTTTTAGGGTTTGCATCATGAACCCTACAACAGTAATAGGGCATGTGGCCCAGTTAAACAATTTTACATATGAAAGTAGATTTTGTGACTATCTCCTATGCTCTACAGATCCTACATCTGGAATCTTTTGCCAACACATTGAAACTACTTCATGGTAAAGCTAACTCTGTGTAATTTTGGCTACTGTGATCCTGAAACATCCAAACACAAATTTAGTAGACATGAAGAAACAGGCAATAAAGAAGTTGAGCTTTTCTAGCCTATTGTTATGCTGTTGGCAGATGATTCCTTGCGTGGGCAAGTTGCTGGTTGATACCCTGTGAGATCTGACGTAGAGAAAGAAGCCAGGATGTTCTTTTGGGCCTGCATGAGGCATTAATAAAAGCTTAGGAAATTAGTCTCTCTCTCTCCCCCCCTCCCACTATTTTAGAGAGAAAAACAAGTTTCCTAATGCTGAGCAAGACAGAGGAGAAAAAGAAAAATCAAGTAAATATATTGAGAACAGAGTTTATATTGCTGGAAATTGATGTGAGAGATCTCTTTAAAAGAGAGATCTCTTAAAAAGAAGTGTTGGTTTCTGTATGCATGTACAAAAAGATAAATAAATAAATAAATAATAACAAAAATGCCACAAATCTCTGGAGCACTCTTTCTCTTAATTTTATCCAGAGACTTTGGCTCAGAGGTTCCATTTTACTTGCTCTTGTTCTGAAGAAGATAGTCCAACTGGGAAAAGCTAGCAGAACCCCCAGGAAGAAAATGTCTTCGTGAGTACTTCTCCCTGTATCTCTTCTTTGTTTAAGAGAGTCTATCGCCTCCACTGATTAATTATGTAGAAATCTCTCCAAGAAAGATGATAGGAATTTTATAATATATTTCCAATTAAGAATCACGGCCTGGCAGTTCTTAAGGATTTGAATTTTCTCCAGAAAATCTTTTGAAGAATAGAAAATATATTTTGATAAATCCTAAGAATTAACTTGCACCTCCGTAATTGGAAGGGATTAAATAACTTAGTTCTTCTAAGAATCTATTTAGAAGTAGAACGTCATTTTTCATTCTTTCCCTGCTCCATTCTGTAGAAATACTGTCATTCATACAAAAAGAAAATTTATTTTACAAAATGGCTTTTGTAATCTTTTCCCACTGTTTTCTAACTTCATTCTACTAAAAAAAAAAAAAGGTAGAAAAATTTGTGTTCCCTAACACAAATTGATTGATTCTGTTTATGTTAAAGCTTTTCTTCTTAATAAAAATGTTAAAAGCAATTCTCTTTCACCACTTTGGCCACTACCACTGGCCTACTTTCTCCCACCCACTCTTACTTTCCAAGGGCAGTGGCACTAAGTATGCCACATAAAACTGAATATGTTTCTCATTCCACTAAAGATCTCCCTGTCCTGCAATTCCCAGTTCCTTCTTTTATCACACTGGGCCAATCTTCAGACCAGGAAAAATATACTCACCCTGCATCCTTCTGGGAGTGTATCTTCTTTTGATTTCTTCATCCATTGTTACATTTCCTACCTCATACTTACAGTTGCAGTCAGAACAATTTATTTCTTTAGTGCAGTGTTTCTTGTCCCTTTAATCTATAGATGTTTGGCACAATAACCACAGTAATGGAATGATTGTGCTAGGTTCCAAGGCATGCTTCTCACATCTCTACATAATTCAGTTTTGTTTTGCTGCTTACTTTTGAGTGGGAGAGGACAGTTGTCTTCTTGTGCTTTGTGTAGGGCCAAAAGGAGGGCATATTTCCATGCACTTAAATGTGAGAAAATGCTGAGATACCAGAATCCAAAGAAGCACCTTCTGAGAATTTTGTCCCATAACCTCAGACAGGTTCTTCCTGCACTTCCCACCTACCAACACAGAAAAGTTGTTCAGTGAAGCCAGAAGCATTGTTTGTCTTGGCAGAATAAATCCCCTTACCCAGCCCCCTTTGAAACTGTTGTATTTCATGGCTTTAATTGCCAGTTTATAAGGGGAAAAATCCATAGCATGCAAGCAAATGACTTGAGGAGACCAGGCCAGCATTCTGGTAATTCTTAAAGAGGAATGTTTTCCCAGTCGTCCCTCCTCTTTCAAAACAACTTTACAAGAGCCCATTAATGTGTTCTATAAAAGGCAACTCTTCACCTTCTTTTAAATATGTAGAGGAAGGCAGACAGATCCCATTCTCAATGAGATCCATGACCCCAAATGATTAGGGGAATGTTCTGTGAGATGGTTGCTCCCATTTTAGGCATTTCTGCTTTCCACACATCTTTGTAAGGTTGCTTGCCAACCTGACAAATAACAAATCCTGGGAAGTCACCACAGCATATAATGCATGGTGTTATCTCTCGGTTCACACATCCAAGTAACACTAACAATCCAATCCCCAGTAAATGGTGTGCTGCATTTGAATGAGAATTGTAATGTTTAGTCAATTCATTGGCTAGATTAATAACCTTTCTCTCTTTCAGCCATGTAATATGTGTTTGGTGAGTGTTCAAGAGAAGCCCGCCTTAGTGGCTGCTCCCAGGCACCGAAACTAAGAGGCAAAAATATAACAACCAACAAAAAAACCTCAGTCCTTTCATTAATGGCCCTTTCCCAGCAATCATAGCCCTTTTTATTTCAACAAGCATCTGACCTCCAGAATAGATGTGTTCATCTTTGTTACCCAATGTTTAAATCAGAAGATTTTATCCAAGATTGTTCATTCACCAGAAGAACAGAAACTGCTGGCAAAATGGACTCTCTCACTCAACTCCTGTTGTTGATCCTCCAGAGAATATGTGGAAAAGTATGAGGGAAGGAGGTCAAGGGAAAACTCTACTGCACAAAGACAAAGCCATTTTTAAAAGAAAACTCAATTGTTTTAGTTGTTAACTTTTTAAGATAGTTTTGCTACTTTTATTCCCTCTTTCTATGTTCACTCTTAAAAGTGTATAATAGAGTTATGTCCCCTGTGTGCTTCTACAGCTATTTATTTACAAGTTGGTATGAAGAAAATTGTTCCACCCTGTATACATGGTGAGATAAAGTGTATTATCCATGTGAAATACATTTTTAAAGTAGTTGCTTCTAACTCTAACATGGTCAATGCTGTGTTGAAAGAAACTTCATTAAAAATATAGTCTCTCCCTCATCAAATGTTCTGATTAAACTGCTAGATTTACACAGCTTCCCTAAACATTTAGATTAAATCCTGGTTTCACCTTGCAAACAAATGAGGATTTAGCCTATCCGATTTAGGGGATCTGATCAAAGCACCATTCAGTTCTCAACAATACTGGTGGATAAAGATCAATCCCATTTTTGAAATTAATTTTCTATTGATTAAAAGACTACTTGGGAGTAAGGCTCTACTTGTAAGGAGGTATTATCTCCAAATCACCAGACTTGCCAACAATTGGGTCTAGTTAACCTCGGAAGTTCAAGTTTAAAAGTGGCCAGTTTCCAGAAGTCAATTTTGGATTAAGGCTTGAATTACTTTTCAATTTACCTCACTTTAATTACTGTCTTAGATTTTTCTGGGGTCTGATTATGCATGCTTGCCTTCCTACATATTGTAGGGTGATTATATGAAACCTGTTATATGAAAAGTCCCTGCAAAAATTGAGGAAATCAACAGATGGCAACAAAAACGTAGGGTTTTCTGTATCTCTACCACCAACTAATGGACTTTCAGACTTTTCAAGCCCAGATACTGTCATGGGGGGCCTACTTTCTTAGAAGAATTATTATTGATCTGGCTCACAACTGTTTCTGAATTCTCTGCACTGCCTTGTCATCTGCATAACAAGACAATATATGATACAAATAACTTCTTTAAATTGTTGCCAAGATAAGTCGGGATATGTAAAGACTATGAACTGAACTTAATGTGATGAAGGGGTATATATAGGAGAAACAGACATATAACAACTCTAAATAGGAAATTAACCCATATTTAGAGAAACCTGAATGCCACATGGTGTGGAATTATAATATGTAGGATCTTTGCTGTAAGGAAGGAATATGTGGGTTGTAAAAGTTTCTATTTGACTCATTACACTTTTTCATTTGCTCTTTACTGAAGTAACTTTACTGAGACCAACAGAGAGTACAAAACAAAATATTTCATGCTTGTAGTGTTAGCTCAAGTGGACTGGGTTTTTTTTTAGAGACACTAACAATTAACCAAATCCATTAATTGCAAGACCAATTAAAAGTGATTTGATCATGTACTAGAATAATGCTTCCCTAATCATTCATATTTCTGATCCTAACCAGATATTTGATGACCTCAGTGAACGTGATAAATTGCTAATTCAAGACAGAGTCATTCTATAGGCCCTTTGGGAGTTAAACCTGCCCAATTTGGGTTGACATCATTAGATATGTTTTAAGCTTATTGCCTTATGGTATTCTGATTCTGACAGGGACTGTAATTTATTTATTTAGGAAATGTACATGCTGCCCCCTCACTCTCAATGATTCCGGGTGACTTGCAAAAAATAAATGACATTTTTAATTATTTTTGTTTTTAGTTTTTTTAATTATTGTAATCTGCCTAAAATTTATGACTGTGAGGGGGGGGGGGTATATCAATGGACTAATTAAAATTGTTATGTATTTATATATTTACCTATAATCACCTCACAATGTGACCTCACTAAAATCCTTAGGGATTTGCATTATAGCATCACTGAGGATAAAATAAACCCATTGCAAAAAGGGTACATGTGTAATATTGGGCAATACATAAAGAAACATTTTTGTAGATATTGCCAGCAAAACATTGTTGTGAAGGATACTTTCCTTAACAGTAGTTCAGACTGTCTAGCTGCAAGTTACATAGATTTCAAACTTTGCCAATATTCAGCAAATAAGCAGGAAACAAGATTGCTTATCTCAGTATGTAGTAAAACGACCTTCTGCCTCCACTCTCTACAAAAAAGCATTTATGTTTTAAAAGATTAAAAAAAGAAGTAAAACATGCAGATATATAAAGGTGCTAAGTATTATCTAGAATTTAGAAAACCCTGAGGAATCAAACAGGAAATGTTGATGTAGTGATCCATAAATGTTGATCCATTTATCTCTAAGGAGTAGGGAAAAAGTTGAAGATAGAAATGTTGATTACTTTTATTTTGTAAAGTATAGAACTATTTAAACAATATGGCCTCTGATCTCCGTCATCTCTAATAAGCAAGGTCTACCTAAGCTCTAGTAGGGATGTGGTGGCTCAGTGGCTAAGACACTGAGCTTGTCAACTGAAAGGTCAGCAGTTCGGCGGTTCGAATCTCTAGTGCCACGTAATGGGGTGAGCTCCTGTTACTTGTCCCAGCTTCTGCCAACCTAGCAGTTCAAAAGCACGTAAAAAAAATGCAAGTAGAAAAATAGGGACCACCTTTGGTGGGAGGGTAACAGCATTCCATGCGCCTTTGATGTTTAGACATGCCGGCCACATGACCACGGAAACATTTTCAGACAGTGCTGGCTCTTTGGCTTTGAAACGGAGATGAGTACCGCCCCCTAAAGTCAGGAATGACTAGCACATATGTGCAAGGGGAACCTTTACCTTTATCTAAGATCTATCATCTCTGATATAATCTCTATGCAAATTCAGCTGATAGATATCCTACATAACAGACTAATATCTTGTTGTAGTCTGCTCAGAGTCTTCATTTTTCTTGTGTATCTAAATAACCAGATCTATAGGTAAACTATATTCCTAGGAATTCTAGGTTGAAACCTAGAATGAATCACATTCAGACCATACCACATTTTAGAAACCAGTATAAATCATGAGGGATCTGGTGGACATTCAAAAATGATTTTTTAAGAGTTCACTGGGGGATTGTGCACCAAAATCCCCAAGGGATTCTATTTGGCACTATAAAAGAAGAAAGGTTCCTGGTAGTTATGCCAGATGTAAATTGAGGTCTTACAAAATTGGCCATCTACACTATAGACAAGAGGAAAAGTAGACAGTATAACAAAGACATTAGCTAACAGCTCCTTGATGATAGAAAGCCATTGAAGAAGAAATGAAAAAATTCAGGCAGTGGGGGTGATCTGACTTTCTAAGAGTACATGAACCTTTATAATCACCCTTATCCTCAAACTCACAAAGGGGAATATGCTTCAGTGTGGATTATAATGAATTTAATTTTTTTAAAAAATGGAGGCAGAACAGTTTCCTGTATTTTTCATTGACACTTTCTGGAAGAGCAAGAGTGAACCAGGTACATTTTCACATATACTTGCTAGAACCTTTGATACAAAGAAATAAGCAGAAAATGTTTACCATTCACTACAAATGGTTTGAGTTAATCTGCTCATGTTTGTTTGTTTGTTTGTTTATTTATTTATTGAGATTTATATGCCGCCCTATCTCCAGCCGGACTCAGGGCGGCTCACAACAGTAAAAAACATCTAATGAAAAAGTTTTTTAAAATTAAATCCAAATCTCATAATTCAACAGTTAAAAGTGTAATTAAGACTAACAAGTTAAAAATTAAAACCCCATCAGTCCAGGCCTTTAGCTTTAAGAAAGCTTTTGTGATCTTCCAAAAACTGGCCAGTGAGCTGATTAAAGGTTAAATGACTTTGCTTGGCATGTCTAGATGCCATCTGGAAGATCTGGAAATGGGACTTCAACCATCAAGGAAACCAGACTATTAAGGCCTACAAATGCCATATTGGCCTTAACTAGGTGGATTAAGGGACTATAGTATTTCACTTCTGGAAGTCAAAATAAGGCTATCTAGGAATAGCCCGTTCTTACAGCAAAGCAACAAAAGCAAGTGCAAGCATTCTTGGAGTTAGATTTATTTATTTATTGGTTCGATTTATATGCCGCCCTTCTCCGGAGATTCAGGGCAGCTTACAATGCGTTAAGCAATAGCCTTCATACTTCTGTATATACCTGCTTAGTAGGGCTTTCCCCACCCCTAAGCAGTGTTCTTTTTTATACAAAGTCAGCTTATTGCCCCCACAAACGGGTCCTCATTTTACCTACCTCGGAAGGATGGAAGGCTGAGTCAACCTTGAGCCTGGTGAGATTTGAATTTGCAGTAATTGCAGGCAGCTGGTGTTATTTAACAGTGCTTTAGTCTGCTGCACCACCAAGGCTGTTATTATTGTTAGATGGTTATTATTAGAATGTTGGACCCAAGTATAGGCAATATGTCAACTCTAGCTCTGAAAAACAAGTCACAGTCATAAACATGGATGCTACTTTTCAGGATTTTCAGAAATATATTGGAAAAAGAGTGGATTGTCTCAGTGTTAATGCCTTTGATCCTGTTGGAAGAAATATCCTTTTGGGTTCAGTTCCAAGTGGGGGAAAAGACACTGGATTCGTGGAAGTTGCTTGGATAGAAGGTTTATTGATGAACAGGATCCCATGGCTTGAGTTCCTGAACAGAAAAGGGCAGAGATGCTGAGAATGCCTTGGGTTTTATGCCCTCTGTTGGGCTTTGAATTTGAGCTTGTATTCTGCTTGGTTGTCAAACTCCCATGGGGCCATGCAGGGGCAACTCTGTAGGTTATGTTTTGAGTCCAAGTTTGGTTGAGCCTGGCTGGGTGATGTAATCTTCCCAGGGGCCATGTGGTGAGATGGGTAGAGAGCTAATCCTACCTTTGTTGGATCTAGAGTGAGGGCATTTGCCTATGAATAGACCTAGCTATCTCTTTATCTCTTAAGTGTGGACATCTGCTGTGGGCTATTGAAGATGGTGGGGGCTATTAAGAGTGAGTCTGCTTCCTGCCTAAAAGAACATGTTGCTCCATTTCTCATCAGGGAAATATAAATTTTGCCTTTTTAATATTTCCTCAAATATTTCATTTTTCTAGGAGAGGGGTGGGTGCTAACTTCCTACAGTCCTCAGTAGAGAGGAAAATAAAGCAGTCTTTGGTTCTGAAATTGATCTGAGGTGGATAGTATCATGATGTCTATTTTGTAGCCAAGGAGGAAAAAAAAATTTTTTTTTTTGCTGTTTCTTATTGGAAAAAAGAACTCAGGCCTTCTAATTTATAATAACCAGAAGTGGCAGTGTTAAAGTTTACTTGACTTTCTGTTCTTTTCTCCCCTAGTTCAGAGTAGTATTCTGCATCACTGAAATTAAAAGGATAAACTCACATCATTCAATCTACAAGATTTGGAGGTTTCTGCTAAAACATGCCTTCAACATAGCTAGGTACTTGGCTCTCTCATTAAGGAGGACTGATTACTACATTTTTCCTGTTTCCTTTATGTGGAACACCTATCATAATTTGTTATGCACCTATATGCAGTATGCACATTACATCTTTGACCTAGGAATCTCTGTTTAATTTCTGCTTCCCTCCTGTTCCTATTTCATCTAGGAAGGCTGAAAACTCTGTTCTTTCAGAGGGTATGCTCCTCTCTGTGTAACTTCCCCTTTGTGCTTCAAAAGAAGCTTTGGATATCTCAGGATACCTCATAGAAGATATCCATTTGATGGTGATGGCAGCAGAAAAGAGGCGATCATTCTACCACAATCCCTCCATGTTTCAAGCAAAGAAGAGGCTACCTTGTCTCATTTGGAGTATAAAGTCTGGGATGATATCAAAAGGCCCATATTATTGACAAAGTAAACTAGGAGAAAGAGAGAGAAAGGGAATCTTTTGATTTGGGTCAACTTAGCTGCTCCAGGTTGAACAGGAAGAAGGGGCTCTCAGTTATACGCCTCTAACATTTCCTTAAAAAATTCCACCGTGGTGTAGTTTTTGGTTACCTGCTGCTATGTCCCACATGCCCACAAAAAGAGGCACGCTAAAAGAAAAGCACAGCTGCAAAAATACTGGGCTGGGGGCAACTTGTTAGCACAGAAGGGGGTGGAGAAGAAGAGAGTTTATTGAATAGGCCTGATGCCAGTTACTATTACCCTTGTTCCCTCTCACCCCCTACCCCATTTACGCCTTCAGGCAAGTTCTGCTCCCTCCGTCTTCTCCCTCATCCAAGGTATGTTGTTTTTGAAGTCATTTTAGCTCCAAATTCTTCCCCTGACAGTATTAATCTTCCACCTGCCAGCCCATGAATAGACCTTTCTTTTTGTGTCTGGAATAGGTTGCCAAGGGAAAGGAATCAAGGAAGGGGGAGAAACCAGTGTTACAGGTGGGGCAAGGAGGTGTTGGCTACTCTCACTTTGAGCTTTGTAAAACATTGATTTGACTGAGTAGCCACTCTGGAGGATTGTGGTGTGCATCACAGCACTGCAAAACAGCAGTGCTAGACACTGCCCAAGGCCTTGCTTGCCAACAAGAAGACCACTTAGTAAGGATTTTCTGTGCTTAACTGATACAATAAACATTAGTGTAGAAGCATAATTTGTCACTCTCTCTGCCAGAGAAATGAACTGGTTGTTTTGTTTTGTTTTACTTTGAGAAAGAAAACTTCACCCAACACAGTTAAATTGTTCTATGTTTATGCAATGTGTTTCCAAGTTTTCCTAGCCTTGATAATGATTTGTGGATCCTGGCGCAAAAAGCTATGTAATTTGAATTGTTGAAACCAACCAGGATGTCACAGATGAACCCAGATTGTGGGTTCTCTTTCATGCAGAAGAATGTCTATACTGCTCTCCTCTAGTGATGCAAATACAAATCCTTATAGCACGGGTGTCAAACTCATGGCATCACATTGCCATCACATGATGTACCATAACTTTTCCCCCCTTTGTGGAGCTGGGGTAGGCATGGCCTGCATGTGACACATTCTACCTGTGGGCCATCAGTTTGACACCCCTGCCTTATAGGAATGTTTGCAGAATGAGGTGATGGATTTCTGGGGACAGAACCTGTGAAGATTTTAGCTGGACCATTTCACAGATAACAAGTTTAACAAGCAAACTTGTTTTCATCTTGGAGGTTGTCTCTAGGGGTGAAATGTTCCTGATTCGGTAGCAATGATGGCGGGTGTGTCAGATGTAAATGCCTTATTCTCCAATGTGTAAATAATGTATATATGGAACATCAGAGGTTAACTTATTCTTTGGACTTTAATGTATTCATAACTTACCACTCCCATTCCTAGCTCCACCCCTTGTATATATAAGGAGCCACCCTCACCATTCTCGTTGCTTCTACCTTGAATATTCAGTGAATATAGAATGCCTATCATAATTAAAAAGACATATATTTAAAGCTCTAACTCCTATTATCTTTATTGAGTCTGATCCTGAAAATATTGCAACAATATGGTAGCAGAGGATGGTTAATTGACTCAATAAGTAATTAAAAATGTCCAAGAAAGATAGGCCCAACACCAGGGCCTACAGCAAAGAAATAGAAACTGATCAAGAGATGATCAACGAATCCACCAATGTGATTTCGAGAGAATCCGAAGAATACACCACTGAAGAAGAAGAACTAATGAGTGAAAATAATGACCAGAAAGAAATCGAAATAGAAAATAACGAACTCAGGTCAGAGATATTAAAGATACTAAAAAGCCAAAAGAATGATGAAAGTCTCATCGCGGACCTCCAGGAGATGCTGAAGAACAGCGGAGCAGCGAGAGAGAAAAACGTCATTAAAGAAAAACCCAAAGATCAAAAAACCGTAAGTGAGATGACTACTGAGAAAATAGTTGTTAAAAAGAAAAGATGTGATCCCGCGCGAAATTTTGAATGGCAGCCATCTTGGTTTCAACGAACTTCAAAAGAGAATGGAGCAGAGCCAATCAAAACGCTCAGTTCAAAATTTCTGGCGCGAAAAACACTATCAGACGAAGAAAGTGAGAAAGAAGTCTCAAACTCTTCAGATGATCCAAAATCAGAAAGTGAAGACGATTTAACAAAATCTCAAGTAAAATCAGCAATGAAAACACTTTTTGCTGCTTTTGGGCCAAGACTGAAAATTACCAAGACATCTACGAAGAAGCAAGAAATCAAACCGGCGACTCAAGACCTGCACGCTCCCATCCTGACTTCGAAAGCGACGACGCCCGAGCCCAGAGAGCCATGCCGATTTCGCCCTACACCACAGACAAGATCGAATACCAACGCACACAAAAAGAAGAAAAGAACCGTCGCCACCACCAGAACCCCAAAAACCGAGCCAGAGACCGACTCATCTGAGGAGGAGCGGATCGAGAGAGCTGAAAGGGAGAGAACCTTCCACGACGCCACCAAAGAAGAAATGAGCAACGCGCATGTGCGAAACTACGTAGACGACCCAGAAGGACTTGAACTGGCCAGAGAACCGCGCAGACTCATTGCAAGCATCCCAATGCCGTTCTGTAATTTCCTGCACTTGAGAGATCACGGACTGCCCCAGGTTGTAAGTAATGGACAGAATAATGTAGGTAACTTACCCAGTGACTTCCCAAAACTTAGAATTGATGGCATTAATTTACAAGAGTGGTATCAACAGCTTCAGGTTATTTTCATGAAAGAAAATTTACTATTCTTTATAACTAGCCCTCCAAGAAGACCTTGGACTTTAAAAATAGATTGTTTACATCATAGAGCATTTTTCATAATAATATCTAGCGTGTCTCCTGCAATGTATCATAGCATCAAACCAAACCTAACTGTATCAGAAATAATTCAATGCATGTTTAATCTATTTCACAGCGATAGCGTAGCTACAACCACAAGAATGTCTAAGGATTTCTTTTCCTCTAGAGTAAAACCAGGGGTTTCTATAAGTGAGCATTTGATAAATCTAAACAAAATAAGAGCTGAGCTACAATTGAGGGGGGAAGTGATTTCAGATCAAACAATGAAAAGTGTTATTATCAATTCACTTGATCCATCATGGGATAGCTTTATGTCACACTTAGATACCATTAATTTGGGATATTTATCCATAGAAAGTCTATCTAACAAATTGATAGCAGAAGACAATTCAAGAAAAAATCGATCCAGTAACCAAACAGACCACAAACCTTTTAGGAAAGTAGTCTTTCAAGATAAACATAATGAGGCCTTTAGATGCTACAATTGTGGATCCAGGGAACATAGTAGAAGAGACTGTCCCAAAGTCTCAAGAGAGAGACATAGGCCAGAATATAGGAGCAAATATAATTACAGACAATCTTCCACAGATAGACACAAATATAGAAGTCCACCAAATTACAAAGAAGGTAGAGGGGGTAGAGAAAATTCAAAAGAGAGGAAATCTGGGTCACTGAATGGGCTAAATAAACAAGACAGCACCAGAACACAGCAGGATGAGAATAACAATTGGCTTATTGATTCTGGTGCAACAAATCACACCACCAACAACAAAAGTATATTATCTTCATTTATAGAAGATAAGTTTGTGATAAAGGTAGCTAATCAAGAAAAGGTTCAAGTACTAGGCAAAGGAAATGTGACCTTGCCTGGTCTAGGGAAAATAGAGGGGGTATTATTAATCCCAGAAATACCTCACAACATACTAAGTGCCATAAAATTAAGCAGAGAATCTGATATCAATATAGTTTTCTCAAAAGGGAAAGCAACTATAGAAAAGAACAAAACAAATGTAGGTACTGTAATGATAAAAGGAGGTCTACCCTATCTGATAACTGAAGAAAGATGTTTACATAACATTGATTCAAATATGGAAGATTGTATTGAAGCAGATGATGAAAATGTCAGTAACAGTGACAATGATGAGTGTAGAATAACTCATGATCACAAAAATACATACAAGGAAAAGAAACCAAAAATAGGTAAACCAATTCATGATGAGTGTGCTCACATCTTACACAGGAAGTTAGGACATGCAAGCTTTCCTGTAGTACAAAAAATGACTGAACACGCAGAAGGTATCAAAATAAAAAATTGTGAAAATTATTTGGAATGCTCAGTATGTAAATCCACCAAACTAAAAACCAGTCCCAGACCAAAAAAATCTAACAGATCAACTAACAATATTTTTGATTTGGTACATATGGACTTAGTTGGTCCATTAAGTCCCTCAATTACCTATAGAAAACGTTACTTCCTAACAATAGTGGATGACTACAGCCGATATGGTTTTGTTTACACATTAAAGCACAAGGATGAAACATTTCAGAAATTTAAGGAATTCTACAAACGTATAGAAACACAACATAATATCAGAATAAAGCAAATTATGACAGATAGGGGATGTGAGTTCTTGTCTAAAGAATTCTCCCAATGGTTAAAGGATAGAGGAATGTTACATTTCACGTCCAATCCTTTTTCTGCATTTCAAAATGGAGTTGCAGAGAGGAAAAATTCCACACTACAAACCATGATTAGGTGCACATTAGAGGATGCTGGTTTAGGCAAACAATTTTGGTCAGAGGCATTACATTATTCGAATTACACTCAAAATAGAACCTGGTCCAGTATTGTGAATAAGACACCATATGAGGTGATGTACAATAGAAAACCCAAATTATCACACATGCACATATTTGGAGTCACTGCAGACGTACACATACCTAAACAATTGAGGAGAAAGGGAGAAAACGTATCCAGGAGATTAAGATTCATGGGATACGAAACTGGAACCAAAGGGTACAGATTTATTGATAGTAATAACAAATTTATAGTATCCAGAACAGCTGTGTTCCATGAACAGGCCAATTGGTCAAAATTGCACCTTAATGAAATATTTCCTAATAAATGTAAAGATACGATATCTTGCGAGGAAGGAACAACAGAAAATCAAAATATTAACAAAAGTAAGAACAAAACCAAAACTTGGACTAATAGTCAGCATAAAATAAAGACAGACACATTAACAAAAAAGGAAGCTAGATATTTGCATGATAACCATAGCAAGCCTGAAAGAACTATTAGAAACAATAGAAACCAAATACCAAATAAATACAAAGATTACATAATGCATATGAATGGAGAACAAATAACACCTAATACATATGAAGAAGTATTGAAACTTCCACATGAAGAAAGAGAAAAATGGGAACTAGCTATGGAAAAAGAGATGGAAAGTTTACAAGGATTAAATGTATTCACACCTGCGATCGCACCTAAGGATAAAACAATTATAGGTACCAGGTGGATTTATAAAATTAAGAACTTAGAAGGAGGCAATACCTTATACAAGGCTAGACTAGTTGCACAAGGCTATGCACAAAAATATCCAGAAGACTATACTGATACATATTCACCCACAGTGAGAACAGAGAGTGTCAAAACAGCCCTTGTAGTAGCATCTGCACTCAATCTGGACGTATTCCAATATGACATACAGACCGCATACTTACATGCAAAATTAGATAAGGAAATATATGTAAGAGCACCACACAGTCAATACACTAATAAGAACGAAATTTGGTTATTAAATAAGAGTCTGTACGGATTAAAGCAATCCGGCAAAAGATGGTACGATTGCTTGGTAAAAGTACTTAAGACCATGGATTTCAACGCCACCACTGCTGATAATTGTTTCTTTGTAAAAAAGAGTAATGATCATATTGAATTTGTATTAATTTACGTGGACGATATTTTATACATTGGAAAGCATAAAGAGAGCAGGGAAATCTTTGTAAATAAGTTAAATGAACACTTCTCACTGAAATCTCTGGGTAAAGTGAATAAATACCTTGGTGTGCAAATTAACAAAACTAAAAGGGGATTCAAACTTACACAGAAAGATAAAATCATCGAACTCCTAAACAAATGTAACTTAAATAATGCCAAAACCTGTGACACCCCTATGCAAACTGATTTTCTTAGAAACACTGATGAATCTTCCCCTGAGTTTAAAGACAACACATTTTACAGATCAGTTATAGGTTCACTCCTTTATATATCTAATTGGACTAGGCCAGATATTGCATTACCTCTCAATCTATTGTCAAGATATGTTAGTAAACCAACCTTGTATCATTGGGAAGCTGTCAAAAGAATTCTAAGATATCTGAAGGGTACATTAGATTTTTGTTTAATGTTGGAACCCAATAATGACAGAGAACCAAAAATTACTTGTTATGCTGATGCAGATTGGGCTGGTGATACATCATGCAGAAAGAGTACTTCTGGTTATGTTTTTCTATTGAATGATTGTCCAGTTTACTGGTATACTGGTAAACAAGAACTAGTAGCCACTTCTACTACAGAAGCGGAATATGTTTGTTTGTCCAAGGCTGCAAATAACCTTGTATGGTTCAATGATCTGATCACTGATGTTTGGAAGAAACCCACTTTACCATTTATTATGCATGAAGACAATAAAGCGGCCATTGAAATATCCAGATCCGATGCAATTGGACAAAGGTCCAGGCATATTGATATAAAGTTTAAGCATGTGAGACAACTGTCTCAAGACGGATTCATTAAAGCAATACATTGCGATACTTCTGAACAATTAGCTGACATATTAACAAAACCCTTACCTTCTAAACAACATAAATATTTAACTTCTAAATTATATGTATTATATTGTCCTGAATCAGAATGTAATTGGTGTTGTGTAACGAACCGGCATTTAGAGGGGGATTTGTCAGATGTAAATGCCTTATTCTCCAATGTGTAAATAATGTATATATGGAACATCAGAGGTTAACTTATTCTTTGGACTTTAATGTATTCATAACTTACCACTCCCATTCCTAGCTCCACCCCTTGTATATATAAGGAGCCACCCTCACCATTCTCGTTGCTTCTACCTTGAATATTCAGTGAATATAGAATGCCTATCATAATTAAAAAGACATATATTTAAAGCTCTAACTCCTATTATCTTTATTGAGTCTGATCCTGAAAATATTGCAACAGGGTGTTTCAGAGAACCCGTAGCAAAAATCCCTGCCCCCCACCCATGCCCAGCTGAGCCGCGCGATCATCATAGGCTTTTTTTTTAACTTTTAAAAGCATTTTTTCTACAACCTCTTCAGTTGAAGAGGTTGTAGAGAAAATGCTTTTAAAAGTAAAAAAAAAAAGTTGGCCACACCCACCCAGTCACATTACCCCCCACCAAGCCACGCCCACAGAACCAGTAGTAACAAATTTTACATTTCACCACTGGTTCTCTCTGTCTCTTAAAACACAGATGCTATTATTTTCCTTTCAAGGTTAATCTACCCTCTTATAAGGCTGTATAGGATGATTGTTGGTATTATGCAGGGAGTAAGTTATAAGCTTAGGTGGTGGCAAAATGGAAAAGGGAGATCTGAGGGTGTTTTGTAACTGCAGCTTACATCTTGGGACACAGTTGAGTAATGCATGCTTTAGTCAACTTCAGTCTACTTCCCTCTAAAAATTGCAGCCCGCAAAAGAAAGGCAAAAATGATTCTAATTGATGCAGACAAATGATAACTAACACATACAAACAACTCCATTGAATAAATGGGGCAGTTCTTTAATGGAGCACAGACATTAAAAGGTGAGAACGAGATCCTTGCTGAATAAATTAGCCCTATCTAGTCTAACACTCGGTGGTCACTTACTGATGGGAGTATTGATTTTCCCAAGGTAAACAACCCTTAAATGATACCACTGTTAGGTGCTTCCTATTTCCTTATGAAGCCCAAATGTTGGTGGGAAATTGTGAGTTCAAAGTAGTGCAGAAACAGCTCACTGCATGGTATATTCTGTATTGGTTTTGGAGAGATGCCTGAAGCGCTCTGCTTGTAACACCTACTCTCCTGATGTGGTGGCTGGACCTGAGGGCTGCTAAGAGGCCAAAATGCATATCAGCATAAGGAGTTTGGCAGCTAGCCCCAGAAGAAGCACACAAAACTCCTTTCTTCTTCTTTTGAACAAATGAGAAAAGGTAAATCAGCATGAAATTGAAGGTGCATTCCTTGTTAGGCAATGGATGAGCCCTGACTGGCTGAGCCATCTCTATGATCATTTACAGGCTAGAAAGGTCAAATTCTGATCGGTTGATCCACAGGGGCTGCAGTCTCAGGAATGCACACATCTGTTCTCATGACTTCCTGATAACCCAGGAAGTATACAGAAGTATACAGATCACCCAGGAAGTCAGTGATTTGTTTTAACTGTGAAATCAAAAGAACTGAGCAACTGGGAAGTGTCCAGTATCATTGAAGGGCCAAAGAGTTGCATTCAGGATGCATATAAGCAGACAAGAGAATGCCAAGCCATTTTTACTGGTACTGATAATCAGTTGCCTTAGATACTGTACTACTATGCACTTAACAAAATAGTAACCAGTGACATCTGTCAGTAATCTGATAGTTTGTAAAACTACCCACTTTGCTGGCCAACTTCATCCCAGGGAAACAGAAAAATTTGCCATTTATCTGTTAAGTATGTCCTTTTTTTTGTACTAGAATATCATTGTATGTACACATACATTTAATTTGTTTTATACCAGCTGTGCTTGATGGGTGGCTAACAATCAAACCATTTCATAGACCAGAAACCATACTCTTCTTAGTCCATTTGCTAAGCAAATAGCAACAGCAGCAACACATACTTACCAGAGCCAATCCTACCATTAAGCAAACTGAGTGACCTGAGACATGAAATGGAAACTAATTGTCATTATTTAATTTGTTTTTATAGTTTAAGTGCTCGGGTTGTTAGCTGGACTTTTGAGCTTTCCATCTCAAATGCCAAAGTAACTCTGCTGGCCCAGGCTTCTAAGCAATATGGCTCTGCAAAACTTTGAAAGAATTATTTTATTTAACAAAGCTTTCCTGAATCAGGAAATGAAGCAGATTCATGCCCTAAGATGGCAACCTACTTCAAACAAGTGAATTTAGTCAGAGGGCTCAAAGTGCTCTCTAATCTTCAATCAGAATAGAGCTAGATGGGGACTTGGAGGTCTTCTAGCCCAACTCTCTGATCAAGCAGCAGACCCTATACCATTTCAGACAGGTGATTGTTCAGTCTCTTCTTAAAAACCTCTAGTGATGAAGCACCTACAAATTCTGATGGCAAGCTGTTCCACTGGTTAATTGTCCTCACTGTTAGGAAGTTTCTCCTTAATTCCAGGTTGCTTCTCTCCTTGATTAGTTTCTATCCATTGTTTCTTGTCTTGCCTTCTAGTACTTTGGAAAATAAATTGACGCCCTCTTCTTTGTGGAGCCCCTCAAATACTGGAATACTGCTATCATGTCATCCTTAGTCCTTCTTTTCTCTAGACTGGTCATATCCAGTTCCTGCAACTGTTCTTCATATGTTTTTGTCTCCAGGCCTTTAATCATCTTAGTTGCTCTTCTTTGCACTTTTTCCAAAGTCTCAACATCTTTTTTTGTAATGATGTGACCAAAACTGGATGCAGGATTCCAGGTATGGTCACACTAAGGATTTATAAAGCGGTACTTCATGTGATTTTGATTTTATGCCTCTGTTTATACAACCAAGGATTGTATTAGCTTTTTTCATCTTAAATAGTACATCACACGTTTCATGCTTTTTTTCGTCTTTGCTCTTTGCTATTTCCATGGTTTTGATGGATATAATTCAACATTCAACATAACTTCTATAATGGAAATGATCAGTGGCGGTAGAAGGGTATAATGGGCTTTCTGATATTGATAGGAAGAGCAAGTGAATGAGTTTTATCACTTCATTTATCACTTACTTTCTGACTGTCAGAACTTCTTAGGATCCTACTGATTTGGAGGTTGTGTACTATTTCAGCTCACAACTTCTTCTGTGTGGCAAGCCACAGGTTTTAAGTGTGCTTTCCCTTGCACCACTGGAGTGATATATTAATACGCCAGTCCTGGCAATATAAAAGAATTTATCTTAGTTAGTTCAACTCTGTGAATGTGGTCTGACCAGTCCAGTGTGCAATCTTGGATGGACTAGTGACTCAGACCTTTCCATTAAATTCTCCACAATGTATATAAAATGAGAGTGAACCTCACTCCCTACTAGCATTGTTTGGTAGTTTGATGAATTGCAGAATGAAATGTCTGCAAGAAAACAACCATGCTTGGGGAGCACCAAAGATACAGTGGTACCTTTGTACTTGTTGTTAATTGGTTGCAGGAAGAGTGATGAGTACTAAAAAATAATGAATCTCCACCAAACCACATGACTATCTCTTCGTTTCAACCAAAAAGGGTAGCAAGTCATAAAGGCAGCCAACACCCACAAGTTCTACCTTGCATGTTGAGTACCTGAAGAAATGATGAGTACTGGGACAAAATTTTCATGTCAAAACATGTTGAGTACCAAATTTGACGAGTTTTGAAACAGTTGAGGCATCACTTTACCTCATTTCAACCCTGTGCTACAAAAATTCTCTTCTATCAAATTCCATTTGTTATGTGCCAGCCTCTTTTACTGTGGCCTTGTATCTAATTTCCAGCCTATTCCAACTGTCTCTCCTTATACATTGTTGCCAGCAAGCCACAATCCTGATACAACCAAGTCATGTTAATGATAAGGAAGTTCTTCTTTGGAACAGCCAAGGTTGCCAACCAGATTATATCAACTTTCTGATACCTCACAAAACCTAGTGATTAGGGAACTGCAGAACTACACCAAGACAAATTTGGCACCAACATTTTTTTAGACAGTTTTTAAATTTTATTTTTTAAAATTAAGGTGTAGGACCATGATGGTGAACCTCTGGCACACGTGCCCGAAGTGGCACATGGAGCCATGTCACCTAACATGCACGGTGGTGCCCATTCTTCTTCTGGGTTTCTGACATGCATGCACATGCAACAATTAGCTGGCCTTTGTGCATGCTGCAGTGTTGGAAACCAGAAGAGCTGGTCTTCCATTTTACGGTGTAAGCATGCACGCCAGCTAGCTGATCAGTGTGTGTGCATTCGTGGCAGTAACTGGAAGACTTGCTGGCCAGCGGTACCTTATCTGGTGTGGTGTGTGCATGCCCCCTGAGCAGCTCCTCTTTCTTGTCACGGCTCTATGAGTGCGAGCATGCAAAATGCTCCCTCTTTGGCACTCAGTGCTGAAAAGGTTTGCCATCACTGGTGTAGGAGAACCTTTTCAGAACTGATTTAATCAAATATGGACAAACTACTAGAAGTTTTTGTGTTATCTTCTCTTCATCTCTGCTCGCTTTCCTTTAAAACAGAAGGGAAATATATATATTTCAAAAGTATTTAAAGTACTTAAAACTTAACAGAAAACTTCAGATATCTTCTAAAAGGTTTTCCATCTCTCCTTTTTCCTTTCATTGTTCTTTCATTATTAATAATATTAAGCAGTTGCAGGCATTTTGATATTTAACTGTTGATTGCATAGACTTTTTAAAATGACTCTCAAAACAGCTCAGATAAAATCAGTGTTTTCTCAAATCTCTAAGCCTTGGGAACATATCAACGATATGCCATGTAACTCTATGCATAGTAAATAATAGTGTGGGTAAATCCACACTATTATTACCCATCATTGGGTAAATCCACATCACTGTGGATTTACCCAGTGATGTTCCTGGCTTGAATTTGAGCTCCCTAAATTTCATCAGAGTTCCAGGGAACATAGACCTAAAGTAAAACAGCTAGCTCTTTATGGCAGGAAACTTTCAGGATTAGATCAATGTTATGTACTTCAGAAGATGTGATAGAAAACAAACTAAGGAATTCTTTTATACCCGTACAATTTTAGGAGATGAAAAGCACCAACAGGACAAAGAGACTGCTTGTACTACCTATAGCCAATCCCTCTCTGGCTGCTAAAATAAAAAAGCAAAACGTATGAAGTTTGGGAATTTTAATCTTTCTGAATTCAGAAATAATTGCAACTTGTTAGATAGGCCAATGTGCAGACTGCAATGAAGGATGTTCCAATGGATTTGTTAGCACAAAATGTATTCTCAAAGTACATTTAAGGATACTTATTTTGGAAGCAAGCATGTTCACAAGTACATAGTTTTGAAAGAAGATATATGCAAATTTTCCAAGTGATTATATTTTTTCAGCAGATCAACACAAGCAACAATGACACAGACTGGAAACAGACTGATTCACCCATCCCTTGAGTGATTTTCCTTATGTAATAGATCCCTAATACGCCCAACTTCTAGTAAGGTCCACGTGAGATGGTTTTGGGACCAATTTGGGTTTTTTTTGTTGGGGGCGGGGAGGGAAAGGGAAGAAAAGAAATTTAAATCTGCTTGGATGTTACAGTATTTTGACTCTGAAATCTGTCCTTGTAATTCCAGATGTATGGGGTGTAGTTAAGTTTAACGGAAATCCATGGGAGTTACTTCTAAGTAAATCTGTGCATTGTGAGTTGCCAGTTACCACAAAGGCTAAATATCTTGGCTTAAAAGAATTGTAAGCTAATACCATTGTATACCAAGATTGACACTCTTACCCGATTCCTCATTTGCTCCCTCTTGAAAGCTGATCAGTTTCACAAAATTCTCAACTTCAGTCTCTGTGAGAACATTTCCCACTGGTTCCATTTGACATTCCTATGGTTTTAACAACAGAGAACTTGTTTGATGCTGCTACCAGCAAATTAAAAAAAAAAAAAGGGGGGGGGGGTTAATCAAACTTCCCTTCCCTTGGACTAAATAGCACACCCTGCATTCCTTTTGCCAGTTCTCTCCCCCCAGAGATAACTATAGCTGGACTAAGCCCATTAGTATCATAAGATTGAAACAAACATTGGAGCATTTAGAGAAGCAAGCTCTGGTTTGGCATACCTTCTGTTTATAGGCAACGTGGTTCGTGGAGTTATTTTTCCTTTCCGATGGCATTCAGCGAAGATTTCCATCAGCTTCCCCAAATATCCTTGTGAATATAACGAGGTGGGCACCTCCATCTTAAATATTTTCAGCAAGTTTTTCCCCACTGCACAATTGAAGAACAATTCTGTAAATGTGTATATGAGAAGTGACTTTTCTGCATAGGCGTATTCTAGGGATGGCAAATTGCAGTTTCAAATCTCCCTTTGCCTAATATTAAAAATTCCTATGTAAAAGATTAGTTCAGACTTCTAGTGGGAGCTGTTCCCTCCGGGCAATTTGCTTCTTGGAGGAGACAGAAGAGAAGGACAGAACATAAGGACAGACGGGGTGGGGGGGAGATATCAATCAAGTAAGGGGTGACTCTATCCTGCTTCCTTCAGCTCTACCGACATGTATGCATCACTTTACAAAAAGAAACCTTGTTCCTGTTTTATTTATATGCCAAATGGCTTTTGGAAGAAAAAAAAAGTTTTGATAAATTGGTCAAATGAACAGAGGGTGAATGTCCCTGTGGTTGGTACCATCATTGGGCTAAAGTCTTCTCCTTCAATCTCACCCATCCATGAAGGCAGGGCGGGCAGAAATGATGGGAATAAAACCAAAACAAAATTTAAAAAATGTTGCAATGGGCGGAATATGCACATGGATAGGAGAAATCCCTGTATCTCTCTGGCTTTATGTTCTTAAATTTTTAACTTCTTTAAGAATTCCCCCATCTAGAACTATTCAGAGCAGCACGTGGGCTCTCCTCTGTCTTGCAGCTTCCTTCCAGAATGACTGTCTGAACCCACAACAGTGATCAGATAAATGAGCCTGTCAGCCCTGGAAGCCATCTTTTCTTTGGCTCTTCAGGGCTGCCACACTTAGTGCTATGGGAAACTGGGAGAGGGGATTGTATGGAGCTGAGGAGATATCTAGCCATAATAACGTTCTTTTCTCTGAGAGTCAAGGACATTCTTCCCTGCACCTAGACTGGCGTGACTGGGAGGCATCTCCAGTTGGGACGGTGCATTGGTTGGACCATGGGATAGACATGTGGATGCAGGGGAAGGGACTTGAACTTTCTTTTGGGTATGGAAAACCTGGAAGCTTTCAGATTCGGGTTTTCCGAGATGTGTCAATATGATAATAAAATGGAACTTTGAGGAACTTCTAGCCTCAGAATCTTCTTTCGATGGGGGTGTTACTTGGAAACCTGACAGGCTTCAAGAGGCACAAGGAGTTTTTAAATTCTGAGAAAACATCAGATCCTATGCCCTCTCATAAAGGATAAAGAATTGCATGACGGGAGCAGAATTCAGCCGAACATCAAAATGGAAGTCCTGTTTACAGAGGCAATATAGCTTTTCTTTCCCAAATGCATGGAACATAAAATAAGGGAGGCTTTGGTGCTTCCTACCTCAATTAATGGCATGTTTCGGAAAGAGGATGCTGACTAGACAACTATCTTGAATGAACAGAGATGCTGTTCTCATATCCTTATGTTATATTTTTATTTTAAGTCAACGCTAGTCCACTCCAGCTGATCTAGGAGATGATCCTGCTTAGCACTAGCAAGGGCCAACCCTGCTCAGCTTCTGAGACCAGTAAGATCAGTTCGATGCTGCCACCTGGTGAGGTGGGGATGAATATAAATCAACATCTAAGGCAGTTATTCAATCTGGTTAAAATTGGGCCTCTGCGACATTTCTCAGGGATGCTTTGCTTTGCTGAAGCAAATCTTCTCTTCAAAGCTGTTTGGTGATGTAACATAGCTCTCTTATTTCTGAAAGGGAGGAGGGAGGCTGGTTGATGCCAGGCTGCCCTGAAGTTTCTTCCATAGTCTTAAGTGGCAGTTCCAACAGCTGGAAGAGTACAGCGACTGAAAGTGCCGAAATAGCCTTCTGCGCATGTGCAGAAGCCTCTTCCAACTGTTGGAGCAAACACCTCACTGAGGCAAGATGAGAGCACCTCAGGCACCACCCCCACCCCCATTTAAGCCCAGACAGTCTGAATTCCACCCCTTCCCCTCACTGTGGGCCATTAATGGAAAAGTTGGCAAATGTTTGATTTTCCCAAGCGCTAGTGAATGTGGCTAATTAAAACTAACTTCATGACCTTGTACATTTGAGAACAAAGCCATACACACTCCAATTATTTTTTCCGTTTCCCATGCAGAGAAACAAGGGCACTTTATTATTCTTCAGAGGTAGGCTCTTCTGAATGGTGCCTTTGAAAAGACAGCCTTTGTTTTTCAGGCCCTGCCATGATTGCATAATAACCCCACCCAGTTCCAAAGTTCAGAAAGTTACATTTGAATAAAGAACAAGGTGCCTTACAATTTTTTATTTTTTTTTTGGACACACTACAACTGTCTGCACAGCACAGGGCAGTCTGTTGTTTAGAGAAAAGGAACAACTGCTTTGGCTGCAAGGGTTTGGAAAGCAGACCCCAGCTGCTACCTGGCCACTGGGAGTGTCTTCCCTGCATTCATGGCCAGAGGTCCTGAGGTGAAATTTGGCCCCAGTGTATGTGTCAGTTTTGCAAGCTAGTCCAGTTAAGCACACCCAGAATTATTACCTTTACTGTAAAGTTACCTTAACAGAATCTTGCAAGCCTGAAAGTACATCTCTCTCCCCTTCACTTTTACAATTCAAGAAATTAGGGAGATGTTCTTCTGAGATATTTGCCACACCCTTCTGTGACATTCCTTCTTTAGGCTCAGCTGGCTCTTATCTGACCATCGTCTAGTCTGCATTTCTTCCCTATTTCCCCATATACCATTACAGTACGTAATCCGTCAGGAACTCTACAATTAAATTAATTTTAACAATAGCATTAATAATGGTTCAATTTTCTCAGATTTGCACGAATGATAATATTTAAGCTCTGGAGAAATCTGCAAGGTAGGGAGGAATAAGAATGCTGTGATATGCAAAGGTTTTTTCGGGGTATGGTTAAAAAAATGTTAAGACGGCGGTTGTGATAGTGTAACTAAAGCTATGTCTGTCTTTTTTAAAAAATAGGATGTGCATAAAAAAATAGTGAAGCTTTAGTTCCACTATCACAGTTGCCATCGTGACACTTTTTACCACAATCTGGGATATGAAGGATTGAAGAAATATCAGCAATTATTTGTATTCCAAAATTTATGTCTGTTAGATCCATCCATCCATCCATCCATCCATCCATCCATCCATCCATCCATCATAACTTGTGATTTAGAAGACTAAGGCTGTGCTTTAGATTTGAAGGCAGAAAGGTGCTTTGGGGTGCAAAGAAAATAGTCAATTTTTGTTTCCTTTCATTATTTCAGTTCACTAATATTCACAGAAAAAAAAAATAACAAAATGTACATAAATATATTTTTTTGTTTCTCTATTAAAACAATCATTAAGTCCTGGCTTAGCTAATAATCCAATAATCTTTGTGAATTTTCAAAGGTTGTATGAAAAGTCCTTCTACAGAGCAATCTGAGTTGTGACATGGAAGGCAGCAAAAAGACAAAGTGTCCGTCCTTGAAGTTCTTCACTCCAATAGTTCTTTAAAACAACAATACAAACCAAAACCCTGAATGCATATTAATCTGCAGTTAGTTTGCCCTTCAAACTGTAATCATGAGCACATTATGTTGGAATAGAAATGCCAGAGGTTACAAATAAAGGAGGAATCTAAGTGGTTGATATTTTCTAGAGGCTTCAAATGTATAGTAGTTGAGGTGCAGACTTAATTTTATAGCAGGGCATTTTGTTGCCTAACAGGTGAATGGTAACAAGGAAGGGTCTTTCTATGCTTAGTGTCAGAGGTGGTATTCAGCAGGTTCTGACCAGTTCTGGAGAACCGGTAGCAGAAATTTGAGTAGTTCGGAGAACTGGTAAATACCACCTCTGACTAACCCCGCCCCATCTATTCTCTCCCAAGTCCCAGCTGATCGGGAGGAAATGGGAATTTTGCAGTAACCTTCCCCTGGAGTGGGGAGGGAATGGAGATTTTACAGTATCCTTCCCCTGCCATGCCCACCAAGCCATGCCACACCCACCAAGCCACGCCCACAGAACCAGTAGTAAAAAAATTTGAATCCCACCACTGATTAGTGTGCATATCTCTCAAATGTGTCCTGGTATCTGCTAAGGAATTGGAAAACTATGATTCTTTTCAGCATGTTTTATTTAATATCAGGCTTTTCAACTTTGTTATTTATATGTTCCTTTATTGGAATAAGGCTTTAACAATGCATATAGAATCAAGTAGATGATCACATTTTTTCCATATGGAAAATTACCGTAGAGATACCCAAAGAGTTCATCACGATGGCCACCAACTTTTCATTCCTAACTGTCATGATCATTTTGTCCTGACACAAAGAGTTCACAAAACATCTCCATCTTCTTCTTGCACCAGCCAGTATTTTACCAGCTAGTCAATGGAAGTAACTTCAAAACCATGAGGTCACCAGAGCCTCTTTCTGTTATTTCTTTTCATGTTACTAAATTAGCTTTTCTTGTTGAGGGGAGAAAAAGAAAACCAAGTGATTCCATTCAGTGGGGAAAGATTGATGAAGGAGAAGCCAAGGGGCTATAATTCCTTAGTTTCTGGAGGAAAGGGACTTTTGGAAGCAGGACAAAATGGAGGGGGAGGGTTTCCACCAAATGGAAGTTGCCACAGCTCTAAAGGAAGTGCTATTGAACTAACATCACTCTTTCCTGATTAGCATGCAGTATATTTAATTGCTTTCCAAGATATATGCAAGCTCTATAATATCAGGCATGTGCAAAGGCAGAGAACAGAATCTGTCTTTCATGTGGAAGGGATATGAGAACAGGTTTTGCTCCATACACACAAATCATCATAGTCGGAGAGAGAAAAGAGAGAGAAAATCAGAGGCCGGGGACAATAGCCAAAGAGTTCTCTTCTAGTACATGGAAATGCTCTTCCATAAAGCTGAAGCCAAATTGTGTCTCTCAGGCAGGAAGTTTGAGGAAGAGGGAAATGAACATGCCTTGAGGAATTTTTGGCTTTTCACTGGTTTCTCTTTTCTCTACAGCAACTTTTCACCTATGCCATATTTCAATTTCTTCTTGGTTTTTCCACCATTAATTCCCTAGTTGGTCAGCTTCTTCCAGTTCCAGACATAAGAACATCCTGGAAAATATTTTTGTAATGGAATTGCTTGCCTTTAATGCATATAAGAGCAGACTTGGTATCTAATTTAGAAATTAACCTTAAATTTAGCTGGGATTACTGTTGACATTTAGTTCAATTTTGTTGTTATTCAGTGGAAGATGGTTTATGATGCTCTCTAAGGTTGTTTGTTTGCTTGCAGATATTTCATAACCCAACTAGGTAGCATCATCAGTGCCAGAGACGGTTTATCCTAATACACAGTAAATATCTACTAAAGAAAAACAATTCTGACATTTATTTTTATTTTTAAATGAAAGCCTGAACTACATATTTCATATATGTAGCCCTAAATTAAAAGCAGATCTTATTTTTTGAATTCAGGAACCACACTTTTAAATTATTTTTGCAGCCTCCAACTGCTACAAAAGTTATGATAATAAAATACTGGGCCTTTTCTCAGAGAATTCAAAGCAGTATATTTGAGTTTATCCTCACCATAGCAACCTTTTGAGATAGGTTTTCCTATCTTAAGTCCCTTGTATTAAGCAGTTCAGAAGCGCCCTATTCACATATATTTATTCATTAAATGTATAAGTTATTTTATACATACATAAAATATTATAAATATTATTATAAATAATTATAAAATATTATAAATATTTTATACGTATAAAAAATAGTATAAACACACACACAATATATATATATATATATATATATATATATATATATATATATATATATATATATATATATATATATACATACATACATACATACATACATACATACATACATATATATATATATATATATATATATATTGTGTGTGTGTGTATATACACATACACATATACATACATACTGTATATTTGTTGTTAGTTGCAAAGTCGTGTCCAATCCATCACAACCCCATGGACAACGTTCCTCCAGGCCTTCCTGTCTACCATCCTCTGGAGTCCATTTAAGCTCATGCCTACTGCTTCAGTGACTCCATCCAGCCACCTCGTTCTCTGTCGCCCCCTTCTTCTTTTGCCCTCCATCTTCCTTTTCATTAGGAAAGGTGGTCAAAATACATATATATGGAATATGTTTTCCATACACACCCACACACACATATGTCAAAATATCAACTCTGGGACTAAGAGTGTTTGAACTTGATTCTTCTTAGCTTCAGACCAATACCTTAACTATTCTGTGATGTTGAAAGGTGCCACATTGCATAAAAGATAAGGAATTCAAAGCCCCGACAGAGCTGACCACAATGCTGCTGTTTTCTCTTGCTTTCCGCTCTTGATTTTTGTCAAGGGTTAAAAGTGGATGAGCCCTTTTTTTAGAGGAAGGAAGAACTCAAATCTAGTATCAACATTGTTATGAGGCAATGATGCAGAGGAAAATGGCTAAATGGTTCCTGGAATGAAATCCATCCAGAAATTCATACTGCTTCCACAACATTCACCTTCCATTTCTCCCAGAGCTTGGGATAGGATGGGGTTCAAGTCCCTTTGGTCTTCTAGTTGTATGTGCTCCTGAGTTTGGGGTTGTTTTTTTTTAAATATAAACTGCCCATAGTTGCTGAGAAGTTGGGTGTTCTTGAAATATAATCGATTAAATAAAATAAAATAAATATTTTTCTTCCTGCCCTGCTTAAGACCTTTTGGCTACATTTTTAAAATAGTAAGAGAAAGTTAATAATATTATTAATATATGTCCTGTTGTATTATTCTCCCATTCATTAAAGGAATGGAGAAAAGAGGCATCGTGTGCATCTTTCCCATTGCCTTCATCTCTATTGAGGTAGAAAGTCTGATATGGGATTATTTCCATATTTATCTCCATGTAGTTGGATTCTGCACTGTAGCTGTGCATTACAGTACCTGAATGCATGAAAGAAAATTCCTGCTTGGGGCTACAGTTCATCCTAATACATGTTTCTTTGATCAAGCAGATGTCTAGCTAGCCTAGCCAGTTCCTTAGAACAATTTAAACTCAGAAGAATTTGAGGAAAATAATTAGGCTGGGGAAAAAGTCAAGTAGTCAAGATAGAGCTGTAGTAGTGGGGAGAAGGAGAGCATGGGATGGAAGATTCCTGAAAATTGTGGGGACTTGAGCTCTAAGTGGATCATGGATTAAGGCTGTGGTAATGAGGATGGGAGAAGTACAGATGAAAATGAGAGAGAAACCAACTTGTGAATCTGTGGCAACATTTTTGAAGAAAGAAAAAGTGAAGATCCATGTCTTCAGGTTATCTGAGACTTGCTAACTGAATCTCTGTTATGTGCTTCATAAAAATATTCTAAAGAAAACCATTCCCTTTTGTAGAGAAAGAATGCTAGATTATAAAGCCTGGAAGACCAAGCAGAGACCATGTGGATCTTCAAGTCTATGTGAACCAAAGAGGGAACACCAGTCAATAAATAGGGCTCAGCAACTGTGAATCTGAACATCTGCAGAGTATGCTCTGCCCTCTTTATATGGAGCCCGGAGGCTCCAACAGGTCCAGAATGCGGCCGCGCGGGTGGTTATGGGCGCAACTCGTTGTGCCCACGTGACACCCCTCCTGCGCGAACTGCATCTTCTGGGTGCGATTCAAGGTGTTGGTTACCACCTTTAAAGCGCTCCATGGCATTGGACCTGGATACCTTCGAGACCGTCTTCTGCCACCAGTAGCCTCCCACCGGCCAGTTCGCTCCCACAGAGAGGGTCTCCTCAGGGTGCCATCAGCCAAATTATGTCAGCTGGAGACACCCAGGGGGAGGGCCTTCTCTGTGGGAGCCCCTGCCCTTTGGAATGAACTGCCCCCAGAAATTCGTAAAATCTCTGATCTCTGTGTATTTCACTGTGCCCTCAAAACCTTGTTGTTCCGCCAGGCTGGGCTATCAATGTAAAGATTTTAATTGGTTTTTAAATATGGGATTTTAAATTTGGGGTTTTATAATTGGGCCTATCATTTAATAATTTTAATTATTTTTAAATTTTGTCTGTCTTTGTGCTTTTAATCAGGTTGTACACCGCCCTGAGTCCTTCAGGAGAAGGGGGGTATAGAATAAAATTAATAAATAAATAATAAATAATATAAATATTGGAGACAATCTTGGGTTAAAGAAAGAAAGGATCTTGCCTGCCTACCCTTACTTTGATTCTGTTTTTGCCTTGTGAGCATTCTTTGAATTAGTTGCAAGTCATTCTTCAGAGTTCAACTCTTTCCTCAGGATATCTGTAAGTTATACACTTCTGACAGGAACACAGATCCATCTGGCTTCTGGTGCACACTAACAAACAGCACTGGGCAGTGGTGCACAATGTGCTGTTCTCGTGCTGGGGAGTTTTGTTATGACTGTTGGCAATAGCACCATGTTTTTATCTCTATTTTTAACTCCCAACTCTCCCCAGGCTTCTCCTACATTTTATTTGCATTTAGAGCAAGCCAGGATGACAGTTGGTTGCAGAATAAATGGTTGTGGCTACAAAGTAGAAACTTGGAGAAGACGGGCAGGTGGCATGGGAAGGGAAAAAGAGGAGTTGCAGGCTGACTTTGTGAGTGTATTTGAGGGGATGGTTGGCAGGGTGATTTTTACACCCTCAGGGTTGGTCTTATGAAGTAGTGGCATTAACAGTGGTATCCCAAGGAGGTGAGGCACAAAACAGCCACTGTCCATATTATGAAAATGCTTTGAAATTGTGCTGCTGCTAAAATGATGACCATCTGCAGACACCCATGGAATGTGTGTGCAATAACAACAACAACAACAACAACAACAACAACAACAATATGCCAAGAAGAATAGGGGGTAGAGGGCTCTTGCAAATCCATCAAACTGTAGAAGAATAAAAACTAAATTTGAATGATTATGTGAACCAAAGCACAGAAAGATTGCTGCAGGCTGTGAAAACGGAGAACATTATAAAAACAACAAAAACAAAGGGAGAATATAAAGAAAAACAGTTGGATGAAGATTAAATGTTGGAAAACCAAAGCTCTGCATGAACAACACTTGAAAAGCCTTGGTGGCGCAGCAGACTAAAGTGCTGTTAAGTAGCACCAGCTGTCTGCAATTACTGCAAGTTCAAATCTCACCAGGCTCAAGGTTGACTCAGCCTTCCATCCTTCTGAGGTAGGTAAAATGAGGACCCGGATTGTGGGGGCAATAAGCTGACTTTGTATAAAAAAGAACATCGCTTAGGGGGTCCGAAAGCCCTACTAAGCAGGTATATACAAAAGTATGAAGGCTATTGCTTAATGCATTGTAAGCCGCCCTGAGTCTCCGGAGCAGGGCGGCATATAAATCGAACCAATAAATAAATAAATAAATAAAAACATTGAAGGAAAATGTGATAACAACTTGACATGGGCATGGCTTAAGAGAGGAACCATCAAGAAAGAAACAGAAGGTTTAATACTTGCTTCTCAAGAACAAGCACTACAAACTAATGCCATGAAAGCGAAGATACAAAAATCCACTGACAATCCAAACTGCCGACTTTGCAATGACAAAGTTGAAATTGTTTCACACTTAATATGTGAGTGCAGCAAAATCACGCAAACGGATTACAAAGCTAGACATGATTGAGTTGCTAAATTAATCCATTGGTCATTATGTAAAAAATATGACATACCTTTATCCGAAAAATCATGGGAGCACAAAATGGAAAAAGTTACTGAAAATGAGATGGTGAAGATCATGTGGGACTTTCAAATACAGACGGATTGTCATTTGGAACACAACATGCCAGATATCTTGGTTGTCAAGGGCTGAAGCGTACAGTTTATTGATACCTCTGTACCAGGAGATGCCAGAGTTGAAGAAAAAGAACTGGAAAAAATTATGAAATATTGCAATCTGGCCATCGAAACTACATGGATATGGATGAAACATATAACAGTGATACCCATTGTCATCAGGGCACTTGGTACCATGTCCAAAAATTTTACAAAATGTATCAAGAAATTGCAGCTTCCTGCAATAACACCAGTGGAACTGCAAAAAAGTGCGCTACTCGGAACATCGTACATCTTAAGAAGATACTTGGTTGATACCTAAGATGCTGGCAGCAACCCGTATCAACCATTAGCACCAATCAGTGGTATTTGTGACACATTTGAAATGTTCAGTTGACTGAGTTTCATGTTTAATGAATAAAAGATAATAATAATAATATAATTACATAATTTAATTTTTAAATATGATTTTCATAATTTATATTATTTAATAATTTAAATAGGCACATTGCTATGAGTGTGTCCAAACTAGTGTGTAACAACCCTACCTAATTAACCACTTTTTAAGTGGGAAAACGTTTTTCCCTTATAATTTTTTGGTATTTTCCATTTTTCCTATCTTTTCCTATATTCTCACCTCTAAATTTACTAAGGAGGGAAGTTCCATAGGGCCTTTTAATCAGTAGAGCTAGATATGTTAAGGGGACTGTAAGAGGGTAAGTATAATCCATGGCTTTAGGATGCAACGTATTATTATTATTGTATTTATTATTATTGGTTCGATTTATATGCCGCCCTTTTCCGGAGACTCAGGGAGGCTTACAATGCGTTAAGCAATAGCCTTCATACTTTTGTATATACCTGCTTAGTAGGGCTTTGCCCCCCCCCCCCCCCCCCTTAGCAGTGTTCTTTTTTATACAAAGTCAGCTTATTGCCCCCACAAACCGGGTCCTCCTTTTACCTTCCTCGAAAGGATGGAAGGCTGAATCAATCTTGAGCCTGGTGAGATTTGAACTTGCAGTAATTGCAGGCAGCTGGTGTTACTTAACAGTGCTTTAGTCTGCTGCACCACCAAGGCTCTTGAAGTTTAGAAAGAAATATTAAAAATATACTTTTGTTTTCATTTCCAAAATATTGGAAGTATATATTTCTCTAGTGAGTTAAAATGGGATCCACCCTCTCTGTTTTCCAGAAATCTTTAAGGCCCTGCAAGAAGCTTAATCTGATTAAGCTTAATCTTAAAATTAATCAGACTACTTTTACAAGTGAGTAAGTGAAGAAGCTAATGGTAAGTCCATATAATGGAAACAATCAAAGAATGGCTGAACTATGAGATATTAGGGCTGTACGATGCAAACTGGACATACTGTTCAAAAGTGGTTTGAATTGATGCATTGAGTCATCTCAATCCTCTGAATCAATTAGCATTGTCCAGTTGGTTTGTTTTGGTGGTTTGGATTGATACCAGTCCGCACACCTCTAGCAGACACATCTTTTTAGGAATACTGATAGAGCTCTAATGGGAACTAAACAGCTTTTAATCAGTTTAGCTGAAACCATCTTCTTGCATTAGTTTCCTAGGAAGGAGTAGAGTGCAGTTGAGAGAAGCCTAAACCTTGACAGGTTCACTGCATGGAGGAAGAGCTCAGTGCAAAACAATAAGAAACAGATTGAAAAGATCTGGAAGCCATTACCCATAATGATTATATTAGGAGGGGGAGCTGGCACAAAGTCCTTTTCCTCTTTTCCCTTGCTCCCTAATGCTTTCAAGTAACAAAGAATCATTGGACCTCATTTTGACTTCTGTTCTGACTTCTGAGCTGTCAGAAAACGAGAAAGGAAAAAAATAATAATCCTTTTTTTCCCCCAGCTGTTCCTTGTCCATTTGTTATGGAAACATATGCCTGGATTTGAAATATCAACATAGTCTAGGAAGTTTACAATGCAACAGTTGGGGATTGAAAGACCCAGTTTTTTTAAAAAAAAACTGGGATAACCAAACCTCTGTCCCTTTTTTTATCCAAACCAAGGGAGTATGTTGGAAAGTCACTTACTTAGAAAGTAAACCTGTTTAGATAAAAGGAATCTCAGCGCTAGGCCCTCATATAAACCTCTGAGAAATGGTGGATGCCATTTTACAATGCAGAAAGAGGAAGATTCTCCCTCCCCCCCAAAAAAGTATAATGAGGAATGATCAGCAGAAAATGGCAGAGGGAAGTCAAATTTATGAGATCTTGAATCTGTGAATTAATGCCTAGACTCCAGTAATGCTTTGAAACACAGCTGGCACTTACATTCTGGTTATTATTGTCCTTTGAGTTTCTTGTTTTCCTGAAGTAATCTAGAAGGTGAAAACCTGTGCTCCAGTCACCACACTCCCATACTGAATTTGTCTTCAATGCTGAAACAATAAATTGTTTCTTTTCCACCCAATAAAATGGGGAAGATAAAATGTCTCCTGAATTGAACACAACTCCAAGAAGTCCATGTTGGGTCTTTGGCAGTAGTGCAGAAGTTGTTTGTCACTTTGAGCTTCCAAGTTGTTGTTGTTACTATTGTTGTTGTTGTTGTTGTTGTTTTACAATCTTTGAGACTGCATTGTAGTCCCCTACCTAAGTATACACTAGCTCAATCCTGCTCATCTTTTATTTTTACACCAACAAAGGAACCCATTTATTTGGAAACTCTGCAGTCTAATCTACTCTTTGTTACCAGATTATGATTGCAGCAGAACAGAGAATTCAGCAGTACTCTGAAGACTATGGAGTTTGACTGAGTCTGATTAAGCCAATGTGAAAGAAAGTCCATTTTAGGTTGATTCAATTGATAAAAGAAAGAAACAATTGAATTTTGGCCTTGGGACTAGTAAGACTTGTCTAAATTAAAGGAGAGGGGAGCAAGATTAATGCTTTACTAGGTTTCTCTCTCTCTCTCTTTTTCTTTTTCCAGCAGGCTGCAAACATTTGGCCAACTTGAGACATCAATGATTAATTTTTCTAGTTGCAGGGGGTAATCGAGTTAGCAGATGGAACTGAAGTATTACAAGGCATGCTCTCAGTTACAAGAACAGCTGCTTATACTGCCAGGTATGTGAAAAGTTTTGAACGGTATACGTAGTTAACAAAATACTGAAAATGGAAATGGCTGCAGGGGAATATTTGATGGTATTTTCATCAAACTATGTTGGAGCTTTTTGAGAAACCTAAACCTAACCTAAAAACACAAATTTTAAATAATTCACAGGTCTTGCCCCTAAGGAGTTAGGCTTGCTCTTTTGAATGTTGGAGAATTAGCAGGAAACGTGGAAGGACAAGCCAATTACTTACACCCGTGTGCAAATGTTGGACACCATAATCAATCTATTTAAAATTAAAGTGTGAGGACACTGTTTTTCAAAGGTTAGGCCAGAGCTAGGGATAACTCTCTTTCTAGAAAATAGAACAACCTCTTGGGCATTAATTTCATGACAAGCTGAACTTGTCCTAGGAATTCTCTCTTTATTGATTGATTGATTGATTGATTGATTGATTGATTCGATTTATATGCTGCCCTTTTCCGGAAACTCAGGGCAGCTTACAATGCATTAAGCAATAGCCTTCATACTTTTGTATATACCTGCTTAGTAGGGCTTTCGCCACCCCCCCCCGAAGCGGTGTTCTTTTCTATACAAAGTCAGTTTATTGCCCCCACAATCCGGGTCCTCATTTTACCTACCTCGAAAGGATGGAAGGTTGAGTCAACCTTGAGCCTGGTGAGATTTGAACTTGCAGTAATTGCAGGCAGCTCGTGTTACTTAACAGCACTTTAGTCTGCCACACCACCAAGGCACTTTTTACTTCCTGTCTCTTGGTTCTATCATTACTATGGAGTCACATAGTAGATATGCCATTTGTGATATGTTCATAAATTAATCCTCCACATATAGAAGGTGCTTAGAGTATACACAATATAGACTACCACCAAAATCTACAAGTAGGCTTCCTTTTTTTGCACACGTCCATGTAGAAGATACAAAAATATGCATTCTCCAAGTGTAAGGGTGAGCATAGAGACCATAAAACAGCAGGCTTTTTTTTCAAACTTGGAAACTTAAAATGTGTAGAATGCAACTCCCAGTATTCCCCAGCAAATGTATTGACTAGGGAATTTTTTGAGCTGAGGCCCACATATTTTAAAGTTGCCAAGTTTGAAAAACACTGTTGTGATACATGGCAGTAAGCTTTATTAACCAAATTGAATCAGCTAGCAATACGACCTTGCTGCTAGCACACTGCATGAATACATACAATACATTTTTTTGTATATTGCTATCTATACTTAGTCAGAAATGGTCTTGTCTAATTTATAAGGGGTGGGTGTTTTATATATGGGGTTTTATTTCTCTAAGCCACCCCGACTCACCATGAATGAGTTGGGTCACCATATAAATTTTCTAAATGCATACATACACACACACACACACACAGAGAGATGCATACATACATGACTTACATATGTACATATCAGTGGAGGGTTGCCCCCGGTTCGCATCGGTTCTATAGAACCGGTAGTAAAACTGGCGGGAGGCTCCACTCACTGACCCTGACATCATCAAAACGCTTCTGTGCTTGCGCAGAAGAGTGCGCGCACATGCAAGTGAAGCGAGGGCGCGCCCGTGGCCCTGTTGCAAACTGGTAGTAAAAGTAAGTAGAACCCACCCCTGGTATATATGCTCAAAGTGAAGCATCTTGTTATGGTCCGCTGATGGCCTGCGGAGCTGGCAGCAGAGTCGGACAGTGAGGAGGCTGGGGAAAACATGGGCCAATCCTGGAGTCTGGGGAAGGCTCATAAGAGGGCTCTGCATCAGAGGCAGAGATGTGGCCAGGGCCATCTGGGAGTTATGTGTGGACTCCAGAGCCTCCAGTCGGACATCAGCGAGGCAGAGGGACAGGGGGAGCCTGTTCCCAGTGCACGCATATGCAGAATTGCCAGAAGGCAAGAACAGTTAAAACAAAAGGGACAACTTGGGAGTAGGGCTTGGAGATGATTGGCTCCTCCCATAAGACATAAAGGAGGAGCAAAGGCATGTGGGCCTTTGCAGGAAGCAACTGTTGTTTGTCCTGGCCGGTTTGAAGACTGCAGCTCTGTGTTGACTCTGTATTCCGTGTGGCCTTGCAAAGTTAATTGCCAATTAGGTCTTGGCAGCAGGCCAATGGAGATAAAGGTAAGTGTTTATCAGCCTTATCCCGAAGAACTGTGGCAGACTTCTGTCAGACTCTTTACAATTATTTGGGACTCATCTGTGAATGAACAGATTGAGAATAGAATAGAATAGAATAGAATAGAATAGAATAGAATAGAATAGAATAGAATAGAATAGAATAGAATAGAATAGAATTCTTTATTGGCCAAGTGTGATTGGACACACAAGGAATTTGTCTTGGTGCATACGCTCTCAGTGCATATGCTCTCAGAACAGGCTCTGAACGAGCAGAATTCACAGCCGTTGAAAATAAAGAGGGTTTGGGGACTCATTGTGTGTTTTTACTGTATCAGGAAGCCTAGGTCAGAACATACCTTACCTTTTCATGTGGCCATACCTTATATTTCCATTTCCAGTGATACTGTCACTTCCCTAATTAGTAAGATAAAAGGAGGAATGAGCAGGTCTGAAATTATCCAGGAGTTTTCTGCCTGCCTGGCAACAGAATAACTTTCCCAAAACTAAACAGAATGGAACAACTTTTGGTATGGGCAGAAAAGCTGAAAAAGAAAGATCAAGCTTGAAAATGGGCTGTATTTTCAAAAATGCAACATTTTGTCTATGGGGAAGGTCAGTAGGTAGCAACTTAGAATGTTGATGACTGGTCCATTCTAAACCCCTTCCCTCCCAATCACATAATCCAGAGTGTGTGTGTGTGTGTGCGCGCACGCCCATACACACAAATACAACCCAAGGTAAAAGGTGCAAAGGCGCCGATACATAACACAAAAGGAAGATGCTGAAAAGAATTCCAGCAGAAACCATGCTCTGCAACTCGTTCATACATTCCTTCCAACCCAACAAACTGTAGGAAAGAAATTAGGGAAAGTGTGTGTCTGTTAACATTATAATATTCTAAAAATTGAATAGAATGGATCACATATGGTGGGTGGGGAAGAACAGCTGGCAAAAGAAAGGGTTTTAAAATGTGCCAGATTCCACTGTGGGGTACAGAGAATGTATCCTGGTGGGAGGGCCAGTGGGAAGCCACTCAAAATATTGCCGACTCCTCAGTGGTGGAATTCAGCCGGTTCGCACCACTTCGGGAGAACTGGTTGTTAACTTTCTGAACAGTTTGGTGAACTTGTTGTTGGAAGAAATCATTAGGGCAGAGAACCGGTTGTTAAATTATTTGAATCCCACCACTGCGACGCCTCCATTTTAAGACCACCTCCCTCCTGGTCACATGATATACAAAGGAGATAATAAGGTGTTGAAAAGAATTCCAGGAATTAGGCTCTACAGGGTTTTCCTCCTTTGTTGATTATGAAGATTTGTAAATATCCATCAAATTTCACCTCCTGCCCCCAAGTTTGGGTGCATTTCAAATTTCCATCTGAAACTCTCTTAATTGTCTTACATCCTCTGATTACCTTAATGAATATGACAAAATGTATAATAGAGGCTTGTTGATCTGGAGGCTCCTTAGTCCCATAGATTATACTGCTCCTTGACCAAAGACTCAGGTACAAAAGGACATAGTTATACTATTTTGGGAAGAGTATACTGCCTTCATTCATGACCAGATGAACTACCTTACAGAATCTTTCTCACCTACTGGATTTTAATATGTCCAGGTATCACAGGTGAATGAAGACACAAAATCTAGATGTTCAGTTCTCTGAAATCAGCTAAGTCACAGGGCAATGTGTCATTTCCAGTAAGAGGAAAAAAATAATTTCTGCTTGTTCTGACTTGAAACTAAACCAAGTGTAGTTTCCAAACATTTTCTAAACCAAAGAAAACGTTTTAAATACAAGGAAATGATTTTCCAAAATTTGCTACGATCAAAAGCATTTACCTGGTGGCATTATATTACATTTAATTAAACGATCACTCAGGCAATGATGGATGGAGCAGTTTCTATTATTCTACCCCATCAACATCATAGACATACAAGTCTAAGAAAAGACAGTATGCCAGTTTTCATTTCCTTCAATAAAGTGCACATGGAATGGCCAAGATATATCCCATACTACAATGACATGGGTCATGGGCAGGAATATTATTTGACCAATGCAAATATGTTTGTAGATGTCTCTAAGCCATGCAAATGTGTCTGTACATTTCAGCAGTCGTTTGAATGCAAACAGTTGTGACAAAGGAGTCTTTGGCCAAGGGTGTCTTCTGTTGCAGTTGCATCTAGACCAGGAAATGTGTCGCTGTGCTCATAAGAGAGGCAAAGTGATTCCTTCCATGCAACACAGTCCTATTGGCCATAATTTTTTTCAGTATGAGACCTGGAAGACTTGATGGTGGATTGTTTTGGTGCCAAGCTGGAAGTTTGATTTATTTTTACTCTAACATAACAGTGGAGGTGGTGGACTGTAAATTGAACCAGCAGTACTGGAAGAGATATTTAACTGTTGTGACTGTTTTCCTGAGATAAGTTGTGCAATTGATTGCAGGAATAGAAAGGGACGTGGGATTCATAGCTAATGCTATTTTTATATAAAAACCCAGATTAAATTCAGATGGAGTGGGAGTTTGTGACTCAACATGTTGTATGAACTCATCCATTGACTTACCATATTGTGTGAACCAGGTCATCAAGTCAAGCTGTTTGTGGTTTGTTTTGGCACAGCATGTTGTTTTTGTTCAAGTCTTAGCATGCTTTATACATTATAGATAGATAAGATTCAGTTCAAACTCTGGTTCCATGGCAGAGGTCACTTAGCTTCATTTCAAAATATTGGCTGTGTTCACCCAACACATTTAGCCTTTTGATTGAAAAGGTTAGATTTATTCTAGATTGGCAGAATACATTGAAACATAAACTAATGAAATTAACTGAATTCATACAACATATGAACACTACAAGGAAACAAAGTTAAAACTTACCAAATGTCATATAATGAACACAGAGACATTAAGGATTTAACTAACCCACTTGAGCACATTGTATGAACCCAGACTCTGAAGAATTAGAGAAGGAAAATGAATGAAGATACAAGTACAAACAGAGGATGCTTAATCTAGCTTGATAAATGGTATAGAAGCAAAGTTTCCAAGCTTTTAATATGGGCGTGGTATGGCCTACCCTTCTTCAGGGCTTCCAATTTAAATTGCCAGCTGTGTAACATCTACAAATTTAACTCTAAAATGTTTTAATCCATTTACACCCAGATTACACAACCTTTTCTTTTTAGTCAAGAGCAGGGGTGAAATCCAGCAGGTTCTGACAGGTTCTGGAGAACCGGTAGCGAAAATTTTGAGTAGTTCGGAGAACCGACAAATACCACCTCTGGCTGGCCCGAGAGTGGGGTGGGAATGGAGATTTTGCAGTATCCTTCCCCTGCCATGCCCACCAAGCCACTAAGCCACACCCACAGAACCAGTAGAAAAAAAATTGGATTTCACCACTGGTCAAGAGCTACATTAGGAGTTTTGAGTAACATTCCTATGTCCACAGGCTGAACTGTGAAAAAGTTGGTGAGGCCAGTGCAATAATTTAATTAAAAATGGCAGTTAACTTAAATACAGCTAGTATGGCTTTGAGAGCGTATCCACTGATCTAAATTCAAAGGGGAATAAGCAAGTTGGTGTATGCATGAGCACACATACCAACCTTTTAATCAAACGTGTCTTTTCTGGAGTTGCAGGAGAGCCCAGGAATAGACACTGCTTCTTTGAGGAGTTTCTAACAGGTGCAGTATGCATGCTAAACTGGCTCCATATCACCTTTTCCTATTCAAAACTTGATCTCTGCACAATTCTAACAGTTTATATCTCATGGATGGTTAACATTTTCCTTTTATCATTGTAAACATTACAATGCAGCTGTAACTTTTGGAGGGGATTTGGGATTCCAACTACCGTAGATGTTTCTAAAATAATAATTTTATTAAACATTACAATTTAAAAGATAGAAACTATATGGACCACAAAAAATAAAAATAGTGCAGAAACAAAAGAAATTATAGAAAGAAAAACAGAAATGAAAGAAAAGGTAGGAGTATAGTAAAGAAAAATAAAATAAATAAATGAGGAATTTATGCACAAGTGTAAACATTTTTAAAATCTTATCATCTTCTCTTATAATATAGCAAATGGTCTCTTCTTCCTATATCTCATCTCTTATGTATAACAAAATCCTTAAACTCTCATTGTTCAGCAAAAAGTCCACTAAGGGTTACCTGAAATAACGTATCTATTTTAATCTTGATCAAATAAACTGACTTTATGTTTCTTTACTCTTAACCATTTTCAATCTTTAACCTGTTGAAATAAAATCTTAGAGCTTGTTTTCTTTTCAATTTTTCTTTATCTCTTCTCACAGAATTCTTCAAAACTTTAAGAAGTCTCTTTTGTAAATCTAATATTAGAGAACTATTGAGTTCATTCTTTCGGTTTGCCATTTGTATATTCCTTCTAATTATTATTTGTTATAACATCAGTCACTTTCATTTGTATAGCCAGCAGCATCCTCTGTCATACCACTCATGTAGTTTGTCATTTTTAAATTACTTTCAAACCAAACTTAATCTTTTCTGATAAAAATACTTTCTATTCCTATCTTTTAAATGCTATTTATAATGATGGACTCTCTTAACATTAACTTCTGGGTCCATTGTTCACAAATATCCTTCAATATGTCCAACTTTAAAATATTTTGCTCCATTGTGTGTTAGTAAATCAAATGTAAGTGTTATTCTCCTTTAATTGTAATCTTTAATTCATTCTAAACATTTCCTTTAGTGTCCAACCTTCAAAGTTTCATCCTATCATATTTTTTAAAGAACTCAAAACAACAGCATTTTCCTAAGGGAAAGATGCTTATTATTAATTTCATAAACTTATTTCAAATTCATCTGGGATGCGTAGTCCATTTGTAACATTTCAAAATCAATGCTTTTATCAGCATTTTCCTGTTTATTTAAAAAAAAAAGAATTTTTAAACTTATCTTTAAAACTCCTTTTGCTAAAAATGAAAGGGAACTCACTCAGTGCTATATAGCCTGTCAATCCAAAGGTTCCTAATAGTTGAAAAGCAGTTAAGCAATTTCTGAAAGTGATTACGAAATGAGGCTCAGCAGCTACATTACAACTCTGAGCTTAATTGAAATCTCTCAACATACAAGTCAATTACCAAACCCTCACTTACTGCTCTGTACCCAGGAGGAGCAGCTATCCAGAGTATAAGTGGGCAATGCACGATCTCTTCTTTTCTGGAAAGACTCTGCCAGTCAGAATTCATTGTCCAGCAAATTTCTAGCAAAATATTTCTGCTGTAAAGCAGTGTCTGCTCCTTCAGGGATATCTAGTTTTGCCATGAATCCTCATTGGAAGTGGGCTAAACTAAGGCTTTGATATATCTCAGGTTGTACACTCTTGGTTTATATGCTTCCGCAGTAGGCAACCAGGATAGAAATTTAATTGAAGCAACAATTTAAGTCAAATTGTTATGTATGTTGCTAAATCACTCCTGTTTATCATAGACATGAGTACAAAAATAGCTCTGGAAAAAAATCACAGAATGCCTCGTTTAGAAACAGATTAGTTTAATTTTAAAATTACTTGAAATTCTACTGGATTTAGACCAAGGGTGAAATCCAGCAGGTTCTGACAGGTTCTGGAGAACCGGTAGCGGAAATTTTGACCAGTTCAGCAAACCGGTAGCGGAAATTTTGAGTAGTTCAGAGAACCGGCAAATACCACCTCTGGCTGGCCCCAGAGTGGGGTAGGAATGGAGAATTTGTAACATCCTTCCCCCAGAAGAGGCGTGGGAATGGGGATTTCATAGTATCCTTCCCCTGCCATGCCCACCAAGCCATGCCCACCAAGCCACACCATGCCCATAGAACCAGTAGTAAAAAAAAATTAGATTTCATCACTGATTTAGACTGCACATAGAATCAATGGAATAACGTTGCAACACCTCTACAGAGGATTCTGTAGCAATGCATGGAGGCTAAGGCCTCGTTTATGTTTAATATTGTACAGGTAGTCCTTGACTTACAACAGTTAGTTTAGTAACTTTTTGAAGTGGCAACAGCACTGAAAAAAGTGACTTATGACCATTTTTCACACATACAACCGTTGCAGCGTCCCCATGGTCAAAATCCAGATACTTGGCAACTGACTCATATTTATGACGGTTGCAGTATCCCGTGGCTCATGTGATCCCCTTTTCTGACCTTTTGACAAGCAAAGTCAATGGGAAAGCCCAATTCACTTAACAACTGTGTTACTAACTTAACAACTGCAGTATTTCACTTAACAACTATGGCAAGAAATGTCGTAAAATGGGGTGAAATTCCCTTAACAAATATCTCATTTAGCAACTGAAATTTTGGGCTCAATTGTGGTCATAACTCAAGGACTACCTGTAGTTCAGTTTACCTCCTGACATCAAAGTCTTGTACTTATGGAGGCCTACCTCTGGCTGATTATATAAGACTCCAGTCCCCAGGCTTGTCCAAGAAAAGTGAAGGAAGAGTAAAGCATGCCAGAAGAATCAACCATTTGATTTGGACAGGCCCAGTGGGAACAGAGGGAACAACAGCTTTATTTCAGATATTTCTGCTTGCTGAAGACCATTTCTCAAGCACCTACTTATCTTCCCAGGGGGAAAAAAAAACATATTTCCCATTGAAAAAAATGGGATGTGGCTACATAAACATGGAAAGGGAATTGTTGGTTTAAAACAGTAAGGCTTGCAGCTGCTGAGAAGCTTTGGTTAAAATTGAAACAGGGAATCGGCCAGGTGCCTGAAGTGTAGCTTTCTGTTAAGTGGAAGCTGTGGGGGGGGGGGTGTTAGTGGTCTTTATTTATTTATCTAAAGCTCTAAATCTGCTTTGGGAAGCTTGGCAGTTACCTGCACAATGGATCCAATCCTCGTCTGTTTCTTCTTTAGACAATTAGCGGTATCAGGACTGGTGCTTTCAAAGAGCAACTAAAAGCAAAAGAGCTGTTATAAAAGATCAATTTATAAGAGGAGCACATCAAAAAGAAAGGGCACAAAGGCCTGGACAACAAAATGGACAACTTACCTTTGAGTGAGGCAAAGTAAATGATCAAGCATGGAAGACCACTAATGGTCTATAAGGATGAAGGATAAAAATAAAAAAATCCACGATAAAAAATCCAAAGCAGAGGTGCACTCTTTGTAGAAAGAGGGTTGTATTAGTTCTTGGATTGATGTGCAATTAGTAGGAACAATAGTAACAGGGCAAGAATTTAATGATATTTGATATCATTTAACGAACAAATTTAGGTGATGTAATGAAAAAATATATAATTATGTCCCTTGCATTTAATCATTCTCCTGGTTCTTTCTTTCTTTCTTTTTAAAAAGTTTTTAAAAAATTACTGTGTCATTAAAAGCTATAATTTTTTGGCAACTATTGGAGGGAGCTCTATTTGCTATTGGCACTGCAAGCAACCCTAGGTCATCAGACTGATTAGTTCTGTAACAACAACTATGGATGGTGGGGAGATCAATAAGGCTGTGAAACCAGGAAATGGACAAATATAAATAACTGCAGGGACCTTGGTGCTCCCTGAGCTTGTTTACTTGAAGACATCAGTGCACCCCGTGTTTCAACCCTGAGCTACAAACGTTCTACTTTATTGACAAATAACTGCATTGAAAAGTGTTTGGAATTGTACAAGGTGTAAAATGCAGAGGTTAAGTTGTATTTCTTGCCTGTACAGAAAGATCTGCAATGGCCAAAAATGCAATTTAAGGTGCTGGCATTGACCATTAGAACGCTTAAAAAGTGTAGGCCCGATTGTCTGTGATGCTGCCTTTCCTGGTCTTACAGCAAGTTCTTACAAGGTCACAGTCATACAACCTGAGACAAGATTAATCTATTACCAGTACAAGAGAAAAGGTGGAAACTGTTTCTCAGGACCTAAAGAATGGGCAAAAGAAACAGGGACAAGAGTTTGAAGTAGCTTTTGAAATCCCTTGGAAACTGGCCTAACATTTAACACACAGCTGTAATTGGATGTATCTTTTCTTTTATGTACACCGAGAGCGTATGCACCAAGATAAATTCCTTGTGTGTCCAATCACACTTGGCCAATAAAGAATTCTATTCTATTCTATTCTATTCTAGTCTAGTCTAGTCTAGTCTAGTCTAGTCTAGTCTAGTCTAGTCTAGTCTAGTCTAGTCTAGTCTATTGATTTGATTATTTTTTCTTTTCTTTTATTTATTTATTTATGGTTGTAGCTTCATCAGCTTTGCTGCAACAATCTACTTATTGGGACTTTGATGTTTGTGGAGGTATTGCCCAGTGGGCCAAGAGAATATGAGCCTGTCCAGTTACTTAGAATAGCAGGCAAAGTCATCCTGAATGTGCCCAAACTCAACTATTATGTATATAGAAAAAGGCCTTCTCCAAGATTGTGGAATGTATCCTCTAAGGCAGCAGATGGGCTTGACTTCCAATGCTTAAAAAGATGGAATAAAACTCCAAGATTTTATTTTAATTGTTAATTTTGTTCTGTTTCATATTTTCCCATTTTTAATTATTGTAAGCCACTTCACACAGAAAGGTGTGGTAAATACAATAATAAATTATTTTCATGACAATATAATTTTCTACTGACCAAAAGATAGGTGAATAGGAGTTCAACTTAGCAAGGGACTAAAACCATAATCAGCTTTTCCTTTATTGTTGGTATCCTTCAACAACTTTTCTAACAGAAGAAAGGCTTGCTTAACTTGATTAGGATGAAACCAATGGTGTGCTGGAGCAGGCTCACAACAGCCAAGTGTTAAGTTTTCTGAAATTTTGCAAACTGGCTGAGAACGAAGCTGAGTCACAATGCCTACTGTGCTAATCAGCTCTTTGCCAGCTAGCAGGGGGTTATAGCAGTGGCAATGGCACTGGCAGAGCTGATTGTTAAACAGTTAGCAGCACACTACTGGTTGGTTGTTTCAATGAATGATCTCTCTCTCTCTCTCTCCCTCCCTCCCTCCCTCCCCCTCCCTCCCCCCTCTCTCTCCCTCTCTCTCTCTCTCAATGTGGAAAGTTTCAAACTATATTCTACATGTATTTTGGTGTTCTTTTCTTCAAAACATATGAATGGGTTTGTTAATAACAATCCCTCATATTACTGTAAGTGTATGTTATATTTATGAATACATGCAATTTTTCTGACTCACTTTTAACTATTGAACTACATTGCAGAATTTATAAATTTTGAATAGCTACTTTTAGATTTGACTATTACCATATTTTTCGGAGTATAAGATGCACCTTTTCCCCCCAAAAAAGAGGGTAAAAATCTGGATGCGTCGTATACTGGGAATGTAGCCCTGCACGGCTTCTTAAACGGAGGTTTCAGAGGCTGAAAAAAGCATCAGAAATGAAGCTTCAGAAAAGAAGCCCCCAAACAGAGCTTCAGAAAAAAAGCCCCCAAACAGAGCTTCAGAAACAAAGCCCCCAAACAAAGCTTCAGAGGCTTTTTTTCTGAAGCTTTTTTTCGGAGGCTTTCAGAGGCAGAAAAAAAAAAAAAGCAAAAAAAAAAAAAAAAGGCACAGAGCTCACAACCAAGGAACCTATTTCTAAAATTCACCTCTAGAAACAGCTGACTGGGGGTCAATCCACCTGCCAATCAGCTTTTTTCTTATTTTCCTCCCCAAAAACTAAGGTGTGTCTTATACTCCGGTGCGTCTTATACTCTGAAAAATACAGTAGTTCAAAAGTGTGCACTTAAGTAAGCTTGCATTCGAATGTGAAAAACCTTTCTCCCATCCCCAGTAGATGAAAAATAAAAGTGGAGCAGTAGAGATATTGCAGAGGTAGCTTTACCTCACAGCCATCATGTTTTTCTGGGCAGAAATCATTGTGTAACTATAAGCTAACAACAAGACATGATAAGGTTAAGCCATAGTCAGCACTGCTTAAATAAGAACTACCATTATTGGTTATTGCGATTAATGGATCTTTCACCTAACCACAAAGTAACTCTTTTCCCTGGTTTGGATGACATATTAAGCCAAACCACAATATGGCTGAGTGCTTTGTGCAAACATGGTCAATGTCAGGGAGTAGGAGAAGTTTCCTGAAATCCGTATGATTCAATATATTTAGCAAAGAAATAGATATCTAATTAGCATTGAACAATGGGTTCAGGACCAAGATAAAACTGCAGGTGCACACTTCACTTCTGACCATATGACATCCAGGGATGGTGAGTCTGTCATAATGTTTAGTTTTCACTCTTTTTCAAAAAGTGAAAGAAAGTTGGGTAGAAGGGGAAAAAAGTGGATGTTATATTTTACTAACTTGCAAAAGTGTGTTTCCACTTAAAGGCTAATTGACATCTCCCACATCAGACAGTCAGCACTATGTTGTCAAGTGGATTACTCCTGATCTGTGCTTTGTCTCAACTGTGGATTAAGCAGTGTAATGATATCCTATTTAATATTTTAACCGTATGGGCTGCAATTTCACAGACAATTATATAACAAGGAAAGCCTCCCACCAGCCAGTTGCAGCCCGGAGGACAGTTATTTTGTCACAGGAAGCTTTTAGAGATGTGATAGGCAGTCCTGCGCCCTTATTCTGCTGCTGCCACCATCTTCCACATTCTCTTACATACAGAAGTTCATGGCCTCATCCATCTGGATTCATCTGATATTGAATAGTGATTAGAAGTTGCCTCATTTTAAACTTTACTTTGCCCTCTGCCATCATACGTTTCACTTTCAGGCCCCTTCTGAATCTCAGAGTTCGAGTTCTGCTATAGATGAGAGTTGATTACTGGCAGTATTGGAAAACATAGATCTTTTGAAGCTAAGCTATTCTGTTTCCCAGAGACATGTTGCCTGAGTCAGAAGTGAACAGAATGATGAAGCTGAGAAGGATTTGCTTTGGTGTTTGGGATTTCCTAACGGCAGTTCTGAAGCTGTAAATTACTGATGCCTAAAAGTGGCAATGTTTATCTCCACTAAATAAATAATGGAAGACTAAAAAAAAAAAATATTGGAAGTGGAGCAATATTAACACAAAGGAGAATTCCCCTGAAAACCAATGCAGAGTTAGAACTCAAAATTAGGATTAAGGAGATCCTGGTTCAAAGTGATTCTCAAATGGCCTTCCCTGAAAGGGTCCTGGCAGGAGCATCGGTTTTTTTTTTCTTCAGATTATTCATAATTCTATTCCAGATTCATAATAATGTGACTTTTAAAAAAAAGATTACTTCAAAATTGTAATATGTAACTTTTTTTTCTTTCCACATTCATAATGATAGGGATTTTCTTTCAAAATATTTTTACATGTACATTTTTCTCTCACAAAAGATAGTGTTGCATTATGTAAAAATGAAGAGCAATCTGCAGACTTGCAGTCTACAAAGTCCAGCTAATCTCATATCTGTATTTATCAAGATTGAATTCTCCATGTCTCCTAAAGCCAGAACTAGTCTGCTATTAGGCAGAGGGAAGAAATTGCCTCAGGCCGCTCATTTTGAGTGTCATGAAAAAGTAGCAAATGGTTAGATAAGTACAAGCTCTGTTTCTACTTTCCAAAGGAGATATTTGTGGGATTTTCTCCCTCAAACGGCCAAAAAAAAAAAGAAAAGAAAAGGGGGGGGAGTCTTGGACATAGTGCAGTCTGAATGGAGGAAGCAAATGCCATTTCTATTCTACCTCAAGTAGCAAAATATCTTGGTTGGCCTCCTTTAAGCCCAAAATGAACTCTTGCATTCAATTTGCCAAACTTCAAATTGTTTCACTCTGGCAGATTGTGGTTTAGATTTGCCAAGTGCCAAGGTAATATCGGTTAGCTCTGGGTTACTAGGGTTGAGCCAAAATGGAAGGAGGTAGGGTAATGTGGTTATTTTCTTCCCCTGCAAAATGTGCCTCCCACTTTTTGGATGTTTTCCTCGAGGCTAATTTTGGAATTTGTTTTCCCGTAGGGATTGCTGCAGAGAAACGTTATGACACCACCCAAACCATTTAGGCAATGCATACATAAAGCTTTGTGGTGATCCCAGTTGGCTGCAGCTTCAGCAATTTTTTTCCTTTGAAAAATACCTCCTCTTAGTGTCAACAACATCATCCCAGAGCCAGTGAGAGGCCAAATGAAGTTACCTCAAAATAAAGGTAATCCAGAGCAGTGCCTTCATTCTGAATAAGATTTTATTATCCTCACTATTTCCATACAATCTACGAGATATGGCTATATGTTCTCCTAGCATCTTTGTAGAAACTATAGCTGTCTGACAGATTTTGGCACCAAAGCTATGGTTAGCCCAAGCTCCAAACAGTAGTACAGTATAGGTTTCAGACTTTATGGAAACCCTTTGGCCTGTCCAAATATTCCTTTATTGTGTTAGTTTTATATGCTATTTTTCCACCTTTTATCCATATCCAATGGAACATGCTCAAGTATAGTTCTGCAATAAATTCTGTATTTAAAGATCCAACATAAGAAATTCCATGTATTTGCAGTTGTAAATTCCTATTTACAACTGCAAATACATAAGAAGTGGGATTTTCCCCACTGAAATATCTTTTGTTTGATATATCTTCTAGAGCTCTGTATTGTTCTTGGATCTGACCCAATCAGGCAGGGATTTTTGGCCTGGATCTATTAAAGTGAATTAATACTCATCCTACCCTACTTAAATTAGAAAAGACTTGCAGCAGTATAAAGCCTAGGGACAAGAGGATCAGTACAATACAATATATTTTACTGTCTGTGTTAAAAAAAAAGTAGTGTTCCTGTCCATTAGGGATTTTTAGCAGTTATTATTTTTTTTTAAAAAAAAAAACAAGTTTTAAAAAGTTAAATTCACATGCACCTTTATTTTCAATTTTCCCTAGCGGACGTTTTAAAGCATGTGTGTACATGTACATGGAAATGCATGGCAGGAAGATAATAGAGAATGAGAGTGAACAACATGGGGAACTCGTGAGGAATGAGAGATTAGATCCGTGTTTCAACTTTGACAACTTTAAAAAGAGTGAACTTCAGCTTCTAGAGTTCCCTAGACAGAATGGAGGGGAGAATGAAAGAGGGTTACAATGCAGCAAGCCACAACATTTTGAGCCATTCTCCAACTGCTTCTGCTGTACCAATACCATAGAGAAACTTGAAGGGATTTTTTTTCTCCACGGCTCTCATCCTGATCTACGAAATTTAGTCCCATTCTGTTCTGGTTTTGGGAGTTATCTTTCTGCAAACAGAATTCCAAGTTTCTTGTATGTGCTCCATTCTGGATTCAGTATTTTGAATTGTTGCCCACCTCCTCTAATAAAGGGATGCATTGGAGGAAGTTTTTATTGTTTATTTTTTGCAGCCTCTGTCTGGCTCTGGTCCCTTTACAAAGGTCATTTTTCTTTTGCTGGCTTTTCTCCTGTACCAAATATGTCCTCTCTTATCAGAGAGTTATCTTACAGACAGACAGATAGACAAGGTCCCAGGTCCCTTTACATAATTTCTTTCTAACCATTTCTTGGGAAGAAAAAGTAATTCAATCAGAAAGAGAAAGTCAATCCATCCTCACCTCTAAGGACTGCAGGTCTTAAAACAATAAAACTCTCCTTAGCTTCCACTTTGTGCAAAAACAAATCAAAACCGAATACAGTGTACTGATTCTTTACTGTCTAATTTGAGCAGTTGCTCTATAGGGAAAGGTATGAAATCATCAAATCCTCTTTCTTTTATTGCACTTTTTGTCTCCTGCTAGCTGTAAAGAAAGTGTGCCAGCAATTCTGCAACAAGAGTTGCAGAACTTCCTTTTCTCAGTAACTAGAACTGTGCTACCTGTTGCTGGAGAAGAGGAACCATTTTTAAACCATGTCTAGAGGCAGATACCAGGAACACGGCATGGTGATTGCTTTTGGGGGAGGCACGGAAGAAATGACCCTGGAATAATCATAATCCCCTTTCACCTACCCCCCCTCCACACACACACAAGAGGAAGGAAAAAAATTGTCAGCATTTTCCAGAGCTGACAGAAAAAGAACAAGAAGCTATCAGAGAAAGAAAACAGAATCTGTTAATTTCATTCCAGATCTCTTTGTTTGGAGTTATACTACTCTATAAAGCCCTAGTAAGACCACACCTAGAGTACTGCATCCAGTTTTGGTCACCACACTATAAAAAAAGATGTTGGGACTCTAGAAAAAGTGCAGAGGAGAGCAACTAGGATGATTAGGGGACTGGAGACTAAAACATATGAAGAACGGTTACATGAACTGGGCATGGCTAGTCTAGTGAAGAGAAGGACCAGGGGAGACATGATAGCAGTGTTCCAATATCTGAGGGGCTGCCACAGAGAGGAGGGGGTCAACTTATTTTCCAAAGCACCTGAAGGCCAGACAGGGAATAATAGATGGAAACTGACCAAGGAGAGATTCAACCTAGAAATGAGGAGGAACTTTCTGACAGTGAGAATAATCAACCAATGGAACAGCTTGCCTTCGGAAGTTGTGGGAGCTTCATCACTTGAGACCTTCAAGAAAAAATTGGACTGCCATTTGTCAGAAATGGTGTAGGGTCTCCTGCTTGAGCAGGGGGTTGGACTAGATGACATAGAAGGTCCCTTCCAACTCTGTTAATCTGAGTTCTATGCTCAGAGAAGAGATAAAGTCTTTGTCATGCCTCAATTCTAACGGGGTAGAATCACTGTGATAATTCGATAAAGAGTAATGCCCTCTATATCTGAATTTATTCCTCCTGAATCCTAAGGGAGGTTTTTTTTATATATGGTTTAGTTTTTCCCTAGAGCATGTAGTTTGGATCTTTGAAATAATAATTCAGTGATTGATTGATTCTTTCATTTTCTGGAATTGATTCTTTGTGTACTGCTTCATCATAGTGATATAAAATTGCTAGCTGCTTGGAGGCTGGTCAAAGAAAGATTGTCTAAGGAACTCAGGAAATCATCCTTTGAGGAAGGATATAGTCCAATACTGACAGAGTACATGTTTGACATGAAGGAGAAGCAGGGACAATTTTCAACATTTTTGCTACATTTATCAGAATAGGAAAGATCTCTGAAATTCAGGAGAGCTACTGTCATTCATAATATTGCACAGAAAAGACAAGTGGTCTGATCTGTTATAAGGCCATATGTTATTATGGAAATCCATCTACCTCCAGTCATCCCTCCATTCATATTCATGCTCCTCTTAAATGAAATTGCCATGTCTGATTACTCTTTAAATATAATGCCATTCTCAAATTTTGTTCGATGGCTTTATTTTTGTGTTCCTTAATTTTACTCTGTTTGTATTTGTATCCATTAGGGGAGGAGTACAAATGTATTGATTTAAAATAGCAACAACAAATCAGTTTTCATCTTTATCTCTGCCTAGAATAGGCTTCTGTTAAAATCTGACTTTTTATATACCCATGTTTTCCCGAAAATAAGACCCTGTCTTATATTTTTTTGAACCCTGAAATAAACACTTGGCCTTACTGCCATGCACCCAAAAGCCCGATTGGGCTTATTATCAGGGGATGTCTTGTTTTGGGGAAAACAGGGTATACTTCCCAAAAGGCAATCCTGGCTGGAAACTGATGCTTTCTTCATGAAAAATGGGCCATCATATGCAAAGCCACACTCTCAACAATCAGTGGTTTAGAGCTGTTTGTTTTTCAAATACTTTAATTGCATGGTCTACCCATAAGTGATCAGTTTTGAAAATTATATCTCTATACTAACTACAACCAGATGGATGGAGGGAAAAATAAGCTATGTTTTAAAAGAACTAATTCTTTCCTCCATAAGAGTAAAAACAAACAAACAAACAAAGGAATACCAGTATATGCTTGCTCCTATTGTTTGCTTAGTTTTGGGTTAATTTTATAAACATTTCCCCTGCAGACAAATCAAACAAAATCCAGATTTATATTTCTGTATTGGGTTAGTGAGGGCTGAGAAGCCATTTTTTTGTAGACAATGTCCATAAATAGTCCAATATCATATAGGCTGCTAACCTGATATACAGGCAGCTACTTCTAGCTTCTTTGAGGAAATATAAAACCCAGATTAGGAGTGACAGGTTTTTTTAAATAGAATTGAGGCTGGTACTTGATTTTTTCATTAGCAACTGCACAAAACAAAAATGTCTCATATGTTCATTCTCAAAAGAATTCAATTACCTATATTTATAAATAAGAGGCTAATGCAGGAACATGTGGTCTCACAGAAGAAACAATTATTGTGGAAGATACATAGTGCCATGTACTGGTCCAAAGTGGAACAAAATTTAGGGGCATTAAGCTGACTTTAATACTTGGATGGGTTTTATCTGCCAATAGTATGTGATCTGTTATATTTATCTGGAAAATTACACTCAACTGCTGGTATGACTCATTCAGAATTTTGAGAATTCAAACCGAATATTTATCCTATATGAAATTGATAGTTCTACCCCACATTTTTTTAGAAAAGAAAAGACAATGTTTTTAAAAGTTTAGATTATGCCAATACAACTGAAATCAGAACTTCTGCCAAACTCAACAACTATTTCAGATATAGAGTTCAGATTTTTAGGAATTCTAGAAGAGGTAACAGCATTTCAGAGTAACTATTCTGAATTTTGTTTCAAAAGCTTATTCAACCTCTCTTTTGACTTTTTAAAGATAATATATCATAATATCATCTTACAGGTTTTTATGATAACAATAACCAGCCTCAAGAACTGATAAAGAATTACTTGAATCTGTGACATTCTGTGTTGTCCAGAATGATTGTCCAGTAGAGTATTCATATTTTAAGTGGAGGAAAGAGACCAACATGACAGTGGTCTAGTAATCTTTCTTACTGAGAGTGAAGGTTCATTCTCCAAATTCCAAGTTTGGAGAATGAACTTTCACCCTCATCCTACACCCGAGCTATAGATATTCGCCATTATTGCAATCTTTCTTACTGTCCATATGTGAGTGGGAAGAAAGTAGAAGAGCTATAAGAACAAAAAGTGTACTCCCTGTTCAGAAGGCTATCTTTTGTTTCCCTGGGATCATCAATAAGGAATAGCATTTGTCCTTGATTTGCTCTTCACTTGCATCTGGATTTTATTGTAGTCATTCAAACCTTGCTGACATTTTATGCAGATTATTGCTTAGCAATGTCATTGGATTTGCCCCTATTAAAAACCTATTCAGTATTTCTAATGAGTTGTACTCACATATATTTCAAAAAATGCATTTGATTCTTTCAAAGAATGAAAAGGCAGTGAGGTATCCAAGAGGGTATTATTTTCCCATCATAGCTTTGCATTATTTATTTACTTTATTTATATTATAGCAGTCACGATGCTTCAATGAGATCTTTGTGGTTCCAGAACAATAACAACAACAACAAAAGGCATGGCAATTTTCCTTAAAATGGTGCCCTCCAGACAGTTGGACTATCATCGTCATAATTTATAATCATGATAACTATTAATTGGAGAAGTCTGTACTTCTCTACTGAATCTACTGAAGACGTACTGAATATTGAAGATACATTGAAGAACAACCTAAAGAAACATCACCAATGCTTGTCTTGTACACAGAATGCTTGGCATATTTGTTAAATAATGAAGATCAAGATAATTAAAATAAGAATATAAAGTTAGTTTACTTCATCAAGGTTAAGATAGATATATTTTTATATCTAATAACCCTTAATGGATCAGGATTGAACTACAAGGCTTTAAAAATCTGTTTAAGAGATTTAATGGTAAGAGATGGGAAATGAGAAGAAGAGATCATTTGTTGTATTTTAAGAGAAAATGATAAGTTACTAAAATTGTTTTTACTTGTGATGAAGGAAGAAATTTTTTTATTTTAATTTCCTTTTTTTTTTAGTTTGTCATTTTTGTAATGTCAGTAATGTAAAATTTGTTTTGTTGTTGTTGTTATGTCTACTTGATATTGCTTTTGCTTCTAACATATAGTGTAAGATTATTTCCATGGATGATGAACATACTAACAGTATTGACATCTCAATGGATGGGATGACACTAATATCTAGGAGTGAACCAAGATAGAGTATGACTTGAAGTTTTGGGAAATTTACAGGGTACAGGTTCAGCTAGTCTTGGATCCAGTGTAGACAAATACATATTTTGGATGACAGAATGTTTTGGATGATGTCATGCCCAGCAAAGGGATAAAACTGGATTTAAGAAATAAAAAAGCAGGCTTCAGTTATCAACATGTAGTAAGATATCTGGGAATGGTTAATTAATTGATAATTGTTACACCCAACATGATCACAAAGCTGGTATAATGGAAACTCAAATGAGTAGTACTTCAATGTATTTCACAAAGAAACATGGAATCAAGAGTTCAAAGCCACTCTTGTGTTAAAGAATTTCCATCTTGGGAAACCCTCTAAAAATCTTGGCAGATTCCTTACAATCTTAGTGTACATGGTGCAATATTCATGACAATGTTTATTTCTCAGTAACTTATGCATATAAGGCAATGACACAGGCTGAAGCCAAGAATCCACAAATTGAATCATTTATGGAAGTGCATAAGCCAATAACCGCCGTTTGTATTTTTTTCAAAATTCTAAATGAGCATATCATTCATATTTAAAAGATGATCTAAGCTACCCAAAAAAATTGCCCATATCTAACAAGCGGAGAAATTTCATACCATAACCCCTTTCAAGCATGGTGAGACAATCTCTCCAGCTGAAGTTCAAACTATATTGACCTGATTGTGCAGTTCTTTTCTTTTACAGACAGGAAAATGTAACAAATAAAGCACAAAGTGACTTTTTATGAACTGGACTGAGAATTACAGCAAGAATGCTATCAAAATTTGAGAGCGCATACAAGCTATTTATGGCTGAAAAGGCTGTTTTTAGGAACCGAAAAGCAATGGATTACATCAAGTCTTTGAAATGGCATGCTATTTAAGATTCATGAAGACCCTAATTAGGGATTGAAAGATATGAAAGACAAACATAGGATAACATTCAAGATATTGCCAATATGATAGCATATGTCCATCATTTCAACCTTTATGCCTCTGTATCATCAAAGAGCTCACTAGAGAAGGAAATATGAGAGTATCAGTACCAGAACTTTTGGGTGGAATTTAAATGTTTATCTCACAATTATGGATTATTATTATTTTTATTCTGTCATATGTATAATACTATCAGCACTTCAGTGATTGTTGGCCTGAAGGCAATGTTTTCATAGCTTAGAATTCTTTAAACATTTATTGGTAATAATGGGCCCCAATGTTCTAGTCTAGAATTCAACCAGTTTGCCAGAGAGGAATTTTCACCATACCATGTCTAATCCAAATTGCCCTCAGGTCTTTTGGAAAAGCCAATCTGAAGTTAAAAGTATTGAGGAGAAAAATAAAACTGGTGGCAGATGTCTATATAAACACTATTAGTTGTACTGTACAACAGACAATGGCTGTTCCCCAAAGAATCTATTCCACCCTGTTCATAGTTTGATGAATTATTGAGAGGAAGGAAAAATCAAAGAATTCAAGCAGAAACAATCTTTTGACAGAGCTGCCAGAGCTGAAACCTGAGATCCTATTTGTCTGAAAGGGTTTTGCCCCAATTTCTGGGATCAGCAGAGAATTATTAAAACAAAATATCATTGCATAATTTTATTTGGTGCAGATGGACCAAGGAAAGCTCTGTTGGGATTAGGATGTTATATAAATGCCTAATGACTTTCAAGATGTTTCACAAGAAACTCAAGACTTCCCTGAAATACACCTTCAAGAGAACCCTATTGATGATAGGAATAAGGAAGTCCTTCTAGAAGATAAAGCTCCCTAAAAGAGATAGTATACCTGTAGGGAAATGATTAAGAATGGTCCACTATTATAGAATAAATGCTAATATTTTTGTCTCTACAGTTGCTGGTTGTGAAATATATTGTGAGATTGTTTTTTGTTTTTTTTTTAACAAGGAGAAGAAGGCATGGTTAGTATAATTTAGAGATGTTGCCAAGCTAGGAAGACTAAAATGGTTATGTGGAAATAGCAGCTCATCAGCATCAGTATTTTCTCCATAATCTTGCAAGTGGTCCATGATTGCTGGTTTTCTTTTGAAAGCTTATCTCTGGATATGCTGGGAGAAATCCAAGCTGTGGAAAAGGCACCAGAGACATTTTACTTAATCTGCATCCAAAGACACTGAAAGGATAACCTAGGATGAGGGTTGGATGAAGGGAAAGGACATTAATATCCTCTTGTGTGGGAACGTAAGCAAATGGCCTCTATCAGAAGCCCACTCTCCTGACTTTCCCTCAAGAGGGCAATTGCACAATAATCTTTTCTAGACCACCTGCCTTTTCTTCTGGCATCTTTTTTGCATCCACTTTAAAAGGCCTTGTGATCTTTCTAGGCTCTTTTGCTTCCTTTCAAGCAATTGTATCAGAGGTGGTATTCAGCAGGTTCTGACCAGTTCTGGAGAACTGGTAGTGAAAATTTTGAGTAGTTCGGAGAAACGGTAAATACCACCTCTGACTGGCCCCGCCCCCATCAATTCTCTGCCTCCCGAGTCCAAGCTGATCAGGAGGAAATGGGGATTTTGCAGTATCTTTCCCCTGGAGTGGGGTGGGAATGGAGATTTTACAGTATCCTTCCCCTGCCATGCCCACCAAGCCATGCCACGTCCATCAAGCCACACCCACAGAACCGGTAGTAAAAAATTTTGAAACCCACCACTGAATTGTATGAGTTATGTTTGTGAGTCTAGAGTTTGTAATCTAGAACCAATGCAGCGTCATATCCTTGGCGATGAATTACTAAGTACAATCAGGGCTTACTGGCCATCTAGGAGGTTGTATCGTCCTTCAGATCCAGGCCTAAATACACATGTCTTTCCTCTCTTCAGCAAAATGAAAGAGTACAATTGGCAGTTCCTTTTATATTTCTGTGCTTGCCTGTGCTTCAGGGCAAGCATGTACCAGTTCTTTACCTTGTCAGGGTAGCAAGTTGCTAGGATGAGATCAGGAGAGCTGGGAGGTCAGGCAAGCCAAGAATCCTTCCAATGAAAACTGGAAATTGCCTTCTCAAGCACCAGGCAGTGATTACACTGCCATTCCTGAAATGGCATTTACAGCTTTGAAACATCATTATCTACATAGGATTTATCTACAGATATGACTCTAAGAGATATATCCTCTATACAGGTAGTTCTCAATTTACGACCACAATTGAGCCCAAAATTTATGTTGCTAAGTGGGAAACTAGTGAGCTAAGTGAGTTTTGCCCCATTTTATGACTTTTCTTGTTAAGCGAATCACTGCAGTTGTTAATTTAGTAACACTGTTTTTAAGTGAATCTGGCTTTCCCATTGACTTTGCTTGCCAGAAGGTCACAAAAAGGGGTCCCATGATACCCCAAGACACTGCAATCATCATAAATATGAACCAATTGCCAAGCGTCCAAATTTTGATCACATAGCCATGGGGATGCTGCAGTGGTCATAAGTGTGAAAAAAAGCTACGACACTTTATTCAGTGTCTTTGTAACTTTGAATGGTCACTAAATGAACTACTGTAAGTCGAGGACTACCTGTATAGCATGGCAGTAGATAAAAATGGTTTGCAATTGAAACTCCTCAGTTACTACAATCCTCATGCAATAATGGGCCGATTTTGCCCTGCAGGTGAAACTGCCCATAAACAAAACACAAAAGAAAAGAAAAGAAAAGAAAAGAAAAGAAAAGAAAAGAAAAGAAAAGAAAAGAAAAGAAAAGAAAAGAAAAGAAAAGAAAAGAAAAGAAAAGAAAACAAAACAAAACAAAACAAAACAAAACAAAACCACAGTCCCTCCAATATTGCTCAGCAGTTCCTCCAGTGGTGGGTTGCTCCTGGTTCTGTCCGGTTCTATAGAACCGGTAGTAAAAGCGGCGGGAGGCTCCGCCCACCCGCCCGAACATCGTAATTGACTATCTGCACATGCTCCCATTGTGAACCGGTAGTAAAGGTAAGTAGAACCCACCCCTGAGTTCCTCCATATTATCTACCCAAGCTTTCATTTCCCTCCTTTTTGCCTTGCTAGCTGTAAAGTTCTATTTATCTTTGATAAGCAGGCAAGAATAATTCCTGAGCCCTGGTTGTTACTGACTTCATTTAAACATCTTCTCAAGGATGTTCCCCAAAGTGTGCAGCACAATAATAATATTGCTTGAACTAGGTCACAATTAAAATCATTGAATTAACATGCTGCCAAAAAAAAAACAAAAACCACATGAAATTATAGGAAGAAAGCAAAGAGCCAGATTACCTTCCAAAATTGGGGTGAACTGGTACAGGTGAGTATGTATGCATGCATAAGATAGAGAGATACTCAGTATTTCAAATGGTCTCCTTTCTGCTATCTTGATTTGAGTGTTTGGCTTGCTTGTTTTACAAGACCATGCTTCATCTCTCTCCATTGCTGCTAATTAAGCTGTGCAATATTTTCCATGTGAAGTCACCTGACTTGAAATAAACACATTTCCAGCATCAGCAACTTCTCAAGTGAAGAATCCAGCTGGATTTTAAGTGCTATTTCTATGATGGGAAGAAGCCAGTCCTTAGCAGGGCTGGCTTGGAGTAAGCTTTACACTGCGCCTACTTGAAAATGATTATAAATATGTGGATCTCTTTTGCTTTTTTTTTTTTTTCCCTTTCCCAGAAACTATGTTAGATTAAATTTACTGGTTTGAAAAGACATAAAATAGGCTGGCAATATTAAATCGGATGTTATTCTTGGTAGCTACATATATATTTTTTCTATTTTCTTTGGAAAAAATGCAACCATCGAAAGTGTAAGCTGCTCCTTTGAATGGTTGGGATGGTGCTTGGCAACTTTCCTTTCTCATATTATTATTGCAGAGCACAGATTTAGAGCTCTAACTGATTTTTTTTTTCCTAATAGATGGCAGAGGCAGAAAGATCGGACGAGAAAAATGAGGTTCAAGAAGAACTGGCAAACCTCAAGATAGATTAAACAAAGCCAACTTGGATAAAATAAGAAGGGACCAAAAATGAAGTGTAGTATTTAAAGATAATCAATCTGACACTAGGGGGGAATAACCCATATATGCCATGCACAAAGTCTGTCTTGTTTGCCTGCTTTTTAAAGGCTTGATTTAAGATCTTCTTCCCTATATTTCCAGGCTGGACTAATATGAACTCTGAACTCTGCTAAATTATCAAAAGCCACGACTTCTACTTTCTTTGCGATGGGACAGGAATGCAGGAAAACAAGAATAAATATTCTACAGAAGTCTTCCATAACCTAGTATCTGCACTATATGTTGAATTACATTTCCCATAAATTCATACCCGTTTTCCCCGAAAATAAGACCCTGTCTTATATTTTTTGAACCCCAAAATAAGTGCTTGGCCTTATTTTCGGGGATGTCTTGGTATTTTGGGGCGCATGGAGCAAGACCGGGCTCCTCTTACCATCTTACCTGATTTCCAGCTCTGTCTCCCTAACCCTAACTAGAGAAAATGGCGGGGACCATCTGTGCATGTGGTTAAATATTTTCAGGGAGGGTTTATTTTTGGGAGGGGGGCTTATTTTAGTGCATGCACTCAAAAGCCCGATTGGGCTTATTATCAGGGGATGTCTTATTTTAGGGGAAACAGGGTAATCAAGTGTGTTTATTGGACAATGGGGTTTAGAATGTAGAAAATTGAATCATAAGGCTGGAAGAGATCCTGGGTATCTTCTACTCTAGGGGTGGGCAATTGTGGCTCTTTTACAAGCCAAGCTGTCTCAGGAATTCTGGGAGTTGAAGTCCACAGGTTGTAAAAGAGCCACAATTGCCCACCCCTGTTTTAGTCCAACCCACTGCTCAAGGCAGGAGAACTTATACAATCCTGGTCAAATGGTTGTCCTATCTATTTTTGAAAATTCCAGTAATGAAGCATCTACAACTCTGGGATGCAAACTATTCCATTGATTAATTGTTCTCATTGTCAGAATTTTTACTTCTTGATTTTGGGTTTTGCCAATTAGGTAGTTTGTTGTTATAGAAAATGGTTAGTTAATATTAATATACAAAAGTAAAAAAGTTGAGGTTTGATGCTGTTCTCTTAGTCTACTGCACCAAAAGGAGTTGGAAATCAACACTTTTATTTCTTTTTTTCCTTTTTTCCTTACACCTTTTCTCCTTTTCCTGCCTTATTTTTCCATTATTTTCTTTTGTATTTTTGTATTTTATATTCTATTTGGATGAACTAATACAATTTTTGAATTGGAAAAAAAAATCTTCTTACTTCTAGGTTGAATCTCTCTTTAACAAGCTTTCACCCATTACTTCTTGTCCTGCCCTCTGGTGCTTTCGAGAATAAGTCAATCCCCTCTTCTCTGTGATAGTTACAGTCAAACAGACTTTCAAGTCTGGTACAGCTTTCACTGTGGTTCAGTGTGAAAGTTGGGATTGTCCAGTTTTCAAACAAGCTTTCTGAGAAAGTGTGATCGATTTGATTCCATTTGCAGTGATTTTAGCATGACACATTATGCATTGGAAACGTGGTGTCAATTCTTTACATGGATATGTATAGCTGTGACATTGCGTTTCTTAACTTTTGCGGTGCTAACAGGATCAAGCAAAATAAAATAATTTATAAAATAGAACAAAGCAAACTTTTATTTATATCATGAGCTCAAGTCAAACGTTAGAGAGAATAACCAGGTCCTCATGAACAGTCTGAATTTTTGGAAGATTGGTACCAAACCCAGATTCAGACAAATGTCACCATCTTTAAAACAAAAACAAGAATGACAAACCGGTGGCTGTAAGAAACATTGAAACGCTTAAACGCTTTAAGAAAGACAAATCATAATATCATGGTACTTCAAAAGTACTTTTGAAGTACTTTTGCTTCAATACATTTTAACATTAAGCAAATTGCCCTGAAGTTAATCCAACATTTCAAGTCATTTATAGGCCAGATGCATTTTTTAAACAAGTCAATGGGCTTCCAATCTTCTTCCCAAAAATTCAATTGATTCACCTTTTTTTTTTCTTCCAGCTTCCTCTGGAAGCTGACGGAGACATCTAGTGGCTGTGTAGCACACTGTAAATTTAAGAATGTAGAGCAGTCTTTTTTTTCTTTGGAAATTTCAGTATTTTGGGGTTTTCATTATTGCGCACATAAGTAATTCAACAGTAGACAATATCGCTTTCCTTTTTCTACTCTTCATCACTTAGTTTGAAGTATAGTTTTCAAAATCCTTTCACATAGAAAAGAGACATGTAGATCTTCAGTTTACAAGAACAGACAGATCAGAAATGGATGGAAAATAATTTAAGAAAAAGAGATCAAAGCCTAGACTGACGAAAATTCATTCTGGGACAGTTGGCTGATTCAAACAATGATCATGTGCATAATTTTAATGCTTCATAATAAAGCGATCCCATTGATTTAGAGGCCCATTTGTCTTGCATTCGGATGGCTATAAATAGCTGCCACATTGGAAAGGAAAGGATGTGCAGATTTAATTTGCTTTTCCAGATGAGATGACTACAGATATAATTTTGCTTGGCATGTCACTGGCAATACTTGCTGGTATTTTTCAGAGTTATTTTGGGAATGGCGATGAGAAGATGAATTGCCAATTGGTTATTTTGGCCTGCTTTATTTATTTATTTGGTTATATAGTAATACTTGGAACATGTAAGAAATGTTCCTGTATAATCAAAGCTTTACTTTAGTCTCATTATGCTAAAATAGGCCTCTGATAACCGCAATCACTGAGCATCTGCTGGAGTCCACAAACTAAGGAGGGACATCTCTTTCCCCACTTGAATGGATGAATTGCTGATGTCACCACAGCTTGAGGTAGTTGAACTCTTGTGCTCATATACAGGTGGGCTGCCAAGTTGGAAGCCTATAAAGCCCTAGGCTTTAGTTTGCCAGATTCTGCAGTAATCAATAGGTAGAGTTCAATACAATCATAAGAGATATATTAGCAGCTTTTCCCTTTGATTTGGAATCTGCTATTGTAGTTCTGCATCTGGTGCTCAATAGTTCTCATGAGAGAGAAAGGGCAGCTTCATGGAGTACTTTCTCTTTAAGGAACATATTATAGATAGATAAAATAGTCTTAGATCATAGTATTGTTACTCAGCCAATAAGGGAAAAGTCTGTTTGTTGTTAACATTTAGTCTTCAATTTGATTCACAGTCTGGGACTGGTAAAAAGTCAACAGCTCAAGTCCTAACCAAGGACCTAAGAGCTATTATGGTAGCGTCTGAGTATATAGGCAGTGCCGAGTAGAGTGGGTTTTGTTTTGTTTTGTTTTTTCCAAAGTCAGGATATTCAGATTTAATAAGTTCGAAATTTCCATGTATCTAGGCAACCGTTTGAGTATTGCTCCAAGGGCTTCTACTACTATTGGTACAGCCATTGATTTCTTCCTCTATAATTACTCAACTTCAATTTGCAAATCACAACATTTTAATATTTTTTTCTAGCTGTTTCTCCTCAATTCGTGCATCACCCGGAATTGCAATATCAATGAACCAGATCTTCTTCTTCTTCTTCTTCTTCTTCTTCTTCTTCTTCTTCTTCTTCTTCTTCTTCTTCTTCTTCTTCTTCTTCTTCTTCTTCTTCTTCTTCTTCTTCTTCTTCTTCTTCTTCTTCTTCTTCTTCTTCTTCTTCTTCTTCTTCTCCTCCTCCTCCTCCTCCTCCTCCTCCTCCTCCTCCTCCTCCTCCTCCTCCTCCTCCTCCTCCTCCTCCTTCTTCTTCTTCTTCTTCTTCTTCTTCTTCTTCTTCTTCTCCTTCTCCTTCTCCTTCTCCTTCTCCTTCTCCTTCTCCTATCCTGACTATTTAATATATAATTGAAGGTGGCAAACATACCTAATGACCCTGCTTCCTATTTTCTCCACAACAACACTGTGAGGTGGGCTGGGCTGAGAGGGAGTGAGTAGGCCAAAGTCACCCAGCTACTTTCATGCCTAAGGAAAGCATAGAATTGATTGTCTCCCAGTTTTTAGATCAACACCTTCAGTACTGCATCAAATTGGCTCTCCGGTTTACCAGGTTCAACAAATTCAATATGAAGAAAACCTTTTGAGAAGTAAAGGACAGAACATTTCAGGTATTTGAGGCAGGAATCCAAATTGAGATTGTTCCCAAGCATTCCATTTCTGCAAACCTGGGAGCCTTGCTAAGAATATTTAGTTTCATCATTTTTTTTTCTTCAATGGACTTACATGCCAAGCCCATAATCTTGTTCCTTGATTGTATTACCTGAGTGCCTCCACTGCCTAAAAATCCACTTGTAGTTTGAATTAAACACAACAATAATTGGAGCCGAACGGTCTGGAATCTTACAAAGTTTGCAGCCAAGGTCATCTCAGCTCTTTTCTCACACCCCTTTGGCCAGAATGTGTTTTTATCAAACTCCTTCATGACATCAGAGGTGGGATGATTGGCAAAGTAGGCTGAATTTTCAAGCAAATTTATCATAAAGGCAATTAAAAGGAAAACAAAACCAATTATGGGAAAGAATTTTTGACTGTCATTCCCACAGAGGAACATATGGGCTGTGCAGACCTTCTCATCCTTTTGCAGTAGCCTTGCAGATTTGAAAAAGAAATCTCAAAGGCCTGAGAAGAAACTAGAACTTTTAGAGTTAGGCAATATGATAGCCAGATTGAAACGGCCCTCACAGTTTGGTGTCATAGGCAAAGGAGGTGGGTATGGCAGAGAGAGATATGACAGAACAGAACAGAACAGAACAGAACAGAACAGAACAGAACAGAACAGAATAGAATAGAATAGAATAGAATAGAATAGAATAGAATAACAGAGTTGGAAGGGACCTTGGAAGTCTTCTAGTCCAGCCCCCTGCTTAGGCAGGAAACCCTACACCACTTCAAACAAATGGTTATCCAACATCTTCTTAAAAACGTCCAGTGTTGGAGCATTTACAACTTCTGGAGGCAAGTTGTTCCACTGATTAATTATTCTAACTGTCAGGAAATTTCTCCTTAGTTTTAAGTTGCTTCTCTCCTTGATTAGTTTCCACCCATTGCTTCTTGTCCTACCCTCAGGTGCTTTGGAGAATAGTTTGGCTCCCTCTTCTTTGTGGCAGTCCCTGAGATATTGGAACACTGCTATCATGTCTTCCCTAGTCCTTCTTTTCATTAAACTAGACATACCCAGTTCCTGCAACCGTTCTTCATATGCTTTAGCCTCTAGTCCCCTAATCATCTTTGTTGCTCTTCTCTGCACTCTTTCTAGAGTCTCCACATCTTTTTTACATCGTGGCGACCAAAACTGGATGCAGTATTCCAAGTGTGGCCTTACCAAGGCATTATAAAGTGGTATTAACACTTCACATGACTAGAAAGCCTCTGCAATGGCTACCAAATTCAATAATGAATCAGAACCTCCTGAATTTAAACTCTTCTCTTCGATTTGTCTACTGGGTAACTATGAAAAGATTCTTTTTCTCTCCTTTCGTATCTCCCTCAATTTCTAATCTGCAAGACTGACAGCATAGCGTTCTTGTATATTACAGACTTGTAAGAAACCGCTAAGAGGATGGCGGTAAAGCAGCACTAAAAGATGTTAGCAAGCATTTTTTTCCCCAAATTATTCTCGTTCAATTTGAAACAAAAAAGCAGCCCTTTTTTGTAGATAGTAAAATTTATGTGAAAATTATCTGTATAGGTGTGGGATCCTTGCACTTAACTTTGAATGAGTTTGTGTCAGGGGTGAAATTCAGCAGGTTCTGACAGGTTCTGGAGAACTGGAAGTGGAAATTTTGAGTAGTTCAGAGAACCGGCAAATACCACCTCTGACTGTCCCCAGAGTGGGGTGGGAATGGAGATTTTGCAGTATTCTTCCCCTGCCATGCCCATCAAGCCACGCCCACCAAGTCACACCATGCCCACCAAGCTACGCCCAGAACCGGTAGTAAAAAAAAATTGGATTTCACCACTGGTTTGTGTGTATGGGGAGAGAGGGGAGAGACAGAGATAATGTATTTGTTCTTTTATTGTATTTATCAAATACAATGCATTCTGAGTTGTGAAGGCGCTAGCAGACCTTCCAATTCATCTACTTCACTTGAAGCCATTGTAAACAAACACTTCCACTCCAGTTGGTTACTGTGCTCTCTGACAGAAATGTCTCTTCTCCTGTTGCTGAGCATTCCATTGTCCCAGTCCACGTCCTGCATCTTTAAGTCCAAAATGAACACATCAAGGCAAAGATGGCTTTAAAAGCTTTCTCCTGTGCAGAATGAGGATGCAGGGAAGTCTCCCTCAAAGCCTGCATAATATCCTAGTTTACAGCAAGATCTATTTTTTAATCTCCAAACAGCAAAACCCACAAACTCGAATCCACAAATTTGAATGTCGCAGTGTCATGTGCAGTGCTGTCCCCTTTTTCCCTTACATGGTTAAAACTCCTATAGCATGTACAAAAATAGATCTATGTGTTCATAGGTTAACCACAATTTTTCTTCATACAACTGTCACTTCAGCAATTCTTACATTCCACATGCTTAGCCTGGTAATGTTTTAGCAAAACCTGCCAGCCTCTGTTTTACTTTCTGCTGCATGCCTTGTCCCAAAGTATCTTTGGGAATTACACAAAAGAAAGACAGGTTGGGTCCTGCATAATACAGTATTTTAATATTAAGGAACTTGAATTCACCTTTTTAATCAGGGGTACTTCAGGTAATGAGAGATTGAGAGATGGATCAAAAACCTAAATCCAAACCTTCTCCCTCACTCCCCACCCCATCCTCATACACTGGTTCTATTTTATATTTTCAATATTGTTAACTGAAAAGCAACTTTCCTCCTCAGGAGCAAATGGGAAAATATGGTAGTCTTTATCTATACCACCCACCATGCCATTACATTATACTATGGGCCTATACCGTTATCTTATTCTGTGGCGCTTTTAAATTTGAATTATCTGCTGTTCAGAATACAGGTTTAAAGTTTTCCATTCCACTTTTCTTTTTAAAGCTGTTTTAATGTATTACAGTATCTCATGGAATGGTACTTTATGGCATAGTTTTTCATATTTTGAGTAGCTTTCAGAACCTAAAGAAAGGAGAATTACTGAGCACCTGCTAACTGGAGGAATTAGGCAAATAAAAGTGGAAGCAAACAAAAGCGATCTAAATGTGTTGACAGAGAACAAATAAATGGTGAAGTTAGTCAAAACCAACCAGACATTCTTCTAAGTGGTAGCTTAATATAAGAGTGCAACTTGCTCCATGCAGAAAAGTTGAAGGTTCACAGTTTATTGACTCTGTTGCACTGTGTTCACAAGTTAAACTTTCTTAAATGTGTTTTTTTTCCCCCTCACTGGAGCCCTCCCCCTCACAATCTTGTGGTAGATGGATAAGAGCAAACAGATGAAACCAGAGCCCAGAAGTGATAGCTGAGTGGTAAATCCACAATACATAGGATGGATTTGCTATCATTTACTCGATTTGGTTGGTTTTTTCCTATCTAAAGTAGCCATGCATTCTTTTAGGCCTGACTTTGTTTTTCAGGGAACAAGTAGTAATTATGACTGTGAATGAATTTTATATTTTGTATTTGTTGTGCAGGCTCCAACCTTTCTGGGTTTAGTTACAATGTTAACCCATCCCTTAGTAACCCTTGAAGGTTCAATACTGAGATGAAGAGACAGAAACTTTAATATATGCCATGTTACATATGCTGCCAAGATTTAATGAACATACGGTGGTATGTACATATTTAACTCAATTTGTGATAGTTTTAATAGTTTACCCTTAAATTAGGACATGCCTACTTCCTTTCTCTAGCAGTCCCCAGGTCAACTGTATTCTGCAGATCAAAACTTGTTTCATTTATCTTGAGTACAAGAGATCATTTTCAGTTCTAGGCTGCATTAACAGAGATTTTGAGCCATTTGGAGAACTGGTAGCAGAAATTTTGAGTAATTCAGAGAACCGGCAAATACCACCTCCGGCGGGCCCCAGAGTGGGGTGGGAATGGAGATTTTCCAATATCCTTCCCCCAGGAGTGGGGAAGGAATGGGGATTTTGCAGTATCCTTCCCCTGGAGTGGGGTGGGAATGGAGATTTTGCAGTATCCTTCCCATCAAGCCACGCCCACCAAGCCACACCACGCCCACCAAGACACGTCCACAGAACTGGTAGTAAAAAAATTTGGATTTCACCACTGAGTCAGGTGGAAGAGATCCCATTTCCCCCCTTCTGTATTTGCTAGAGAGGTAATTTCTCCATGCCTGGTAAGAAAGGGCAGGGGAAGAGGTAGGTGGGCTGGAGGAGAAAGCAAGAGAGAAGGCAGCAGTATTGGTGACAAATATATTACTTGCAAGAACTTGTTATTCCTGCCTGGGCTTAAACAGAAAAAAAAAGAGTTTTTGCTTCTTGGGGAAGTGCTATTCTCTATGGCAATCAAAGCACAAACAATCACAGAGGCCCAGAAACCTATGGCCGAACAGAAGACATTGCGGTGTCCTATTCCATGCAAATGAAAATGCTCACCTAAGAGGCTGTGTTTTCTGGTGGAAAATGCCTCTTTGATCTGTGGCAGGCTGGCACCAAGATGGAGGGTCTGTTGCAAAGGATCTTCAATCAATTATTAGCAAGCCATTTTGGTGCTAGGGCAAGGAGGGTCGTCAACGAGGCCTATGACTTTTATTTTTGGTGACCATATCTTCCATACCATTATGGAGAATATCAGGAATGCGATGAAAAGAGCTTTCAGGGCGGCAAGGAGGATAATGTTCCAAACAAGAAAAGCATTAAAGAATAAATAATGGGTGAAATAATCCAATGTTGTATTAATAGAAGGTAAAGCTGTAAACAACTTAGATACATAGGGTTGTTTTTTTTTTTTTAAGTAGACATTTCAAACAAAATGCAGCCACAGAATTTGGCCTTGGAAACTTCCACATAACTAGGTCTATGCTAGATGTGGTTGTTTTTAATTCTTCTTTAGAAGATAAGTATGTGAAAGACTGCATTTTCTGTGTGCAATGTTCTTTTCTCTTCAGGGAGCACAAGCCTAATTAAAAAAAAGAAGGACCATCCTTTATTTATGGAATACTTGGATAGATTAGCCCAACTCAATGTAATTCAGTGGTTTGATCAACTGATGACAACCATGTTAAACTACAGTCCATCTGGCAGATTCAACACTTGGTGGATTTTTCTTTGCCTGTTGGTGTACTTCTGGGTGCATTTATTGCAATATTGTGAAATCAGCAATACTCAAAAGGTTAGGAGAAGCCAAATTCTCTCCCCGTTATTAAAGTCATGTTGCTCTTTGGTTCTCCTACCTGAAGAGGAAAACAAGAAAAAATTGACACAGAGTTTCAAATCCATAGAATGAATGGGAAATATAAACATTAGACGATCCCAGCCCCCAATCAAACAATAGCTTAATCAATGTTCTTAAAATAGCTATGCAGGTGGGTTACTGCCTATTTTATAATGCATTTCAGCAAATAAACAAGTGCGGAGGTGTCAAACTGGTGACCCACAGGCAGATGCATCACGTGAAGGCCACGCCCACCCCGGCTCCGCAAAGGCAAAAAAACATTGCCATACGTCACGTGCTGTCATGTGACGTGATTGAGTTTAACACCTGTGATGTAGAGCTTCTTTCAGATGCCTTAAAACTGCTTGTATTGCCTTATACAAGTGGAGGATTTGGAAGCAGTACTATAACATTGCAGCCAGGCTGCTCAGAGCTGAAAGGGACCTCAAAGGATAAACCTCATTTATTTGTTTGTTTATTGAGATGACAAATGCCACAGCTCCCTGATGGCTAGAGGGAGTTTGTCATTCTTGAAAACTACATCAAAGGACTTATACAGTATTTACATTTTTTCATGTTTACCACCTCAAGATCATGCCTTCTCCCTCCCTCTCTCTCTCCCTCTCTCTCTCTCTCTCTCTCTCTCTCTCGTGTGTACACAGACATAGAGAATAAAAGAATATACAGTATAAGGTAACATTATGTAGTAGAACATGGAGAAGTTTAGAGGATGGCCATGTTTTAAAATAAAGTTTGAACAAAGAACCAAATTAACATGTATTATATAACTTATAATATAGAGAACCAGCATCAGGTTAGAAACTGGGAGACTGTCTTAACTTCCACTTCATATTTCATATTTCATCTCCATGTTTTATTATCTATCCATTGATAAAACAAGTCCCATATCAATTCTTTTTTTTTTTTTCTATGAAAAATAAGCTTTGGTCAGATATTGATATTTTGAAGATGGGATTGAGCACAAAAGGATGTTAACTGATCGATACACTATCTGTAATTGTTTGGAATGATTATGGTTTTATGTTTTGTTTTTGTTTTAAAATAAAAAAATGTTTTTAAAAAAAAAGAAACTGAAAGACTGTGAGTTATAATCCTCACCTTGGGCATGAAGCCAGCTGATTGACTTTAGGCAAGTCATTTTCTCTCAGCTCTAGGAAGGAGGCAATGACAAACTACTTCTGAAAAACTTTATCAAGAAAACTGCAGGGACTAGGCAGTCTGTGAGAATTCTTTGCTTAAGAATTCCTTGAGCAAAAGGAAATGTCTAATCTATCTATCTATCTATCTATCTATCTATCTATCTATCTATCTATCTATCTATCTATCTATCTATCTATCTATCTATCATCTATCATCTATCATCTATCTATCCCCTTAAGGTTTCAATTTAGATAAACCTCTTTGGAATATTTTCTTAACTCTCACACAAGATGTCTCCTAGTAACTGATCCTGTACGAAGTGTATGTGGATAATTAATTTTTGTCTTCCTATGCAGTAAATAAAACTCTACTCCAAAGTTTATCACTCTGATACCTGGAGGATTTGCTTGGGCCAGGACCTCTAATCTCTTAGAACTATCCTTCTCACTGCATCCCCCAAATATGTCCCTCCCTTTTCTTGCAATAATTTAAACTAAGAGTTGGTGCCCAATATTGCCATTCCTAAAATCATAATTCTAATCCCAATCATCACACTCTTTCCTCCCTTTTCCAAGTCATGATTCACAATAGGATGATATGTCTAAGCTTTGAAAGTGGCTTTTTACAACCTGCCAATATTGAACATCGATCAGGGTCCTCAAAGGATATGGTTATTCAATATTATTTGGAGTCAGGCCAATGGAAGCACTGATAGCTTTATATTTGTCAGAATATAGCTTCACTTCATTGTGAGGTTGCATGAGATAGTTTTATTGAAAAACAAAGAGAGTAAAAGAGATCACACAGGAGATTCAGAGAGGTCCTCAGGCAGTTAACTTCAAACAGTTCAAGAAATTATTCCACTCCTCCTAAAAAAGGCAAGGGAGGGAAATATTTATTTTGCAATGAGCAATAATGTAGTGCAGTGTCTCTATATTTGTCAACCATTTTAACCTGCTCCATAGGCTAAAAACAAGGAAAGCAGGTCATTCTGCTTAATTCAGCATGATTTGTTAGTACATCGTTGGCTAGGTCAGATGATACTTAAAGTAGATGGAGAAGGCAGAAGATCCATTTCAAATATGGCTATTACGAGAGACAGAAGAAAGGTTGTAAGATAGGAAATAAAAATACAGTATTTTTCGGAGTATAAGATGCACCGGAGTATAAGACACAGCTTAGTTTTTGGGGAGGAAACTAAGAAAAAAAAATCTGCCTACCAGGTATTCATTTGGCTAGCATCCTTAGTCTGGCCAGCTTCAGCACATTAGTTTGCTGGTTTTTTTATCCCCTGCTTGGGATAAGAGGAAGCAGCAATGAGAAAAGCAGGCAAAGCAGGGGCGGGGAGATTGTTTCACTCAGCTAGCGCCTAGTTAGGGCTGAAAAAAACCTTCTAAAGAACAACTGAGAGTCGGAGCAAAGCATGGACATCACTTCACTTGCTAGCGCCTCGTTAAAGCACAGCGGAGAGTTGAGGGAGCAGGCTAGTGCCTCATTAGCGCCTTGTTAGGGCTGAAAAAAGCTTCGAAAAAGCTACATTCGGAGTATAAGACGCACCCAAATTTTCAGCCTTTTTTAGAGGGGAAAAGGTGTGTCTTATACTCCTAAAAATATGGTAATAGTCATGTACATCAGTTGTTCTTTGGACATGCTTGAGCTGTCTGCGAAGCTGGGGACAGAAGGTTTTTGTAGTTCATTATGTTCAGTGTTCAGCCAAAACAGTCTCCTTGAGTTGAACCTCTGGCAACACATACTCTAAGCAAGTACTTTGATACAGGAACTGATGGAGTGGAAAAACAGCAGAGATTTCTTTGTCTTAGGCTCAAGCAGGGTTCAACTAGTTAAGAAAAGATGTCTTCTTGTTGTCTATTTTTCACACAGTTGCTTTTCATGGGAGGCGAGATATCCTTTGTTTCACAATGTATCCTCTCCATGACCCTGTTGGTAGGTTGGGTGAACAAAGAGAACAAGATACCTTAAGAGGTTTGTTTTTTTTTCCTGTTTCCCTTGGACCACCCAAAAACACATCTAGGAAGCTGGATAGGAACATGATTTCTTACTTTCTTTTCCTCTTGCCCTGCCAGGAAACTCAGTAAGTACCAAATCTTTTTTCCCCACCCCCAGAACCACATCAGTAAGCTTGCCTCCTCCATCACCTCCTCCCACTTCCAGTCCGCCCCCCCCCAACCCCTTTATTCTTAGTGACACACGAAAGGGTAGGTTTTTTCCCAAAGAAGGAGGTACAAACACTTTTATCTCCTTATAGACTTTATTTGGGGGGGGGACAATAAGGGGGTAGTGCATCAGCAAAGGTTCTCATGATCTCATCATTTCAAATGCAAATTCTGAGTCATAGCCTTTCTACGGCTGATCAGCGGAAGTCATTAGTCAGCTTCATTGCCTTTACCTCTAAGCAAAAAAAAAAACAGGGGGGGGATCTATAAAATTTGGTGACACTCCCAGTTCAAGATGAAAGACTTCTCTTAAAAAAAAAAGTATCCTTGATGCAAACACGATTTTAATCAGCCCAGTCTAGCTGTCTCAAAAATCAGGGAGAATTTCAATGAGCGAGTGCTAAATGAAGGAGCTCAGTTTTGACTGAATGATTTTAGCCTTTTGATTTGAACACAGTGTTCATCTGGAATGAAGCCAATGAAGGAAGTAAGAAAGAATGAACATGTACTGCATCTGCATAGCCTTTTTCACCTACGTTGCTATGTCACCCAAAGCAGAGCCTTCTACAGAATGGGTGAATATCTAAAATCTGCCCACAGATGGCAAAAACTAGATTTTTGTGTATTTTGAGGGAAGAGCTGTGAGGAAAGTCCCAGACACATGCAATTTTTGAGATCATTGGTATTTACTAAATAGCTTTATTGAAAATATAGTGTGTATGGGAAGGAAATGGAATGGAATAGAATGGAATGGAATGGGGGGAAGAGAAGGGAAGGGAAGGGAAGGGAAGGGAAGGGAAGGGAAGGGAAGGGAAGGGAGGAACATTTTACATGCTATCATTCTTTACCACAGGAGAGGTAACTCAATAATATCTAGAGAACCACAGTTCTCTTATCTCTGTATGACAGGCTCCAGGACAATTTCACTTTTTTTTGTGGGCAAGTATTTAATTTAATAGCACAGTGGTTAGAATGCTGTATTGCACACTAATTCTGCTGACTGCCAGGGGTTCAATCCTTACCGGCTCAAGGTTGACTCAGCCTTCCATCCTTCCGAGCTTGGTAAATTGAGGACCCAGACTGCTGGGGGCAATATGCTGACTCTGCAAACCACTTAGAGAGGACTGTAAAGCACTGTGAGGCAGTATATAAGTCTAAGTGCTATTGTTATTAATTCACAATAGAGCTGTAAGAGACCTTGGAAGTCTTCTAGTCCAACCCCCTGCCTAAGCAGGAGACCTATACTATTTCAGACAAGTGACTGTCCAATCTCTTCTTAAAAACCTCCAGTGATGAAGCACCCACAACTTTTGAAGGCAAGCCATTCCACTGCAAGGAAATTTCTCCTTAATTTTAGGTTGCTTCTCTCCTTGATTAGTTTCCATCCATTGTTTCTTGTCCTGCCCTCTGGTGCTTTGGAAAATAGGTTGACTCCCTCTTTTTCATGACAGCCTCTCAAATACTGAAATACTATATCATGTCACCCCTAGTCCTTTTTTTTTTCTAGACTAGCCATTATTATTCATATATACAGTAGTATTATTACTTTGCAATCCTACAGCCTGCTAAAGAATCACAGTAGTTTCAAAGACAGATTTCCATATGGGGCCTGAATGTGAATAAGTTTCATAAAGAAAAATGATGGGATGGGGAAAGAATCTGGAATGAACCAGGTTGACTCAAAAGAATCTTTTCACAGTGATGGAGAAATTCAGACCTAACCCATATGCCTCTTCTGCGTTTTCTGTAATTTACTGGACACATGGTGGAAATATATCTGACAGAGTATAAAACATTTTGGTTAAACAAAAAAAAAAAAAAAACCCTCCCTGAAAGTGAATAAATGAAAAGAAGAATGAAAAGAAAAGAATTGGCCCATTGTTCTGCTGTTTAAATTATGAGACACCACAGCATAGACTTTAAAATTAATAGAATAGGCAGAAAATATATTATGTGTCATTCTTTATAATATATTTGAAAGAGCATGGCGGAGGCCCTGGACTATAATGTATTCCAGCTATATTCTAGATGCTGGTGTAATATATTTTTTTTGCAGCATGTGGCATACCAATTATATATGCACACAGACAGAGAGATAGGAAGAGAGAACCACACAATGGAAAAATCTCTCTAATGCACCCGGCTGATTATGATAAAGAAGGCTGTGAGTAAAACCACCACAATAAATGTTGCAAGCTTGCAATGCTTTTCATTTGTGTGTACACAAACCCATATGGAGAAATGGATTATGGAAATCGTTCTGAGGCTAACTTGCTGAGGATATATGAGTATGCTGGAATCAGCTAGAATTCAGACAGACTAATTTTTTGTGCTGATGTAGCCCCAAATTTTGCAATAAAGTATGCAAATCAAGATATGTTTAGATTTCACCCGAATGCCAGTTTGTAACCTTCTGTTACAAAGGGGAGACAGGTGGGTGACTTGTTAATTATGCATTCTCAGGAAAGGATGTGTATATTGCCGTGATGGTGAACCAATGGCACGCCATGTCGCCCGGCATGCATGGCCTTGTCTGTTTGTCTTCTCGGTTTCTGGCATGCATTCCCACAACGATCTGCTGTCCTTTGCACGTGCGGCAGTGCCAAAAACCGGCCAACTGATTGTCGGGTGCACACGCGTGCCAGAACCCAGAAGTTTGGCTTTTCTGGAGTGTGATCCCTTTGCACGTGGGGCAGTGCCGAAAACTGGCCTGCGCATGCACACTGATCATCGGGTGTGCATGCACGCTAGAACACGGAACTTTGGCTTTTCCAGAGCGCGGCCCCAACAAGTGTGCGTGTGCGTGCCTGAATATATCTAGGCCTGAATATATGAAAGGTAGAACCAAATACATTGATTTTGTTTTACTTCTTTCCTGCCATCTTTATAATGGACACAGTTTTACACTGTATTCATTATATTTTATTATCGCTTTAATAATTTTTATTTTAAACTGTTTCAGGATATGACTTTGTCCAAAGTAATGACTCTATTAAATAAAGCAATAAAGATTTAACTTTCTTGTAGATTTTGTCCCAATATGAACAAAATAAAAAATAAGTAAAGTACAGTGAGACGTTTATGGTTTCCCATACTAGATAATGAGTATAATCTGTTTTTTCCAGATTCATGACCAGAATTGGAACCAATTGGGACTGACCACTTCTTTGACTGATCCTAAATGAAGTTGGTTAGACATCAAACTGAATGGGCAATGTTTGCATAGCGCTGTCTTAATACCCAATTGTCTATGCTGAGTAATGATGATTGTAATCTATTTGGAGAACAAGAGATTGACAAAGACTACCAAAAGCACATCTTTAAAAAAGGAAGGACCTGTTGGGCCACTTTACTAGATATTCTTGTATTTTGCCTTTCAGTGAATTTTAATTGTCCCATCAGACATTCCTCTAATGATATAAACAACATTTAGGATAATTTTTCCCACTGAAATCATTTACAACCCCAAACAATTACATTCCCACTTATTTTTATTTCACACCATTGAAATTGCATTAATGAAGACAAGGGAGAATGCTATTAACTCATATGGGTGTTTTTCTTAATTATACATGCACACACACAGCACAGAGACATATAGATACAAGGCAGGAGCTTTTTAACATTGTCCTGTTTCTTTTTATATGTAATATTGGTCAGAATCCAAAGAAAAATGAAATTCATTAAATGAATTAGAAGTGGGAGGGGGGAGGAGGCTAAAGGTTGTTGATTTTTTTTGTACAAACATCAAAGCTCTTTATTGCATAGCAAATTAATTTTGGAAATGATGAGAGGTTCAAACTGTTCAAAGAACCCAAACTCCAGTGAACTAATCAAGTTCCTTTTAGGATCTTAACCAGCTCTTCGGTTCCAGATACATCAAAAAGAATGAGTTCATCTTTTGACTTCAGCCTTTTGGGGATGGTTTCTATTGGCTTTATTGTTTATCTATGCTCATTCTGAAACAATGTTAACTATTTTTCTTTTTTAAGGGAAAAAAAAAAAACCCTGCTTGGTACAATGGAGAATAATGGCTTTAGATCATCAGATGGAATATTGATGCAACACAAACAAACAACTGATCTCTGCAAACATTTATCTATGGAAAGTCAATTTTGCTCTTCTAAGGACAGGATACAATAAAGCCAGGGAGTATATTGCAGAGTGAGGTAAAAATAGAAAACAACATAGGGAATTGATAGTGGATTATCCTTCTTGTTGTTCAGTCATTAAATTATGTCCAACTCTTCACAACCCCATGGACCATAGCATATCAGGCTCCCATGTCCTTCACTGTCTCCTGGAGTTTGCCTAAATTCTTGTTCACTGCATTGATGACACTATTTAATTATCTTTTGATTATGAGCCACAGTGGCGCAGTGGCTCATAATGGCGCAGTGGCTCATAATGGCGCAGTGGCGCAGAGTGCAGTACTGCAGGCTACTTCTGCTGACTGCCGGCTGCCTGCAATTTGGCAGTTCAAATCTCACCAGGCTCAATGTTGACTCAGCCTTCCATCCTTCCGAGGTGGGTAAAATGAGGACCCAAATTGTTGAGGGCAATATGCTGACTCTGTAAACCCCTTAGAGAGGGCTGTAAAGCAAAGCACTGTAAAGTGGCATACTGTATAAATCTACGTGCTATTGCTAAGTGCTATCTCATCCTTTGCAGTCCCTTTCTCCTTTTGCTTTCAATCCTTTCCAACATCAGGATCTTCTCCAATGAGTCCTCTCTTCTCATTAGATGGCCAAATTATTTAAGCTTCAATATCTGTCCCTTCAGAGAATAGTCCGGGCTGATTTCCTTTAGGATTGACCAATTTGATCTGCTTGCAGTCCAAGAGACTTAAGAATCTTCTCCAGCACCACAGTTTGAAAGCAGGATTGTCCTTACCTTACAGATTCATGAAGTGTTGGATGGACTATAAAGACTCACACTCTAAATAATTTCCAGGTGCATCTCTTGGCAGCCAAATCCACAATGCCTCCTGGGCAGATCAGATCACTTTCCCAGGAGCCTTGGAAAAAGGGAGACCATAGCAGTGATCCTTAAGCCTCATCTCTCTTCTTACTGCCAGGCTCAAACAATCAAAGCCAAATTATGATGCTCACAATGAAATAACTATACTCCACCTGGTTTACAGGCACGTGGCAATTCATAAAATTTAATATGAATCTGAATAGCCTAGAAAACCTGGGAGGGGAATTGGGAGACGTATCCAAGGAGTATTAATAAAACAGAGCCACAGTCTTTAGTTGCAGGGATGATATGACTAAAGCTGATACAGAGACATGTCATATTTTCTCTCTATTTCTCAGGCTCCAGCCAATGCTGTATTCAGCAGAATTTAAGGAAATGCGAGGAGGCCAGATTAGGTTCACCAATATTATTATTGTGATACGCCAAAGTAAAAGCTGCTGAATTTATGTAGGAACTTGGATATAAAAGATCCACATTATTCAGAGCATTGAATTTAGTTAAAATGTCATTGGTAGGAGAAAATGTACACACACACACATACACACACACACACCATATTAAGAGAACGTTAAGCAAAAAAGCAGATAATTTCCTATGGGAATGGTAAATGCAAGAAGGGGAGGAAATATATCTATAACATTTAATTCAATAAGAGAATGGGGCACGGCAATAGATGCAAAGTTAAACCAATGTTTTCTTCTGAATTAGTCAACTGTGCAGCTAAACAGAACTTATACTTTAAAAGTTAAAAAAACATGACAAAAATACAATTAATTGATTGATTCAACACCAGCATTTGTTCAATGGTGCTTCCAAGTGGTTTTGCTCCCAAGACATATCTCACGGATTAAGCATTGAGTTTCCCTTCTGCTGTCAACCTCATTCAATGATTTCTTATTCCACATGTGTGGCTGTCAACTATCAAGTCAGAACATTACTGGTGGCAATAGACAATCTTTTTCCTGCCTTTCTCCATTGCAGCCGGTGGTTAAGGCATCTGGCTAGAAACCAGGAGACTGAAGAGACGGGTTTCTAATCCCTCCCCCCAGGCATGAAAGCCAGCTGGGTGACTTTGGGCCAAAAACTCTCTCTCAGCGCAACCTATTTCATAAGGTTGTTGTTGTGGGGAAAATAGGAATAGTGTATGTGTTTGATGTCTTGAGTTATTTATAAAATTAGTAAAGGTGGGATACAAAAATCTAAAAAAAAAAAGTTAAACAAGATAAATTTGAGAGGTTGTCACACAGAACAAGGGTCCCCAATGCCCGGTCTGTGGACTGGCACTGGGCCACGGCATGCCAGAAACCGGGTCCCACAAACGAAGCCCCATCTGTGGAATGCAGGCAGTACATGAAACCACACCTCCTCCGGTCCACAGAACTAGTCCCTGGTGCCCAAAAGATTGGGGGTTGCTGACACAGAAGAGGGTTTTGATCCATTCTCCAAAGAACTTGAGAATAGGACAAGAAATAACAGATGGAAACTTATCAAGGAGAGATCCAACCTAGAAGTATGGAGAAATTTCCTGACAGTGAGAACAATTAATCAATGGAAGAGCTTGCCTCCAGAAGTTGTGTATGCTCCATTGCTGGGATTTTGACAAAGAAATTGGACAACCATTTGTCTGAAATGCTATAGAGTCTTCTGTTGAAGCAGGACTAGAAGTTCCAACTCTGCTCTTCTGTTAATTCTGTTATTGCCTTTTATTAAATCAGATATTTTATTTATATAACATGAAAAACCTGATTTAACCATGTGGAAAAAAAGTCTGCTCCTGTATTAGAAGAGAATACAGGAACCTGACAGTGAAAGACAGGGTCTTTTTATTGGCATCTAACTTCTCTACAATCCAACATACTGTCCTTTCTCATCTGCTGATAAAGGGGCTTGCGAAATAATTCTGCTCACGAGGCCCAGGCTTTAAATACTCCTCTATTTTTGTATCCAACAGTCAGTTCCCAGGTGGTTTTGCGTTTCTAAAATTAGAAGTGATTAAACTAATAAAAGTAGAGACGGGGATAGACTGAGACAAAATAGGGTTGTGTGATCCATCCCAAACAAAAGAAGAGATAGTGCAGATGACAATTTGCTTCACTTTGAAATGAGAACATGATGTCCTCTAAAAGCAAAGGAATCAAAAGTTTACGTCTCAATATCAGGGTGGCTATCTGCTGCTGAAGAAGCACATTTTCGCTTTTGAAGAGCAGACAGTGCTGTTACTGTCTTGCCTCCCAAACAGCCTGTTTATATTTCCTCCTCGTTTACTCTTCCAAATCAAAAGATGTTACTGCATATCAAGTGCTTTAAGATCCAGGCGTTCTGATCTTTTTTAACTCCATCTGGACAAAACCAATGCATCAGTGGTGGGTTGTCCCCGGTTTGTACCGGTTTGCAAGAACCGGTAGTAAAACCGGCGGGAGGCTCTGCCCACTGACCCGGATGTTATCATAGGTGATCTGTGCATGCGCAGAAGCATGCACATGTTCCCGATGCGAATCAGTAGTAAAGGTAAGTAGAACCCACCCCTGCAATGCATCATATCTACAATCATGCTGAACTCTTAAAATTCTGGAAAATGAAGGAGGAAGAAGACCCAATTTTTGAAGTTTCTCCTTTGAATGCAAACCTCAGGTGCTAGAATTTTTAAAAAGTCAGCCTGTAAATGTTCTTTGTCACAACAATGTCTTCAGCACTGTCCAGTAGCTAATTCTAAATGTTATGCTAGACAGTACATTTCAAAATACTGATATTAATAAAAAATATTAATACAAATCACAGCAAAAATAAATTACAATTGGAATACTAGAAAATAAAATAAATACCGGAATAGAAGTGTTTCCTTGACAGCAGATATCTGAAACATGTGCAACAAATGCCATACAATCTTGCATTTGTTATGCTCTTATTGTATCATTCAGGGGTAAAATACACTTCTGGTTTTTCAATGGTTCTATGAGGCTCCAATATGTTGTTTGGAGGGGGACGCACTCAGAACATACTTGCAACATGGATCTTCTTCCTGCCCTATGGCCTACTAACTAGAAATCAGTCTCATCCCATGATTGCAATTTTTTGATTCATGAAAGATAGGTTTCTATTTCAAATCTGAAATTCCAGCTGCATGCGTGTTTGCTGCCATGAACAAAGATGCACCACTCGTTTACATTTTACCGCACAAAGTTTAGCCTCAAGCGAAATGCAAACTTTACTTAACATTCTGTAGCTCTATGATTAATCTGAACTCAAAATCAAGATGTTGTTGTAGAAATAAAATTGGGGGTAAACTCTTAGGGAAGCCTCCCTAACAGTACATTGTAAATGTAACTACAGTAAGAGACAACAGCAGCTAACAATTTGTTGTTCCTTTCCCCTTACATTCCATCTTTGTTACAAACATTATATTCATGACCTACTCTTTGTTTTCCTGAACCACTGATGTCAGATTACTTTGCAAACACATATGCAGTAAATAGATATTTATAGTAAATGGAAAAACTGGTACAGTACATCTAAGAAGGCTGATAATAATTATATACTTTACATTATATACATGATACCTATATTATATATTTTACTGTAAATGAGTAAAGTACAGTAAGGGGAAAGCCCTTACAGAGAGAGAGAGAGAGAGAGAGAGAGAGAGAGAGAGAGAGAGAGAGAGAGAGAGAGAGAGAGAGAGAGAATCTTTCTTTCAGTTCTTGTTTTCACAACAGAAAAATATTAGAGGGGGGGTGAAAGAGAGAGCTATTTGCATATTTTATTTATTTATTGAATTTATATTGCCGCCTATTCGCCCATGGCAATATATTATGAATCTTAAAATTCTCTTAACTTCACTGGCTCACACTGTTTTGGGGAGCTATGTCTTTTATTATTACAGTGTTCCACCCTTCCACCAGCTGTCCCTTCTCCTGTTTATGCACAAGGAACTCTGGGATCGGTAGCTCTTGAGAGAATATATCACATAAGAAAACTTCTATTTCTGTGTCCCTCCAACTGTTAGATTTATTGCTCATTTGCTGTCCAAAAGAAGAGCCTGGCTGTGTAACCTGCTGCTCAGAATGTGACTTCTTCTGTTGCAATACTGCTTGCGACTGACTCCAACAAATCTCATAAAACGTAGACAACGTGGACATAAACACAAGGAAGCAACTTTCAGTAAACATCCCCAAACACTATTTAGTATTTGGCTTCAATTTTTCCCTCATGGTAATAAAATTACAGGCCAGAGCATCTCCCTGCCATCTCTGTTTGCTTCTAAGATCTGCTTAGGCCATAGAAATATGTGCTTCCATATCACACTTTTCCAATTCCAATTCTTTTTAGTCTGGGGGTAGACAACAAGACCTAATGAAAACTTAATATGGCCTTAAGAGTGCTTGTGTTACTAGGAGTGGTTTTCTTGCTATAAGCTTGAGTAGATAATTGACAATTGAAGTTCTGATGCTTTTCTTAGCTTGGCTCTTACATTGATAGGTGGTGACATTTTGGAATTCCCCATCTTGCTGTCCAACTGGCAAACATTTAATAGAACTTGGAGTGGCTGACTCTGCCGAGGACAGAAGCAGGTGAAGCAATGGACAGATTTATTTGAGCCTTGGCAGTAAAACCCGAGGCGACCTATCTTCTATTCTTCTCTGAACTCCCCCACCCAATCCCCCCACCATGAAACTCACAAAGTACTTGATTGCTAATTGCTTAACGAACTGGTAAAACAGAGGAGGAGCTGCTTGAGAACAATTGAAGAATTGTAGTCAATTAAAATCAACTGAAAAAACAGGAGAGGAAAAGAGTGTGATTCATTTGGAAGACGTTAAAGGTATATGAGCATCCAGGGTTAATCAGGGTGGGAAGTCCTTGTGGTAATTGCTATTATTTCTGATTATTCTATATAGGTAGTCCTCGATTTACAGCACTTCATTTAGTGACCGTTCAAAGTTATAATTGGGGCTGTTGATCTCACCACTGCGATCTTGTGAGGTCCAGCCATGAGCGGTGTGTATGGGTTTTTAACGTCTCTTATTGTATATTGTTCATATTGTCTTTGTTGTGAGCCGCCCAGAGTCCTCGGAGAGTTGGGCAGCATAGAAATACAAATAATAAATAAATAATAAATAAATAATGACACTGAAAAAAGTGACCGTATTTCACAAATTTACAACTGCTGCAGCATCCCCATGGTCACATGATCAAAATTGGGATGGTTGGCAACTGGTTCATACTTATGACGTTTGCAATATCCTAGGGTCATGTAATCAATTTTTGTGACCTTTTGACAAGCAAAATCAACGGGGAAGCCAGATTCACTTAACAACTGTGCTACTAACTTAACAACTGCAGTGATGGGCTTAACAACTGTGGCAAGAAAGGTTGTGAAATGGGGCAAAATTCACTTAAACCTCTCATTTAGTAACAGAAATTTTGGGCTTAATTGTGGTCGTAGGTCCAGGACTACCTGTAGTTATGAACTACCATTCTCAATTAATTTATCTGGAACATAGATACAAATCTTCTTGATATGATACCTAATTTCCAGAGATCTCTCATATTTCCATAAATACAGAGGCCTCTCAGATCTCTTGCTTGTTAATTGGGGGAAATTATTATGTGTGTTGTATGCATTGTATAAATTTTATTTTCTATTAAATATAAATGAAACAAAAGGTCTTTTTGTTTTGATCGCACCCACTACTTTGATGAATGTGGCCCCTATAGAGTTAAGGGTGTCCTTGGACCCAGAAAACATTGTACATTGTGCCAGAATGACTAAAGCTGTGTTATTATGTTGCTGATGGTAATAAATTAATAACAACAAAAAATGACAGGGGAAGGATGTGGTTTACTGATGTTTCAAAAGAATAAGTTTTATTCCAGAAAATAAACAAATTATTTTTGACTGAACTATAATTTATTTTTCACTCCTTTAATACCCGCATGAGTTCACTCATCGTCCAAACTCTCACAGCCTTTATTTGGACCAAGCTTAGTGAGACAATTCTGAAATGATGTTTTGTTGTCTCAGCTGTTCTGATGAAGTGAGCAAAGCCAAGGTCTCTTAGTTTGTCTTTCCACAGTTAACCTGTTCAGTGACGGTTTAAATGCATTGGTTCTCCATAATGTAAATTATGTATCCATGAAAATGAAGAAGCAGGAAGGGCCAAAAAAAGAAACCTTACATAGCTGTGGATACAGCTGTTGAAGGGGCTGGGGGTGGGGGGCACCGTTCTGCGGTGGTTCTCCTCCTACCTCTCTGACCGGTCGCAATCTGTGTTGACAGGGGGGCAGCGTCGACCCCGAGGCGCCTTCCTTGTGGGGTGCCACAAGGGTCGGTCCTCTCGCCCCTTCTGTTCAACATTTATGTAAAGCCGCTGGGTGAAATCATCCGTGGCTTTGAAGTGGAGTTCCATCAGTACGCTGACGTTACTCAGCTGTACATCTCCACCCCAGGCCACCCCAACGATGCCCTTGAAGTGATGTCCCAGTGCCTGGAGGCCGTGCGGGCCTGGATGGGGAGAAACAGGCTCCGACTCAACCCTTCCAAGACCAAGTGGCTGTGGCTTCTGGCATCCCGATAGAGCCAGCTGGTGCCATCGCTGGCTATTGGGGGCGAATCACTGGCCCCCATGGAGAGGGCTCACAACTTAGGCTTCCTCCTGGATGCACGGCTGTCTTTAGAAGAGCACATGACGGCCGTGGCCAGGGGGGCTTTTTATCAGGTTCGCCTGATACGCCAGTTGCGCCCCTTTCTGGATCGGGACTCCCTACGCACGGTCACTCAAGCACTCGTCACTTCCCGCCTGGACTACTGCAATGCTCTCTACATGGGGCTCCCCTTGGGGTGCACCTGGAGGCTACAGTTAGTCCAGAATGCGGCCGTGTGGGGAATTATGGGAGCGACGGGGCGCTCACATATGACACCTCTCCTGCGTGAGCTGCACTGGCTTCCTGTGGTCTTCCGGGTGCGCTTCAAGGTGTTGGTGACTACCTTTAAAGCGCTCCATGGCTTAGGGCCGGGGTATCTGCGAGACCGCCTTCTGCCGCCAATAGCCTCCCACCAACCGGTTCGCTCGCACAGAGAGGGCCTCCTCAGGGTGCCATCGGCCAGACAGTGTCGGCTGGCGATCCCCAGGGGGAGAGCCTTCTCTGTGGCAGCACCTGCCGTCTGGAATGACCTACCCCCTGAGATACGCATGATATCAGACCTCCGGACTTTTCGTCAGGCCCTGAAAACACACCTATTCCATCTAGCCGGGCTGGCTTGATCCCATCCTCTCAGTTTTAATTGAATTCGGTTTTAATTGGGTTGTTTTTAATATCTTGGGCCGAAATTATTTAATTGTTTTTTAAATTGTTTTTAAATTTTATATGCAATGTTTTATCTTGGCTGTACACCGCCCTGAGTCCCGCAGGAGAAGGGCGGTATAGAAATAAAATAAAATAAATAAAAATAAATAAATAAATACAGCAAACATTTCATTCTCATAATCCTGATTTTTGATTTCTTTTAACCCCATTGTATGGACAATAAATACCAAAGCCCTATAGAGATGCTTAGCCTACTCTGGTCAGCTATCAACAGCTTTAGTGAAATAAGTGGACACATACTTGCTTATCCTAAGAGACTACTCAGAGACTACTACTTTTGCATGGACTGTAGACTTTTCCAGTAAAAAGCTCTCAATAACTCTCATCCTCTCATATGATATCAGATTTTCTCTCTGGCATCATTACAAATAGTGCCTTCAGCATCTTCAGCTTGATTGCTTCTCAGAATACTAGACCTCTCACAATACTAGACAACACAGTATCAACAGTAGAGACCTTCAAATTTCTAGGTTCTACCATATTGCAAGATCTAAAATGAACAGCTAACATCAAAAATGTCATCAAAAAAGCACAACAAAGGATGTTCTTTCTGCGCCAACTCAGAAAGCTCAAACTGCCCAAGGAGCTGCTGATCCAGTTCTACAGAGGAATTATTGAGTCTGTCATCTGCACCTCTATAACTGTCTTGTTTGGTTCTGCAACCCAACAAGACAGACACAGATTTCAGAGGATAATTAGAACTGCAGAAAAAATAATTGCTACCAATCTGCCTTCCATTGAGGACCTGTATACTGCACAAATCAAAAAGAAGGCTGCAAAAATATTTACAGACCCTTCACATCCTGGACATAAACTGTTTCAACTCCTACCCTCAAAACGATGCTATAGAGCACTGCACATCAGAACAATTAGACACAAGAACAATTTTTTCCCGAATGCCACACTCTGCTAAACAAATAATTCTCTCAACATTGTCAAACTATTTACTAAATCTGCACTACTATTAATCTTCTCATTGTTCCTATCATCCATCTCCTCCCACTTATGACTGTATGACTGTAACTTTGTTGCTTGTATCCTTACGATTTATATTAATATTGTTTCCTGATTGGTTATTTGTTCCCTATGACTATTATTAAGTGTTGTACCTTATATGTACAGTATCTTTTCTGTTATGTACACTGAGGGCGTATGCACTAAGACAAATTCCTTGTGTGTTCAATCACACTTGGCCAACAAAGAATTCTATTCTATTCTATTCTATTCTATTCTATTCTATTCTATTCTATTCTATTCTATTCTATTCTATTCTATTCTATTCTATTCTATTCTATTCTATTCTATTCTAAAATATGGCTTTCACTTTTCATGGAATCAGAAAGATGTAAGTTACTTATCTGTGAGGTCCTCTAGTTGAAACTTCTGTTCAATGCAGGCTTCACTAAAACAACTCTGATAGATGGCCATCAGGTTTCTGTTTGAACACCTCCAAGGAAGGATATAGCACTGCTTTGTATGGCAGTCTGTTCCACTGACTGATAGTTCCTACACCAGTATGGAAAGACTTGTCTGAAGGGAAGGGAACGTGATATGTCATCCATGTGCCTGGAGCTTTCATAAAAAAGAAAACAAACCATGGTATATTAAAAATGATTCCTTAGTGAAAGCCTTTGGCATATCGCTGTTCATCTACATCCAAGGAAGAGTAACGTCATGCGAAAAAGGGTAACGTCATGTGAACAATGTCACAAGTGCTCCGGTGGTGAACTGGTTACTCTTTGTTAATTTGTCCTGTTTGTGAAAATGAAAGTTCAGGAGGAGAGTAGTTAAAAAAAAAAAAAAAAGAATAGCAGGTAAATTATCATCAGAATTTGAAGAGGTTGTTGCAGTAGATGCCATGTTGCCTTGTTTCTTTTTTCTTTTTTTAACTTGAGCTTTAACACATTGGCACATTTGTTTACAACAATATGGAGTCCATTATCAATATTTTCCCAAGAAAATCTGACTGGCGGGGGAGAAAAAGATAAGGCAATCTTTACAGAATTTGAGGAGACGTAATAAGATGCCAGTGTCTATTTTCTGAGTTTCTGGTGTTTATTTTTTGTCACATCAGTTTGCAACAATGGCCAATAAAAGAAAAATCTGAAGTCCTGGAACAGTTTTGTTCTATCTTTCTGGAGAAGTTATTATAGACTCATAGAAACTAGAATAGCTTTTATTATTATTACCTTATATTGCTGCCATTAATTGAATTGTAACATTAAATTTCCTTGAATCTATTACAATTCAATTTAATTAATTCATGGATTTTCTAAATTTCCTTGAGTCTATATCAACCTGTGATGGTAAATAAATTTCATAAACAAAGAAACCTCTATTAGCACTTCACTCTTCACCAGTGCCACTAAACATTACAAACCTAGGAATCTTGTTTAATAAACAGACTTACTATTAAAGTAAGGATGAAAAAAAGAAGCAGCAACAAGAGGCAGAATTGATGTGCCATATGGCCTATTCCAGTGTTGGTGAACCTTTTCGGCTACGAGTGCCAAAATGGGAGCATGTGTCGGAAGCCAAAAAAGCAGCCGCCCAGTGCACGTGCCATGTGCGGGAAGATGATCTTCCGGTTTCCAGCGCATGCATGCACACCAACCACCTGGTCTTCTGGTTTCTGGTGCACATGCGCGCTGAAGACCAGGTGTCCGGCGCGCCATCCAGCTGGTCTTCACACATGTGGGAGTGCCGGAAACCGGAAGATCATCTTCGCAGCTCGAGCATGAGCACTGGGCAGCTCCTCTTCCGGTTTCTAGCACGCGCACAGGAGGCCGTCATGGCTGAAAATGGAGCCTGGGACAGCCGTGTGCGGTCCTTCTAAGCTCCATTTTAGCTGGCAGAGGCACTGTAGGCCAGTCCTTCATTGTTTCCAGGGCAGCCTTGCGGGCCAGATCTAAGCACCCAGATTCGGCCTGCAGGCCTTGAGTTTGACACCCGTGCCCTAAACAAACCTATCGTTTCCAGAGAGGGAGGATGATATTCCATTATCAATGTTGATAGAAGATTTAGCAGAGTTTAGGTTTGGTTGCCATAATGAAAGAAGCTTTAATTTTCAAACATGGACAAGCTGGAGATGCCATTTTGTTTTTTGTTTTATGTCCGGCAATTTCATTTTTTTCCTATTGATTAGACTTTTATCCCGCCTTTATAAGTAACTCAAGTTGGTGAACAGGTCTAATACTCCTTCTGCCTTCTATTTTGCCCACAACAACATCTCTGAGAGGTGAGTAGGGATGAGAGAGAGTGACTGTTCCAAAGTTACCCAGTCAGCTTTCACCCCTAAGGCAGGGCTAGAATTCAGTCTCCTGGTTTCTAGATCAGCATCTTAACCACTAAACCAAAGTGGCTAAAAGTCTGGACCATTTCACTGCTAGTCAGTTGGTTTTTTGGAGGACATCAAAGCTGGTTAACTGACATAAATGCTTACTTGCAACAACAATCCTGTCAGTGCAAATACCCCAAATCACAACCCTGTCAGTGCAGAGACCTTCTGGGCTGCACTGAGGAAGAGTTACAACCTCCCCCATCCATGTGCCTTCCTTTTGCTCTGGGAATGAAGGAGACATTCTTCCACAGATAATAAAATCTAAGGACTGCAGTGTTAACAGTTCCACACCCGTCTGACATGCTCTTTACAAATAAATTATTGTTACCAAGAGGAGAATAGGCCTCACAGGACACCATACAGATTCTCCACCAATAAAGGACAATCATTTCCTTATTCCCTCTGATCTGACCATCCTCCACCTATCCCCCCTTTCACATACTTATAACCTTGCTAAGCCCTGAGATAATCGCCCTTACTCAGATTAATGATCCGCTAGGGCTTGTAGACCCGGGTTCAAACAATGAAGTCTTTGAGCACCGCACCCCTTGCCTTTTTTCTCCTTGGGTACAGTAGCCTTTTGGTCCATTTTTTCCCCCAGTTGAAAGTCTCACTTATTCTAAAGCTGAAGTTGGCAGCTAGCCCAGAGCCAGATGGAAATTAACTGCTCTCTAAGAAAAAAAAATGTGAGCAAGGGAATTAGAGCTGTAATTTCTTCACTGGGGCATTAATTTCCTTCCATCCTTGCTTGCTTCCCCCATCCCATCCCTGATTTTGCTCTCATCTGGAATTGCTAGGAACCTAACAAGCAAACCACTCCCAAAACAATTTACAAATAATGTTAGTTGTGTTTAATGTTGTGGAGGGAGGCATAACTGGGCTGAAAAAACAAATTACCTGAAATGGGGTGATGGCATAAGAAGAAAGCATGCAGTAATCCATCATGCTGAAATACTGTTGCTAAAATATTCGTTCTTGAATTCAGGAGTGGCCAGTTTGACCCAGTCACTGGGGTGCCCATGCTGGGAGGTTGTGCACTTGGACTAATCTTTGAGTGAACGGAATTGCCAACAATATTTTGACGAAGGAAAAGTAGAACTTAATTTAGAATCTTATGGAGACGAAATAGGTAAATAATCCGGAGGGAAAATAAAATATTGTAAATGTTAGTAGGGGAAGGATGTTTCCATCCTTACATTTTCACTGGATTTGGCCCAAAGTGAAATTAGAGAATAATTCTTCCAAATGAAACATCCGGGGAATTTTGAGGGCAGCCCAAAGATTTTTATAAGGCATCATTTCTCAGAATGTGGTTTTGCACCAAAGTAGGAATTTTCTTCCCCACATAAAGATCCACAGTTTAAGCATGTATTTTGGTAGATAATATAAGTCTTTGACTTGAAACAGAAGCATCACTTTCCTCTTAATACCAGTGATAGCCAGGAAGTGGCTAGATAGCACTACCCCCATTGTGTTGGGTTTTAGGGCAGAGCGTAATTTTTATTCTTCTTAAATCACTGAAAGGTGATAGGACACCTGTCCAGGTTTACTACATTTTCCTTTGTCACCAGATAAGTTGTTTTTATCCTTTGAATTATACTTCAGACCTAAGGTTGTGGGGAAAAATCATTTCTTGAAGGTTTTTCAGTTGGTAGAATAGTTTGGACTGTTTAACTTTATACACATGGAAGCTTAAATCCGAGATACATACCATGTGCATCTTGGAAAAACTCATGCAGAAACATGCACACGTGGAGAGTATGTAAATAAGGCACATGTTGGAGCAGACTATACAAAGGAAAACATTTTTCTGCAGGAAAATGTGCTGGCAAACAATGTACCCAGTAGAACAAAATGCTTCCTGAAGAGGATAACAAATGCACATTTGTGCAATTTTCCCTGCCAAATTTCTGAACGGTTCGATGAAAAATTCAGGAAAACCAAAGTCAATTAAACCCTTTGTAAGAAATAAGAGACTTGTGGGCTGTTGACTCAGGTGCCATTGCCTGTACCACCAGCACCTGCTAAGACCTTTTGATAAAGGCAAGAATTCTCACTCTACCAGTACGATGGATGAAATCCAGCACTTTCCACTCACCAGCCAGCCAGCCTACTTTGATTTTACATCTCTGTCTGTGTTGGGGACAGGGTGGAGTAGGGGTGAGGGTTAGTGGAAAGATTATTTTCAAGAAACTCAGCACACAAAGCTGTATCTTGAATAGCTGTTGGGTGTGGGATTGATGTGACAATATTTGTAGTGCATATGTGTATGCTAGCTTTCCCATTTATCCCCAGTCCTTGTGCTAGTGGCACTTTCAGGCCATGCTAGTACAAGGGTCACTTAGAGTTAAAGTTCTAAATGACACTATGTACATAAGGGGCTGCTTGCGTGCATTTATCAACCTTATCAGGTAAAATCATTGCATGGGTCACTATTTCCACTGCAACATGTCCTGTTGGTAGGACTGCACAGACTTTCAAATTGCTGGGAAAGCTCCCACAGAAACTGGTAATTAATATCAGTCTAGTCCAGGGCTCTCTAACCTTGGCAACTTTAAGACTTGTGGACTTCAACTCCCACTTTAAGACTTGTGGACTTCAACCAGCAAGCTGGCTGAGGAATTCTGGGAGTTGAAGTCCACAAGTCTTAAAGTTGCCAAGGTTGGAGACCCTTGGACTAGTCTGAGTTTTTGCATCCTCCTTATAAGAGATTATAAACGAATATAATTCTTCCTGGAATTGATTACCTAATCCAATCCATGGCTCATTGTATTAAACTTGCTGACAAATTCACCAATATTTAGTATTTAGTTAAGTTAGCTTGTTGTTTGCTCTGAAAATATCATACCATGCAGTGTTTCTCCACCATAGCAATTTCCAGATATGTAGATGTAAAATCCCAGCATTCCACAGTCAGCATGGCCATTGATAAGAATCCTGGGATTTGAAGTTCACACACCTGAAAGTTACAAAGGCTGGGAAGTACCAATATAGCAGATTAATTTGTTTCTAAAGCTGCTGCAGAAATATTCTGAACAAGGCCGAATTTCAGTGGTTGAAATCAAAGGTTGTCAGGTATGTAAAAGAAAAAAAAAATCTCTAACTTCAGAATGAAAGAAGAGATTCGGGTGGAGAAATGAACATTTGGGCATACATCATTAAATAAAGAATGAATAGTTCAGGGTGTCTAGATACAAATTAATCTTATTCTATGCAGTGGAGCTTTAATGTCATCAATGAAGTACTTTCATCAAGGAAGTACATACATTTATTTGGTGAATTTGAAAGCACAAATGCAGATTATTACTTTTTTAATACAAAAAAATAGCAAATTCAAAGTAGGTCATTGGCTTTCCCCCCCTGTAAGTCTTGCTTCCCCCTGTATCCCCACTACCATTTTGATCTTCTTGATATGTCTCTAGGATTTATTCTCAGGATGCTATAGAATGTTTCTGTATCTTATTTTTAATATCTGGAGAAAGGTCATTCTTGGAAATCTGAGAAGGACATGTTCAGGAAGGCAACGGTATGTAATTTAGAGCTCAGGTGGATTACAGTGTGCCTATTTATATATTTCAAACTCGCTACAATTGCCTTAGGAATAGTTTATCCGATTCAGTAATGTGACACACTCTCCCTTGTTTTGACAGTTGCTTCCAACTGATTGTTTCAGTTCAGCGTATTTTGGAAACTGTTGCACCAAGGATGATGCTCTGATTCACAAGATTGACCCCCTGGGGTGGGGTGGGGGGAATGTTGTAGGTTTCACATGCTCCAGTTTCCAAAATAGCAGATAAATATTGTGGATTTCTTTTCTTTTTTTAAAATCCATATATCTGGATAAGGATGCCAGATGCTTACAGAAACCTCAAACATGTCCTTAGTTGGATTCTACCAAATTTACAGTGGTGCTAACTCTGGGAGGGGGTTGTGTCACAATACTATTGTAAAAATCTCACAGGAAATCTCTATAGTGGACCTATCACCAATCTTTTACAACTATTGTTCCATGGAAAGGAGATAAGAAAGCAGAAAGATTCCCATTGGTGTCCTACAGGTCACCGCAAGCAGATCTATTACAGAACCAAGAGAAGCTTGGTGGGCGTGGCATGGCATGGCATGGCTTGGTGGGCCTGGCTTGGTGGATGTGGCAGGGGAAGGATACTGTAAAATCTCCATTCCCTTCCCACTCCAAGGGAAGATTACTGCAAAATCCCCATTTCTTCCCGATCAGCCTTGTGAGGCAGAGAATAGATGGAGGCAGAGCCAGTCAGAGGTGGTATTTAGTAGTTCTCCAAACTACTCAAAAGTTCCATCAGAACCTGCTGAATACCACCTCTGATTCAGGTCATAGACCAACCCAATTGTGGTCTTGGTGGAACAGGTCAGGCCCTTTTATCTTGCTTTATATAGAATAGTTAAAATGGTTATGTCTAGTCTAGAAAAAAATCAGGGGAAAATGGTGCATTGCACCATTTAAACACTGGTGCCTGGTCTGCATTAAACAGTCTATGCCTGTTTAGCATTAACATTTAACAGATGCATAGAAGAATGAATGCTGGGACGCAGTTCATCATGAAAGGAGTGATAAAAAAATGTTGGCTTTTGCATAACTGCTATGTTATGAGTGAAATGGCCTCAGTTGGTTCCTCGTATGAACCACTGTTGTGCAGTTCAGCTGACTTTCTTTGGGTTGCCTTATGCAGGTAATCTTCACCTTGTGATCAGTCATTTAGCGATCATTTGAAGTTACGGCATACCCCTCCAAAAGGTACTTAAAACCTGATTTTGAAGTTCCAACAGCTGCATGCACATCTCCGGGGTTTGCTTGAATATAATTTGGGGGCTTGGCAATTGACTCACCTTTATGGCCATTTGCAGCATCCATGGAAATGTGACCACAATTTACAAAGTTGTGTGTGTGTGTTTTTGTGTGTGTGTGTGTGTTTTATTATTATTATTTTTTTGCTGTTTTGTGTGATTCGGGTCTGGTTTCTGGCAGACATAGGAGAAAAGAGATTCACTTAATGACCACATTTGCTTAATGACCACTGCAAAAAAGGTAGTAAAATAGGGCATGGTGCCCTGCTTAACAACCACAATTACTTACAACTATAGTTTAGAGCTTAAGGTTCTAAATAGAAGGCTACTTATATACTAATCATGGCCATTTTTTTCTCCTCTGGATGTGGGTGCCACTTTGCCTCTTCTATGGTTAAAAGAAAGTTTCGTTCCACACCTGTCAGAAAGTCTGGACTTGTGATATCTACTCTGTCAAAAGTCAATAGTTGCTGCTATGGCCCCTTTCACACTGCAAGTTTACTACACCAGGCAAAAATTTGTTTTTCTCTTTGGTCTGACCTATATCTACACCAGGAATGGACTTTCTCAAATAAGCTGCCTCCAAGATTTTCTTGCCTCCAACACTGTGATTGCAGGGGATGAGGGAGGGTGGGATTGTGGGGGCTGGGGTATTCATTTTGTGTGTGTATGGTGGAAAAGAGGTTTATTCTCCTTTTTAGCTCAGAGTGGATTCGCTATAGATATTCTTGTATCATGAAGTACAAAACAAAGTGGATGAGATTTCATCCTCATGAAATTTGTGAGGGAAGCCAAAAAAGTACCACAAACGAAATATTTTAGAATGCAATCCTAACACATCTACCCAAAAGTCAATCCAGTGAATGTGTTTGAGACAAGGCATGAAAAACTTCATAATATCTGGGGCTGGGAGTAGTAATTCTAGGCTGGAACTTCTGTAAAAAGTGCAATGAAGGCACAAAGATGAACGAGGCCATGTTCTCAAGAACCTGACAAGTCTATTTCTCTTGTGGATCTATGTGAGTCAAATAAAAAGTTAGCAATGGATTGCAAACGTATTCAGCGGATTGTATTTACAAAGTTCCCTGAACAGTTGGACTTCGTGTGGAGGAAAAACATGTAAGATTGTTGAGAAAATGTTCTTACATTCCTTGCTTTAGCAGACCTTAATAAGCTACACATGAAAAAGCTTTCAAAATGTCTACATTCCCAATAGTGTTTCAAGCAGATGTTTTGTATGTTCACACCCCATCACACTCTTAAGCTTTGCTGAATACCTGCAGTAAGCCACCAAATTGTGCCAAACTAACTTCTTTATGAATACTTTCTTTGAAGCCTGACCTCAATCCTAAATTTAATTGATTCCATGATGTTCTATGATCACGGTTTTCTTTGTTCAAATGTCTACCTGATCTTTCTCAATCATAAATTACATTTTTATACCAGCCTTGACATTTTCCAGATGTGTGACTTTTAACTCTCAGAGTTATTGGGAATAGACAACCTTGCCATGGAATTCTGGGAGTTGAAGTCTACATTTTGTGTAGGTAATTACTATGCAGGCTTGACTGGGCAAAGGACCAGTCAAGTAAACATGTTTCTCAACAAATACTCAGATAGTACTCCATGGATGTATCAGCCAAACAAAAATCAAGCAAACACATCAAGCATTGTCCACAGTGTTAATTTATTCTAGAGAAATAGATTAAGAAAAGACCATTGCAAAAGAAAATAACTGATTTCACAAAACTATTGTTAGCATATGGGTCAAACATGGAAACCCTCACAAGGTTAATCACTCATTCTAACTTGAATGAAAGAGGAGAAATGGAATAAACGTGATAGTAAAATCTTATATCATAGCAACCACAATATTTTAGCATAGGTTGTTCACAGAACATACAGTATATGTTCTTGTTCTATTAATATATATATATATAGAGAGAAAAAACCCTGATTGCAAAAATATCACACATTTATACCTATGAATTAAAAGGAATAAATATTTGACCTCTACAGGGAGGAGTCATAAAATATGGGTGTGTCTGGCTGAAGAGGTCCAAGAAGGCCGAAATAGTGCTATCCCAGTCTCCCATAAGTCTCAGAAGAAACAACATAAAATGTCTGACAGGCCTGAAAGCGATGAATAGAGATTTCATCCCACCATGGCCATTTAACATCTTTCAACATAGGAAAAAAAACCCTGATTGCAAAAATATCACACACACACACACACATATATATATATATAGGTCTTTGGTTATTCGGGTCTTCTCCCACGTAAAATTGGAAGTGTCACTTCCAATTTTACGTGGGAGAAGACCCGAATAACCAAAGACCTACATACAAACACCTGCGAAAACCTGAGAAAACACACACACACACACACACACACACACACACACACACACACACACACACACACACATATATATATATATATATATATATATATATATATATATATATATATATATATATATATATATATATATATATATATATATATATTTGTCCCAGTTCACATAATAACCTGTTATAATCCATGGTTAACAAATTACATTTGCTTGGTTTAGACAATACTAACTGATAAGCAGCAAAATAACTGTTTTGTGTGCTTGTGAACCAAGAAGAGAAAGATCTGCTTTTGTATCCCATTTTAGACAGGGCCAATATATTCATTTATTTATTTATTACATCATGCTTACATTGCTTTGTATCTCATGACTCACTTTACAACCTATAAATACAATGATGTGAGAGAGAGGGGGAGAGAGAGAGAGAGAGAGAGAGAGAGAGAGAGAGAGAGAGAGAGAGAGAGAGAGAGAGAGAGAGAGAGAGAGAGATTAGTGTAGTTGTTAAGCGTACCAGACTAAAGATAAGGAAACCATGAATTCTAGTCCCATGTTAAGCATGAAACAAGCGGGGTCATTTTAGACTTTTCACTCTCTCATGCCCAGGAAGAAGGCAAGGTCAAACCGCTTCCAAACGTCCTGCTAAGAAAATTACAGGGACTAATCCAGATAGTATCCAGGAGTCAATCATGAATGGAAGGCAACAGTTACAACAACAACAACAAACGTAGCCCAGATCTCCTGTATATCCTAAAAATCATTGTAAAAGATGGTTTTGAGGAGTACATACAAGGTGGGAGAAGACTTTATCTCAATGGACAAGATGGTCTACAATGTGGGATACACATTGTAGAAGGCACAACACTAGGTTATTTATCCCCTTAATGTCATTTACGATACTGACTTCTAAAATGTATTTATTTATAAGAAATATAAAACCACACATCTGAAAGCACAGTTCTGGGCAGGTTATCACAACAATAAAACCAAAACAGCAATAGAAAAGATTTTTTTAAAAAAAACATCCCAAAACCTAGCATTTCAGCTACATTTCTTTGATGCATCCAACAGAACCATCTCTAGATTCTAAATTTACAAACTATCCCAATGCTTAGGGGAAGAGCCAGCTCTTTACAGCTTTCTGAAAGGCTAAAAGGGTGGGGCCTGCTGGATCTTGGGGGGGGGGCAGTTTTACAGGCAGGAGTCACAATGGGAAAGCCACACTACCTAGATTCTACTAGATGGCAAAATTTAAAGAAAAGGACATGGAGTGGTCCCACCCTTTTCAACTAGTGGAATGGGCAGATATCCTCAGTGAGTATATTTGGTATATATTTCTTGCAAATGTCATCCAATGCTTCAAAGGTGATAACTAGCACCTTAAATTGTATCCAGAAAGAGATTGGGAGTTGATATAGCTCACACAACAGAGGTACAGTATAATATAGGGAAACCAATGGTGCCCAACTTGGCACATGCCAATGACATTCTGGATGAATTGTAACTCCTGGGTGGTCTTCAAGGCACCCTCATGTAGAGCACATTGCTGTAGGACAACCTGGAAGTGACCAAGGCATGAGTGACTATAGCATGTCTTCCTAATCTAGGAATGGACATAATTGTCATGCAAGGTGATTTTGTGACCAAGGCTGTCATCTGCTCCTCAAGCCTCAAATTGTGCTCCATCTCTCTCCATCCAAAGTCAGAGATAACACACCACCAGCCCCAAGTGCCAAAAACCTACAGCCACTCTGTTTTACAAGGGTTGAGTCAGAGCTAGTTCTTCCCCATCCAGATTCTCTCAGCCTTCAGGTATTGGATAACAGTGAGGTGGCATCACCTACTCAGTCAGGATGGAGATGTATAACTGGATGTCACTAACATATGGATGATAACATGCCTTGTGCCATCAAATAACCTCACCCAGCAACTGGTTCCATGTAGATGTTGAAGAAGAGGCACCCTGAACCACCCCACATAACAGAGGCTTATTGGTAGACCCTCTGCCCCTCCACAGTACTGACTGGAACTAGTTATAGAGGAAGGAGGAGAACCATGGCAAATCAGTGCCTCCTGCTCTCTTTCCCGAAATCTGTACCAAGGATTCCATGGTGAATGGTGTCAAAAACTGTCAAGAGATGCAACAGGATCAGGATTGCACTGACATCATCCTTGCCCAGACATGACCCACAAACACAACCGATGCCATCTCAGTAAATCTCATGCAGTCAAATTTCTGGCAAGAGAGAACATCCTGCAATCCTGTCAAGCCATGTAAGCCCTTTAAAGGTTATAAACAGGCACCTTGAATTGGTACCAGAAACCTTTTCGTAGCCAATGCAGCAATGTAGTCACCCTTCTGAATCTTCTGCTTCCTTGTCAGCCATCAGGCTGCTGTATTTTGGCCCAGTTATAACCTCTGAGTCATTTTCAAGTCCAGACTCATTTAAAGCCAGATGCAGTAGCCTGATTGCAAAGTAATAGGGCTAAGAGTCAAAGGTGCAAGGAGAGCCTCCTGATCCTAAAAGGACTGCAATTGCCCCACCAGCTGAAGCTAGCCAAAGATCCTTTTAGTCATGGATTTCATCACAGTTCCAACAGCTGCAAATCCAGGTTATCATATAGAACGCTAGCACACTCAAGCATGACAGGTGGCAATGCTAGTTTAATCTGGACTTTGTAGCTATGTAAACTTGCTGCTAAATAGGAATTAATAGGTGAAGCTTTTAAAGAAAATATCAGGTTCTACCAAAGATGTTACTAGTAAAATGTGGCACAAGCTGAAAAACTAAGTGCCAAAGCCCACTGTAACAACATTGCCAAAAAGGCATTAAGAGTTGTTAACCTAATCTTGCATAGCTTCTTCTCTGGTAATATTGTACTACTAACTAGAGCATAATAAACATTTGCTAGATCAATTCATCATCTGTCTGGAACCCGTATTGCATATCGGACATAAATACAATTGAGAGAGTCCAGAGATATTTCACGAGAAGAATCCTCCATTCCTCTACCCGCAATAGAATACCTTATGCTACCAGACTTCAAATTTTGGGCTTAGACAATTTAGAACTACGCCGACTTCAGTCTGACATAAAATTATCTGCCACAATGTCCTTCCTGTCAATGACTACTTCAACTTCAACCACAACAATACACGAGAAAATAATAGAAACAAACTCAAGGTAAACCATTCCAAACTCGATTGCAGAAAATATGACTTCAGTAACAGAGTGGTCAATGCCTGGAATGCACTACCTGACTCTGTGGTTTCTTCCCCAAACCCCCAAACCCGCAAAACTTTAAATTGTCTACTGTTGATCTCACCCCATTCCTAAGAGGTCTGTAAGGGGCATGCATAAGTGCACCAGCGTGCCTACCGTCCCTGTCCTAATATTCCTTTTTACTCTTACTCTTTTCATGTATTCAAATTATGTTTATACTTTTACCTGTTATCTTATATATGCTCAATAAATAAATAAATAAATAAATAAATAAATAAATAAATAAATAAATAAATAAATGTTTCTTCATTTGTATCTAGTAGCACAACCAATAGCTTCAAAGAATAAAATTATTTTAAAACTCCTAACTTTCTCTCCCTTTTTTCCTCTGCTAATTTCAGATGAAAAAAGAAAAGGGAGGGAGGGAAGAATTGTATTTCTAGTAGGAAAGAACAGTACAATTAAGAATGCTGTAGTTGTTTTCTGTGAAGTCCACAGTCTGGAACTTCAAAGTGTCCCCTTAATAAAGGCCAGCAGGAAGTTCTGGAGTTCAACCTGCGTAAACAAAGGAATGACACAACTGGCTGGTTTCCAGGAATTAGCTCATGTCAAGCTTGCCACACTCTACATCTCTACACTGTGTTCAGATAACAAGATCAAGCTAGATTAATAAAAACCACCTTTCTTACAGCATCACTACATACATCTTAATCATAATGGCAGAGTCTTCAACCTGCCAGTGCGTGTCTGATATCCAAGCAAAAGGATAGCCCCAGGCCGTGTTCTCTTTGCATTTTGCAAGCCAATTGCTAATCACTGCACCCATTAGTCTTGTTAGTTAATTTCATCCTTCTGCCTTAGCCAACCAAAACCTTATTGGGAGACTACTCAGTTCCCCTACAGAAAAATAGGGAAAATGGGAAGCCCTATTTCTGACCAGATATCATTAGGAGATTAGATAATACAGCATAATGCTACATCCTTATTTTCACCACCACATAAGCTTGTCTTTCAAATCTGGGCCTTTGAACTGAATTGCTTTCCTACAAGGCCACAATTAGAACCACAAGTTGATGCACACCAAGAGTATTAAAGGAGGGAGGAAATGTAACAGACACAATAATTTTAGAAGACATCAGATCATTAGTGGACAACCCCATCTTAGCCCAGAAAAATTCATACATTACTTAGACTATCTGCTATTCTCCATTGATTTTGGACTGCAGATATCCTTTTTCCTGATAGTTGATAATATTTGCTGGAGTTGATGAGCAATGTCATCTACAACATCAGCATCCACAACATCTGCCTATGTGGCAGGGGTGAAATCCAGCAGGTTCTGACAGGTTCTGGAGAACCGGTAGCGGAAATTTTGAGCAGTTCGGAGAACTGGTAGCAGAAATTTTGAATAGTTTGGAGAACTGGCAAATACCACCTCTGGCAGGCTCCAGAGTGGGGTGGGAATGGAGATTTTGCAATATCCTTCCCCCAGGAGTGGGGAGGGAATGGGGATTTTGCAGTATCCTTCCCCTGCCATGCTCACCAAGCCACGCCCACCAAGCCACACCACACCCACCAAGCCATGCCCACAGAACCGGTAGTAAAAAAAAAATGATTTCACCACTGCTATGTGGTATACCTCAACTCAATTCAATTCAGTTTATTATTATTCAGTTTATTACTCATCACTGTGTCAATTTCATACAAGTCCCCAAATCAGCCTTTATTAATCAGATATTTATTATTGTAGGTACTAGGAAAAGAAAAACACAATTGTACAAAGGAGTGTCAAGAATATCTTTTCTGCTTACATTTGCCATCTGAATTTGTCTTGTGAGATAGTATATTTGACATGATTCCTCCATGGTCTCCCTTTTGTACTGTGGAATCTAATGAGAAAAACAATTTCAATAGTATAACAGGATAGAACTATTTAAGACTGCGTGGGCAAAACAACATCTTGATGGCATAATATGTTCCTGACAATACCTACCTGTGAAGAAATGAATGGCCTTTTTTGCTGTGGATCAAATGAGACTTGGAGTTTTAACTAAAGCTCAGGGAATGCAGCTTGCTTTGTTATTGCTTAAAAGGTGGATTTTGGCTGGAAAGGAAAACAAGGTTCTCCTGGTGTCTGGAAGTTCTGTCTGCACATTAATCAGCTAGGTGCAACAAACAGGATGACAAGGCTGAGCTGGCGTGACCGGATCAGGCAAAAGGACAGAGAAGTTTGTTACACTTCTGCTCCAACAAGTTTGCTGTCGATTAAGAGAGAAATGAAAGCATAGTTTGGCATAAGGAAAATGGTTGAGTAAAACAAATACTTATTCTAATGCCAAAAGCAAAGACCAAGCCAGTGGCAGACAAATCAAACATGTATATGTTTGTGATTTGCATAATATATAGTTTATTTTGCCAGGCTATAGGAAATTTTAACTCAGGAGTGAAAACAAACATTGATTGTGACTGAGTTGGGATCGAATTGCTTTCATTTATTTACCAGTTATTAGACTCAACTCTTGTTTCTTAAGGCTAGGACTCTCACCCACACAGCTTTGTTTTTAATCATTCTGAATCTTTTTCTAATTCGGCTGTAAAGAACTTTAAGAATGGACATGTTACAGCAGGGGTGTCAAACTCACGTCATCACGGGGGTGTCACATGACGTATTGGGATTCCCCCCCCTTTGCTAAACCAGGTGGGGGCGGGGCCAGCACGTGATGCATCTGGGCCACAGGCAGCGTGTTTGAGATCCCTGTGTTACAGGTTTCATCATCTAAGGAGCTAGATTTGATGCAGTGGGCCTTTTCTACTGTGGCCTCCATGCTGTGCAATCTTTCCCTCCCCTAAAAGGTGAAGATCAGAGTTGGATTTCAGCAGGTTCTGACCAGTTCTGGAGAACCGATAGGGAAAATTCTGAGTAGTTCAGAGAACCGGTAGTAAAAATTCTGACTGGCCCCGCCCCCATCTATTCTCTGCCTCCCAAGTTCCAGCTGATCGAGAGGAAATGGGATTTTGCAGTTACCTTCCTCTGGAGTGGGGTGGGAATGGAGATTTTATATATCCTTCCCCTGCCACACTCACTAAGCCATGCCCACCAAGCCATGCCACGCCCACCAAGCCACACCCACAGAACCGGTAGCAAAAAAATTTGTAACCCACCACTGGTGAGGATGGCTTTTTTGTTTCTAAGCTTCTGAAGGTCCCTCAAGATCTGGTTATGCCAGCAGGATCCCAGGGGACAGGTGAACTAGTGAGGTGACTCCATTACTATTGACATCCCTTTAGCTATTATTTTTGCTTTAACTGCTTTTATAGTTTGTTTTAATGTTTGTAACATTTGTTAATGATAATGATTTTCGATATTTATTGTTTTAGTTTTGTTGTGTGCTCCTCATGTATGCTGTGAGATGGGTGGGTATATAAATTAGAGAGATGAGAAATAGATGAGAGAGAGAACTTATAGAATTTAGGGAGATGATGGTTTTGCTTTGCTCAACTCCTTACAATGTGACGTGACATTTTAATGTCTTGTAAGAAGGAACTGCCTTGAGGAAAGCAACACCTGGCAAAGCCATAGCAGTGAAGTGACAAATTTGGCTATTCTGAACAAAGCAACGAGCATGCTTGAAATTATTACGAGTAATAACAACATGTGCCAGGGCTGCTGTTGTTTTAATCTTGAAGATTGATGTGGGTGTTGAGAGGGAGAATAATCATTTTAAAAAGCCAGTTTATAAATACTCCTAGCCAGGCCACATTAAGGCAAATGTTTGCTTTGCTTATGGGCTAGGACCTGTTTGTATTTTTAGGTGATTCTTTCAAACAAGCAAAGATTTTTGGATGGTGTTCTGTTTTGTAGGTGCCTCTCTATTTCCCTTGCTCAGCTGCCAGCTGTGTTGATGGTCTGGGGCTCCTTGCTTGGGTGCACTTGTTAGCACCTGCAGAATATCTGTGTATGTTTTGCAACCCACCCTCTCCCACTCACACCGCGTGCACTCCGTTTGTTCAGTATTCAGAATGTACAGGATCCCAGGGACACACACAAAAAAAGGGGGCTGCATTCCTGAATTCTTTGTGATATTCACTTCAGCCCGTGTCACTCAACCTCATATCTCAAATTCATTTGGATTCTCAAGTATCAATTAGAGGGACCACACGCAGCCACTCCTCAGTGGTTGGTGCACTGCCAAGCTCTGACTCTCTGTTTTTCCTTGCTCTGCTCAATTGTGACGCCTACCCCTGGTGAGCTTCCAAGAGGTACTCAGAAGAATAGGGGCAGTGGCAGACATTTTGGTGGCTGGAATGGAAAATCACCCTGGGGTCTCTTCTGAGTCAAATGCCACAGTGCTCTAAATAGCCACAGCATTAGCAATAGTATTTTAGGCTCATATACTGCCCATAGTGCTTTGCAGCACTCTGAGTGGTTTACAAGGTAGAAGCATTCTTTGCATGTTGTCCCCAACAATCTGAGACCTCGTTTTACTGATCTCGGAAGTATGGAAGGCTGAGTCAACTATGAGCCCCATTAGGATTGAAATCCAGACTGCGAGCAGAGTTTGCCTGCAATGCGGCAGTTTAGCCACTGTGCTACCAGTCAATAACTGAGAATGGCCAGAATTTGCTGTCTCTGGATCAACAGTTGAATCAATTGTATCAGCCTAGAGACATTCTGTATACCATGTTTTCCCGAAAATAAGACCCTTTCTTATATTTTTTTGAACCCAGAAATAAGCGCTTGGCCTTATTTTCGGGGATATCTTATTATTTTGGGACACATGGAGCAAGATGGGACTCCTCTTGCCATCTTACCTGATTTCCAGCTCTGTTTCCCTAACCCTAACCAGACCGGCTGCCCATGCGGTTAATTATTTTCAGGGAGGGCTTATTTTCGGGGGAGGGCTTATTTTTTGGGGAAGAGCTTATTTTCAGGGAAGGTCTTATTTTTGGGGAAAAACGGTAGATACTGTAGGTGTTCAACAAAAACAGGTGAATGGCACCTTAAAATTGCTAATCAAGGATTGGCAACCGTTTTGAGGTCATAAATTTCAGAATTTGTCCGGAATCCTATACAATCTCCTGCCATAGGAAGGAGGTTGGACTAGAAGACCTCTGAGGTCCCTTCCAACTCTGTTCTAAGGGTGGAAGAGAGTGTGATGGTACTGCCATGCCATCACTTAAGAGAAGATGGAGTTAACTAACATACTAACATTTTATTTTATTTATTTGTTTTATTTGTTATGTACTGGAGAAAAGTGGAAAACTTCATTGCTGTGTGTCTTAATTTTACTGTGACATGTTGACAATGCAGTCAGATTATCCACCTTGAGGTATGTGTCTTTAAAAGATCCCAAATAAAAGTGGAAGCTAACATTCAAAATGCTCAAGAACATACAAAACTGAAGCAGCTATTATTACTTGTTTTAGGTGGAGTCAAAGGGGAAATTTCTGTTGTCATCCTTTGACTTCAAATGGGAGATTTACTACACTTTCCAAGTAGTCGTAAACTGAGCTCAGAACATCAAACATTGTTGATGCCAAAAAATATAGCTAATGATCTTGATATGTTGTTGAATCTAGAAACTGAATGCAGAAACTGGCCAGCTTCCACTTTCTAACATTAAACTCCAAATGAGTTTGATGCTGTTTTTTTGGGGAGTGGGGGTGGGGGGTGGGAGAGCATAAAAACCAGTGTCAGATGTTTCCTTCAGGGCAAATTGCATCAAGAATATTGGAAGTAGGTTTTTTTATTTGGTTTGGTTTGTTTGTTTTGCCTTCCTCAGCAGTGTGTGATTTAGTTTATTTGTGTTTAACTTGAATTATGTATTTCAGCAAATAGTAATTTACTTTCTGCAATTACAACTGGTATAGCTTTGTTCATCCTTGGTCTTTGCACTACAAATCACAGCCTAAGTCAGCATTCCCCAATGTTGTGTATGCAAGTCAGACAATTTAGTCTCTCACATGGGGCTGCTCTGGATTCGGGCAAAACATGATTTGGATGTGCAAAACATGACAGGTAGATGTTCACCTGGTGGGAACACATTAAACAAGGGTGTCAAACTCAAGGCCCGCGGGCCAGATATGACTCACGGGGTGCTTAGATCTGGCCCATGGTGCCTCTGCCGGCCAAAATGGGGCAGGGGGGGCTTGCGTGCTCCCCTGTGGCCCATTTTCAGCTGGCAGAGTGCTTCAGGAGGCCATGGAGGTAAAAAATGGGCCACAGGGAACCTTGTGTGGCCGCCCCGTGACCCATTTTGTCTGGCAGAGTGCTGCAGGAGGTGTCCGTCCCATCTCCCTCCTGGGCCCCCGGTCCACAGAGGAAAACTACAATGCTAATCTGGCTCTCAAAGAAATCCAGTTTGACATCTCTGCATTAAAACAACTGTATCTTTTTCTGGATTTGTATGACTATTGTACTTGGTGATGTATGTTCCAAGGAGGGAAAAATATAAAGCTATATCGTACTTAAAAGCAGAAGAGTGTAGGTGCTTTTCACTATTGTACCATGAGGAATGTGTAATTTGGAATAGACATCCAAAGAAAAAAATTCTGAACTGGTAAAATATTATGGGGTGGGGAGAGGAAAGGCCTCCTAGAGTGAGATGTATTCCCTCCCCCCATGGTTTCTATTCTTAAAGGTGCAAAACCCCAAATCACAAAAAGAAGTTACTAAAGATTAATAATCTTTACATGATTTAGAAAAAAAAATCCCAAACCCAAAATCATAAACATGGCTGTAGGTTTCCTTTCTGGCAGAGGATGGAAAGGGTAGTCATTCTTAACCATAACTTTTCACCATCTCTTTCTTGGGACACAAAGTGTTCTTTTTCCTTCTGCAAAGACAGATCACAACCTTGCCTGTCGACTTTTAATGGGGAAATATTCTGTTCTCAGTGTTGAGACATGCAGACCCCACCCCACTCCACTCCACCCCTCCCTCACCCCACTCCTGTCCCATAAAGCATCTTTATCTATGATTTTGGAATGCTCAGAAGCTGTGGGGCAGTTTTCAGTGTGACGTCACTGAAACTACCTGTACTGCTAGAAGGTTTAAGCCAGTGGTGAAATCTAAAATTTGTTACTACCAGTTCTGTGGGCATGGCTTGGTGTGTGTGGGGGGTAATGTGTGACTGGGTGGGCATTGCCAATTTTTTTTTTTTTTTTTTACTTTTAAAACCATTTTTTCTACAACCTCTTCGGTGAAAAAAGGCTTTCAAAAGGCTCTGACAATCCCAGCTGAGCTGTGCGATCATCAGAGGCTTTTTTTTTTTTACTTTTAAAAGCATTTTTTGGCTGAAGAGGTTGTACAAAAAATGCTTTTAAAAGTAAAAAAAAAAGCCTCTGATGATTGTGTGGCTCAGCTGGGCATGGGGGGCGGGGGCAGGGATTTTTGCTACCGGTTCACCCGCCTCCATCGCTACCAGATTGGGCGATCTGGTCCAAACCGGGAGCATTTCACCCCTGGTTTAAGCTGTTCATGAAACAAGAAGATGCTATTTCAGTTACACTTCGCCTGTCCAAAGCTTATATCAGTATTAATTGATTATATCTCTATCCTCTGACTCTGGTTTGTTAATGCATACAATAATTACAGGCGAACTTTACAGTTTTTGAGATACCTCTGACTTGGAAGCCAAGCAATCTAGAAAGACATATATTGCCATAAAGGAAAATACATTTCTACACAAAAATCTATATACAATGTATGTATAGATCAAAGTGTTTAAATAATCATTATACCTTGGACAGAAATACAAGGAATCATTCTTTTTTTTTTCTTTTTTCTTTTTTGTAATTGTTCAGTCAGGTTCTGATTCTTGGAGACTGCCTGGACAAGCCTGTGCAGTTTTCTTGGCAAGATTTTTTAAAAGTGGTTTGCTATTGCCTCCTTTCTAGACTGAAAGAAAGGTCACTCAGATGGCTTTGTTCCTAAGGCAGGACCAGAATTCACGGTTTCCCAGGGTCTAGCCTGATATCTGAACCACTATACTAAACAAGGCCTCATCATTCTATTATGGACTGAAAAACATACACACACAATAAATCTTTGTGGGAAAGAATGTGATTCAGTCCAGGGAATCTTTATCAATATGAATATTAACCATAAGCATCTTTCTGAACCTCTTATAAAAACTGCAGAGGCGCTGGACTTAATCTGTATAAAATAATCAAGTGGTCTCACAGTAGCAGAAGATTCCTTGCAGAGATGCGATGTCTCACACAGAACTCCTTAGACCAGTGATGGGTTTCTATTGGTTCGCCCCAGGTCGGACAAACCGGTAGCGGCGGTGGCGGTAGGCTCCGCCCACCCGCCCAGACATCATCAGGGACGCTCTGCACATGCGTAGAAAGTTCACGGTTCTAAACTGGTAGCGAAGGTAAGTGAAACTGACTACTGCTTTAGACTGATCATGTAAACATTTGTTGTTATGTGATAGTCATTTGAGGAAGAACTGTGAGAAGGAGAATATCTTAATCAATTGCATCATGTTCCTGTGAGTAGCACCAACGTTTTAGATATTAAGTAACTGAACATGTAGCAGTCACTTTGGCTACTCAATACAGTGGATAATGTAAATAAAACACTAAAAATTCTAGTTCAGTTTTTTTCCCCCTCCTGTGAATTTTTCTTTAAAGAAGCTATAGGGAAAAAAGTATTGGAAGTAAGGCCATAAAAGCAAACAGTTAAATGGAGTAGATATTATCTGATCTACATATCCATACTCAGCAAAATGGGAAGGTCTGTGATGAGATGACCTTTACTGAAAGCCAACTTGAAAGATTCTGCTGCTTTCGGTTCCTAAATTTCTCTGTCTTTAAATAAAAAATAAATTAGCAGCCCAATTTATTATGATTTGTCATAAATTAGAAGGATATGCTCTGTAAAACAAGCCACCTTAAGATTCAGAGATATATGTAGGAAATATGCAAACTTTTCAGTCCATATTAAGTAGGGAAAATGCACAAGAAAATCTCCCTTGGGACAGTTTCCAAATTCTAAATATAGATAAAATCTGAAAGGATGAGATTTGCTGGAAAAACTATCTAGCAGTCTAACATCTAGATAATAGTTGTGGTTCTTTTGCAACACCACCAAATGCACACACAGTCAAATGTATATTGTTCTGGGCATCTTCCCTGCCATATTATTGAAGACCAATGCTTCTTGGGAACATTGAAACCTTCTTTCAAGACTTGGTAATAGAAAATGAATCTTTGGAAGCCTCTCAGCATGAACCCTGTCTAAGCAAATAATCTTTTGCAAAAGGTTTTGGTTTTGAAAAACCCGTGCTATTGCTTCCCGATTGGAGTGAATATAGCTCTGTTCTTGGACAGATGAAAAGCCATTAGGCCGGGGCTCAAGGGTCATGTCACACATACTTGTTCATTGTTTCATATGCTTCTTGCAGCCAGTCTAAGTTAGATTCCATTCAAAAGTGAAAAAACATGCTTGAAAGCTCTCTTCTCTTAAGCAGAGTTAAATTTGTCTATATATGGTTTTGACTAGGTGTTCCTCGGGGATCAAGACAAGGAAGAATGACAAAGTCCTTGTAGAGACATGTCTAAAGCCTACGTTCTTTGTGCAATGATAACAGCTGATCATGGCTTCATGTTGAAAAAGAGAATGACCATCTCTTAATATGTTCCTTATTCAGTGAAATAGATTGAAATGGGAAAAAAAAATAGATCATAAAAGGATACCATGCATTGCATGTAGAGAGAAGGGTAAAAAGAAAAGGCTGGTCTCATTTCAGTTTTATCATTATTTCCAGGTCTTGTCTTTTTTTAATTCATAGAATCAAGAAAACACTATTGCTCTTTAATTGTTTCTGAACTATAATTCCCAGCAGCCTCAGCCAGGCCTAGCTGGGAATAATAATTCAGCAATAATTGGAATGTCATAGGTTTCCTCAGCTAAGCAAAACGCCATGAAATAAACTAAGAAACCAATTCAGGTCAGTTTTACATATCTTCATTAAGTCTTTACCATTCCTTTCAACTTCAGTTTATGATCTTTAGATATTGTATTAATACATATTATCAAAACCTGCTGAAATTAATTATGGATTTCTGCCTAGAAAAAAGTAGAAAGAAAGAAGAATTGAAAGCATGTTGTTGAATAATCTTTCTATAAATTACCCACAAAAAAGGAGAATTGTCCTGTCTTTGGCCTTGCCATTAATATTTAGCTACCCAGTTGCTAAAGCTAATGCAGTGTTACACCCTGCCTGATCTGGAGAGACTTGCAGGGAAGATGTAGATAAGGACAGAGGCACTTGCTTCAACATGCCAGTTGCAATGTGTACATTGTATCACCTTGAAAAAACACTCCATATCCAAATCTGATTATAGAAACAAGAAGGTGGCTAAGAATTATATTCAATTACAAAAATTAAACTTAAAATGTTACACAAGAAACACACCACTAGCATCTGACTGTGGGCTTCATATTTATATAAAGCGGAACAAGTCCACTGGCTGCAAATTTCAGGTGAATTCCAGTGTGTTTGAATGCTTTTAATATTTATGTATTTCTTTCCAAACACTCTAATTTAACTGATTAGTGAATCAGAATGGAAGGCAGCCATTTAAACACATCCAAAATCAGAAATATATTTAACTTGCTAGTTAAGAAAGCAAATACAACCTATACAGATCTTGGCTAATACAGGTATACAAAATATTGAGTTTTAGCTTGATGACTCAGTAGTACATCACAGGTGTACCATGTAATCAATTTCCCCCTTCCTGAGACTGTTAGTTATACTCAATAGGACATGACATATCAGATGTGGATTCCTTTTAGGATGCTAAAGAAATTTCATCTTAAAAAGGAAAAGAATAGTCAATGTTTGAGATTATTTCTCAGATCTTTAGCTTCAGTAAGAACATTGTTCTCTAGATCTTATAAAACCCATTCTCTCAAGCTACCTGTATAGACATTGATTAACTTTATCCCTGCAGGGTGATTTTGTTTCAACTTTTAAATCAGAATAGAACTGGAAGGGACCTTAGAGGTCTTTAGTCCAACCCTCTGCTCAAGCAGGAGACCCTGTACCAGAGGTGTCAAACTGGCGGCCCTCAGGCTGAATGCATCACTTGCAGGCCATACCCACCCCAGTTCCACGAATGGAAAAAACATTGCAAACCATCATGTGATAGCAATGTGATGCCGTGAGTTTGACACCCATGCCCTATACCATTTCAGACAAGTGGCTGCCCCAGTCGTTTCTTAAAAACCTAGTGCTGAAGCACCTACAACTTCTGAAGGCAAGCTGTTTCCACTAGTTAATTGTCCTCACTGTTAGGAAGTTTCTCTTTAATTCCAGGTTGCTTCTCTCCTTGATTAGATTCCATCCATTGTTTCTTGTCTTGCCTTGTAGTGCTTCGGAAAATAATTGGCCCCTTTTCTTTGTGGCAGCCCCTCAAATACTGGAATACTGCTATCATGTCATCCCTACTCCTTCTTTCTCTAGACTAGCCATGCCCAATTCCTGCAACCATTCTTCATATGTTTTTGTCTCCAGGTCTGATGATTTAATCTTAGTTGCTCTTCTCTACACTTTTTCCAATGTCTCAACATCTTTGTTTATAATATGGTGACCAAAACTGGATGGCATATTCCAGGTGTGGTCTTACTAAGGTTTTATAAAGCGGTACTAATATTTCACCTGATTTTGATTCTATGCCTCTGTTTATACAACAAAGGATTATATTAGCTTTTTTGGCTGCTGCCACACACTCATATTTAAGTGACTCATATTTAAGTGATTGTCCACTAAGATTCCATGGTCCCTCTCACAGTTACTGTTTTTGAGTCAGGCTTCACCTAATCTGTACTTGTACCTTTGGTTTTTCCTGCCTAAGTATAAAACCTTGCTTTTCTCCACATTAAATTTCATTTTGTTGGATAGGGCCTATTGTTTAAGTCTGTCAAGATCTTTTTGGATCCTGAGCTTGTCTTCTGGGGTGTTGGCTATTCCTGCCAATTTAGCGTCATCTGCAAATTTGATGAGTTCCCTTTCTAATCCTTCACCTAAGTCATTTATGAAGATATTGAAGAGTAATGGGCCTAAGATGGAACCTTGTGAAACACCACCTCTTGTTGTTGTAGTAGTAGTAATAGTAGTAGTAGTAGTAGCAGTAGTGGGGAGGAGATTATTTTGATAAAAAAATAATATAGAAATGGGATAATTTCTTTGAAGTCTTGCAAAAAGTCTAATCACATCTCAGTACCCTTTTCTTCATTAATCAACTATCCTGGGTTTCTGAATCTACTCTAGTTTATTTGTTTGTTTTGTCTTTGCGCCCACAGATGGATAATATCAGTGTCAGCACTTGATTGGATTAACCTTTTTAGATGGATGTGTGTGTGTGTGTGATCACTCTTTAAAATGTATTATACAGGCAGCATCCAATATGTTTGAATGATTGGAACCATATTCCAAGTAACAGTGATTATCGCAGCTGACATGATACCCAGCTGAAGAAATTATACCTGGAGGGAAGATTTCAGAATTCCATGTGCATTATTGTGCAATAAATTGGAAGCCTGCAACAGCTGTTAATTAAGGGTACCTATTTATATAAGATACCAAGCATTGTACGCTCTGCAAGCTAGACCAGTCTTGCAGCAGGTTTATTCCCATTTGTGTCACACCTACTTTTAAATACCCATGTATATATCTAAGAGACTTGGCCAAGAAATGGTTTCCAAAGTCATGACACTGCTCACCCTACTGTGTGGGACAAGCTGTAACATTGGTGCACATGATGCTGTATTGTTTTCCTTGTAAGAAGCAGAGATAGCCAGAAATTCATCTTAGGAAGATTTTGACTAATTTGGAACAGAAGCTTGGGCTCTATTCCAAAGCAGGCAAAAATCTTCTAGAGATGGTGGCTATGATTATGGTTTTATTCCATAGCCACACCTCAGCCCTGTGTATGTTTATAAAGAAGCAAAACAATCTTTTCAATAGAACTAACTCATAAATATGCATATAAAAATATTATTCTAAGCACTGGCTGCAGCATAAAGGGAATTTAAGCAGTGGATAGTAAATTGTAAGAACAAGAAAATTCTATTTTGAGAGACTATGACCCTAAGGCAAGGTTTATCCCACTCTTACTAATAGTAAATAGCTCAATCAATTATGTAAGAATTCAAATGAAATGACATTACAGCAAAAGTGCCATGTGTGTATGTTTGTTTGTATATGATACACACACTAACCTGGAAAACATTGCTTATATTAAATAATCATAGTCATGGAATATCATTGAATAAAATAATGATCAAATTCAGCTGTATTTCTCCACAAGCTTGACAGGGCTATAAGACAGTTATCCAGCATAATGAAATCTGTGAAAAGTTACTTCATTGAGTTATCACCATAAATTTGTTTTTATAGCCTTCCCTTCCCTTCTCTTCCCTTCCCTTCCTTTCTCCTGATCCTTGACCTATTTTCAATAAGTAAACATGAGTTCATATTCTACCTTATCAGTTTGCAGAGCCAAGCTTTGACCTGTGAAAATATAATAACGCCATGTGACATAAAGTAAATAAAATTATTATTTAGTCACCGCTGTTAGCTATTGAGGTGGCTTGTGGGCTCTTATCTACATTTAGAGAACAGTACCTCCCAGAATATTACATAAAAGCCAGAATTAGAAAGACATCTGCGTCCAAAGGCCATTACAGTGTCAAGGATATGCAAATACTATGATTGTTTTCTCCCCCATACATGATCCTATATTTTATATATATATACAATATGGGTGGTCCTTGATTTACAGTCACGAATGAGCCCAAATGTTGCTGAGACATTTATTAAGTGAATTTTGTCCCTTTTTATAACCTTTCTAGCCACAGTTATTAAGTGAATCACTGTAATTGTTAAGTTACTAATACAGTTGTTCAGTGAATTTGGCTTCCCCATTGACTTTGCTTGTCAGTAGGTTGCAAATGGGGATCACATGACTCTGGGATAATGAAACGTCATAAATATGAATCAGTTGCCAAGCATCTGATTTTTCATCATGTGACCATGAGGATGCTGCAATTGTAAGTGTGAAAATATCATACATCACTTTTTTCAGTGCTTTTATAACTTTGAACGGTCACTAAATAAACTGTTGTAAGAGGCCCCCTTCAAAAATGAACAAGCAATCTTACCCATGACCTTACATTCAGTTAACATCCAGTGTCCAACTTATCACCTAATTGTTGGAGATGTAACTATAAATCCGGAACATTCTACCATATGTGGTGGACATGCCCCATCACAAGGAAGTATTGGTGTCAAATTCAAAAATGGTTAGAAGAAATTACAAAGCAAAAAATAGATATGAAACCTGAGTTGTTTTTATTAGGAATACTGGACTTGAAAATGAATAAAAACCTTCAATACATTATATTGCACATACCTACCGCAGCAAGAATCACATTCGCAAAAAAATGGAAACCAAAAAAATATACTGTCAGACAAAACTGTAATAAGGAAAATTCTAGACTGCACAGAGATGGATAAAATGACTGTGGAGTTGAAAGAGAGAGAGGATTCAGACTATTATGAAATATGGAATGAAATGTACAGTTGGCTCAAAAATAGAAATCAGAACAAAAAATGTTTAACTTAATATTGATGAAACTTAAAGTAACTGAACAACATTAAATAAAGAGAGGCAAATATAAACGCATATAAATGTGTAGATAAGAACAAATGAATATTATAATGTGCATATATATATATATATATATATATATATATATATATATATATATATATATATATATATATATATATATATATATATATATATATATATATATATATATAGGTCTTTGGTTATTCGGGTCTTCTCCCACGTAAAATTGGAAGTGTCTTGGCGACGTTTCGACGAAGTCTCATTCGTCATCTTCAGGCTGGTGTTCTCGGCTTCGTGCTTCCAGGAGCAATGTGAGATCGCAGCTGTCTCTTCCTTTTAACTGCTAGTGGGGGTGTGAGCTGATTGGGTGGGAACTTGGCTGTGTTCTGATTGGGTGGAGGTGTGTTCTGATTGGTTAGGGGCTTGGCTGTGCTCTGATTGGCTGGGGGGGTGTTCTGTTTGGGTGGGGGCTTGGTTGTGCTCAGCTTAGTCTGAGTTGCAGGGGGATTTGAGTTGTTTGGCTTCGTGTTTGTGGCCGTGCGAGCTCTTCATGGTGGGTGTCAGTCTGCTTCATGTATGGATTGGAGGGGTTTAAAGTGGCTAATGATGCAGCTGCGGTCTGGCTTCTGGTCCTTGGTCGTGGCTCATTATCAGTGTGGGTTTGAGTCTGCTTTCTGCGTGGATGTGTGGTGGTGACATCCTGTGTGGCTCTCGTGAGTGAGGGTCTGGTATCATTCGTCGTGTTAGGGACTCGTTTGTCAATAAGGGCGGGTTTCCAAATGGCTGGTAGGCGGGAGGTATCATCTCGTTTGTTCATGCTGTGTGGGCGTTTTTCTATCTCGATGGCTTCTCTGATTATTCTGTTGTTAAAGTGTTCAGTTTTGGCGATAGTTCTGGTCTTTTTAAAGTCAATATCATGTCCTGTGGCTTTAAGGTGTTGGACCAGGGAAGAAGTTGGTTCCTCTTTTCTGACTGAGTTCTTGTGTTCTTCTATGCGTGCACTTATTCGTCTGTTGATTTGTCCGATGTATGTGGTGGGGCAGGCGGTACATGGGATTTCATATACTCCTTGATTTTCTAACTCAATTTTGTCTTTGGGGTTCCTTAGGATGGTGGATATTTTTTGGTTTGTGCAGAATGCTGTCTTGATGTTATGTTTGTGGAGGATTTTGCTTATTCTGTCTGTGGTGCCTTTTATGTATGGGAGGAGGGCTTTGCCGTTTTCTTGTTCTCTGTTTTGGATTTTAGTGGGGGTTTCTTTTTGGATTAGGTTGGTGATCTTATTTCTTTGGAATCCATTGGATGTTAGTATGTTAGTGAGAGTGTGTAGTTCGGTTTTTAGGTGTTGTTCGTCAGCTAAGCGTTTTGTTCTGGAAATGAGTGTCTTGGCTACAGAGTTGATCTGGGCAGGGTGGTGGTGTGAGAGTGCGTGCAGATAGCGGTTTGTGTGTGTTTTCTTCTGGTAGATAGTGTGTCCTAGGGAGCCATTGGATTTTCTGTAGACTAAGACATCCAGGAAGGGAAGTTGGTTGTTCGCTTCAGTTTCCATGGTGAACTGTATTTTGGGGTGTAGGCTGTTGAGGTGTGTGAGGAAGTTGTCCAGTTTTTCTTTCCCATGTGGCCAGATTATGAAGGTGTCGTCTACATATCTGAGCCAGAGTTTGGGTTTGTGATCAGATTTTTCTAGAGCTTGGGTTTCAAAGTATTCCATATAGAGGTTGGCAATGACAGGTGAGAGGGGTGATCCCATGGGTGCTCCTTCTATTTGTTTGTATTTCTGTCCATTATAGATGAAGTATGTGTTGGATAGGCAGTGGTTGGTCAGATCTAAGATGTGCTTGGGGGGGTTATATTTGTTTTGGATAACTGTCAAGGCTTCTTTGATTGGTACTTGGGTGAAGAGGGATATGACATCGAAGCTCACGAGTAGGTCACTGGGCTGTAAGTTTTGTTGCTTTATGATGTCTATGAACTGGAATGAGTTTTTTACGTATGAGGTGATGGATTCTGTATAGGGCTGTAGTTGTTTGGCGAGAAATTTGGCTAGGTTTTGTAGAGGTGAGCCTATGAAGCTGACTATGGGTCTAAGTGGGGTTCCTTCTTTGTGTATCTTGGGGAGACCATAAAGCTTAGGGCATCTGGATGATTTCTCTCTGGGAATGATTCTTTGCTGAATCTCTTCGCTGATGGGGGAGGCTTTTATTTTGGATCTGGTGGTTTTTTCCAGGTAGGTGGTGGGGTCTGTGTTTAGGGGTTTGTATATGGAGTCTTGGAGTAGGTTGGTTAATTTGGTTTGGTAGTCAGATGTGTTCATAACCACCGTGGCATTGCCCTTGTCTGCTGGTAGGATTATTATGCTGGTGTCTTCTTTCAGGTTAAGTAGTGCTGTCTGTTCCTCTTTGGGTAAGTTACTTTTGGGTGGCTTGCTGGTGCAGAGGATGTTGGTGATTTCGAGTCTGATTCTGTTTGCGTCGTCGGGGTTGATTTTGGTCAGGCTGGTTTCAACTCCGCATATAATGGTTTCAGTGGGGATGCTTTTGGGAGCGACTGCAAAGTTGAATCCTTTGGAAAGGACATTGGTTTCGGCTTTGGTGAGGATCCTATCTGAGATGTTATGCACCGTTTGTTTCATGTGTGGCTGTGAGGGTGGAGGGGATTGTTTCTGGCGTTCTTGTAGTCTCTGGAGTTTGTTGGTGTGTGTGTCTGTCTTGAGGGTGGTCTGTGTTTCGGCTCTCCAGACGGCAAGTATATATATCCAATATATATATATATATATTGGAGTAATGTGATTATTGTACTATTGAGTAGTAAATAGAAATGATAGAATAGAGAACTACAAAAGCAAAGTACGTAAGTTGATACGAAATGCTGTAAAATTACCATTAATGTTATGTAATGTTCAATATGTTATGTTTTGACATGTTTTGTTTTTATATATGTGTGATTGTTTTTTGTGTTGTTTTTAAAGACAAGTTGTTTAAAAGAAATTATTTTACAAAAAAAAAAGAAAGAAATTATTTGGTTGTCCATATATGTTCTAAATTTTACATCCCCACAACTGGGAAGTTGCGGATACAAGCTCCAGAATTACCAGCGATGTGGCATTTGATTATCTGTTAACAGAACTTGTGGCCTCACTTTAAGCTTTAGAAGAATCTCTAATTCTTGGTATTCTCTTGACCTGTTTATTAAATATTTACATATTCTGTCTTGCTGCAGCACATTATGCACACAGTATATTTTCTTGTATGTGTACCCAAAGAATAAATATTTATATACTGGAAGATGAGGTCTAAAGACCATTGAACTAAGCAGAAATGACTAGGGAACAGGACAGAATGATTTGGTTACATGATTAACTATGGAGGACATGATGATCTGAATTGACATTTAAATTTTTTTTCATTGCTGATCCATAAAGAAAGGAACAAGAAAAATAATGCATTACAGATTACATTCTGAATAGCATTGATATTTAGAACCAGTTTGAACTAATGATTAAGGCACCAGATTAGAAGGCAGAAGGCTGTGAATTCTAGGCATGAAAGCCAGCTAGGTGACTTTGTGCTAGTCACTCTCTTTCAGCTCAGTTCTTCTCTCTCACACACACACATATACCAGTCTTGTTGTAAGGAAAACAGGAGGCAGAAAGAGTACTGTCTGTTTGCCACCTTGAGTTATTTATAAAAACAATAGGCACAATATAATTAAATAAAATAAATTTAAATCTTGCTTTAGACCCTTACCTCAACCCAAACAATTTGCCTTTAAACTTTGCTGAGAATAATTCTCCTCCATGGAATATTTCCTTTCCATTCTTTTGTTAGAATATGAAATAATGCTCCAGTTTTCTGGGAAAGCATGTAGATCTCCTCCATTGTTGTATCTGATAAGAGCTGCACTAGCTGAATCAAGTATATGGTATGAAGAAGAATACTGGGAAAATCATGACTATGGTATCACATAATCATTTGGTTGACCATGGAGAGTTTAATTATCTCTCAAGATCAGTGGTGGGATTTTTTTAACAACCGGTTCTGTGGGTGTGGCTTAGTTGGGGGTGTGGCTTGGTAGTCATGTGACTGGGTGGGCATGGCTATGTGCATAAGGACTACTCAGAGGGCTGAAAAAAGTCATTTCTGACTGGTCCTCACACTTATGACCATCCTCACATTTATGCCCATTGCGGCATTCTTAACAACCGTGTCAGTCATTTCACCACTACTTCTCTTCACCACGGTGACAAGATAGGGCATAAAACGTAAAATGTGAGGACAGTCGTAAGTTCAAGGACTGGTCAAAAGTGCGAGGACCGGTCAAAAATAACTTTTTCAGCCTTCTGACTAGTCCATATGCACATAGGGACTATTCAGAGGGCTGAAAAAAGTCATTTCTGACTGGTCCTCACATTTTTGACCGGTCCTCGCACTTATGACCTTCTTCACATTTATGCCCGTTGCGGCATTCTTAACAACTGTGTCAGTCATTTCACCACTACTTGTCTTCACCACGGTGACAAGATAGGGTGAAAAACGTAAAAGGTGAGGACAGTTGTAAGTTCGAGGAGTGGTCAAAAGTGCGAGGAGCAGTCAAAAATTATTTTTTCAGCCCTCTGAGTAATCCATATGCACAAAAGGATACAGCAATAGAAAGGGATGAAGGAAGGAGAAGAGACATGGAAGAAAGAAGAAGAGAGAGGAAGGAAGAGAAGGGAGGAAGGAAGGGAAGGGAAATTAGAGTAGGAGTGAGGGTAAGAGAGGGAGGAAGAGAAGAGGAGAAGGAGAAAGGAAGAGGAAGTAGGGAGGAGAAGAAGTGGGGGGGAAAGAAAGTAAGAAGGAAAGAAAAGAGAGAGGTGGTAGGTTTGAGGAGAAAGATTGCTGTACAGTAAAAAAGATGAAATGGAAGAAAGGCAACCCCAAACAAATATAAAGATATTAAGATAAAGAATGAATTGTTAAACTTTAAAGAATAAAAGAGAACAAATATGAATAAATAGCAATAATTAGAAACACACATACAAACATACGATGTATTTTCTTTGAACAGAGTATTTGGCCGGTTCACAAATTTAAACAGTGTTTAGTCATTTCAATTAAATTTACAATTTCTATATTTCCTTTTTGCCCTATTTATTCCTTATCTATTTTTTTTAAAAAAAAACTAATATTACCCTTCATCCTCATCTCTAATCTTAATCAAATTCAATTTTTCCCTTCTATTCTATATTATACCCCTTCCCATTGTCATCTATTTTTATATCCATCCTCACATTGGTTAATTATTTAATATTACAGTTGTTTAATATAAATTCAACATTTTAATATAAATCAATTAGTTATATAACTATCTTTTTTGTATATTAATCAATATGATCATGAATATTCCAATTATTTCCATGCCATCCAATTTCTTACAAATCAATTAATTATATTTACCAATAATAATAAACCCAATAATTTCCCCCATATATTCCTCCAAACCACAATTTAACCATTTCTGCTTTCAACACAATATACAATTAATAGTATCTCAATTATTACAATTCCCTAGTTAAATAGAGCTTTTTTTCTTTTGTGTTTTAAAATCTTGAACTCTTGTCTTTTTCCCTAAATTTTCCATTGTTTGCACCTACCTTTTTTGGTGAGGAAAAAGAAAAGAAATCTGCCTGCCTAATTTTCCAACGTTGCAGCAACAGCAAAGCCAACAGCCTGCTTTACTTTCAGTTTCGTTTTTCAGCATAGCTAGAGGAAAAAAAATCTGCTCCAGCACTCTTTGCAAGCAAGCAGCAGAGCCCTCCACAAAACAGCTGAGAGCAAATCAGCTGAGAGCTGGGAGGCCGATCTAATCAACGGGCTAATTAGCCTATGCTGAAGCTCCGCGGGCCAATAAAATTACAAAAAAACACCGAACCGTTTGTTAAATTGCTGGCTCACCCGCCCCTCGCCCATCACTATTTATTGGCAATAAATAGTGGTGCGGAAGGGCAGGGCAAGGGGCGGGATGAGCCAGCAATTTAACAAACAGATCGGCCGAACCACCTAGAACTGGCAGAATCCCATCACTGCTCAAGGTCCACTCTTATGTACATCCTGCAACTGCTACTACAGGAAAAGAGTTGAGCCAAGGGGAGGGATTCAGAAGAAAACCACCATAGCCTTCAGTGAGAGAAAATTGGCATGCCTTACACATAGGCAGGCAGCAGTATACAGAGTGAATACTGCTGTTGTTCTCTACTCTGTTGCTCTCTACTCAAAAGTAAATAAAAATCTGTATTTATGTGATGATGCATATACAAAAGAGGGAAAAAATAAACACAATCAGACTAACCAACTTAATTCTGTTATCACCTATGCTTTCTTGGATCTCAATCCACTTTAACAGAAGTTATATACGGAAAAGGTGCATAATAGGGTGGCTGCTTTTTTTAAATGTGAACATATAGGGTATTTTTCAAAGGATATTTTAGAGAAAAGTGCTGAAACATTTTCTGTAGCAGGAAAAGTTGCAAATTGCATCACATGCGGCTTTTCCAACTTTTTTTAAAAAGGGGGGTGAAAATGTAGAATATGGAATAGGCCTTAAAAGCCCACAACACACGAACTGTCCAAAATTACATAATTTTACTCTTTCCTAATCCAGATATGAGTTTATACCCAAGAATGAATACTATTTACTGTGGAAAATTAAGATTTGGCAGAGAGGTGTCCTGGCAGACAGCAAATTTCCCTCTTTCCCTGAAATGATTTTCCTCCATTCCAACTGGGAAAACTTAAAGGGAAGGTATTGAGAAATTCACCCCCATCTCCTCTTGTGGTGACACAGTTTCAGATGTGATGCTAAATCTGCCATATTGCTTTGCTCCAGTGTCAGTTAGCTTGTCCTCCGAGTTAGGTTCGGAAGAAGGACAAGATAGTCCTACTAATAGCAGGGAAAAAGAAGTATTGTATTTGCCAATGTGAACTCTTTCTCTTGATATTATAATCCTCCAGACATTTAGATGTTATTCAGTGTCATCCAATCGTGGATTGATATAACGGTGACTCCTGATGCTACAAGACAGTTAATAGGGAAACTGCTTTAGAAAACAGTTCCAATAGATTTATTGAACTCAGCAAGAGTAGAATTCTGGGGCTCTTCAGTCAAAAATGATGGGGGAGAAGGGCATTAAAAGTCTTTCCCGATGACCTAGAAAAACAAAGACCTCTCCTTTTCTCATTCCTGATGGTTGAATACAACCCAGTTACTCAAGAGACATGAATGTGATTTATGCTACCAGAAAGCCATGAATGAACCTGCCCTTTCCTGTATCCCCTGAGTACTCCCATCCTTACATCCTTTATGGTAGATTATGCTACAGCCTTTGGTGTGTGTTTGCTTTGTAGTTCCTTTGCTCTTGGGGATATAGGCTAGCCACACTGCTGTGAGGAGATTTTTTCTTGGTCTTTTGTCTCTGCAATGTCTCAACAGCCTCCAGGAATTATAATGGTTTTTTTTAAATAAATAAATAAATAAAAGGTTCTGATCATCCCGAAAACTTCCCAAGCAACTTTCACAAGCACCCACAAGTCTCCATCCAGCACACCTATGCCCTGAGCTATATTTAGAAACTACTACACTGATTTTGATGGTGGATATTAAAATCTTCTTACAGATAACTATTAAATCAGATAATAAGGTTGCACTTCATTCCACTTATCAAAAAATAAGGCTGCAGTTCACTCACTATCTCTCATGTTAGCATTCTACAAATGGTGGTTTATTTGCCATTTTCACACAAAAGTTGAGGAATGTCATTAAAAACTGATCATCTTCCAAGCAAGAACATTACGTGTTTAGATACATTTGTCTATTTTCATGTTTGTTTATTATCTAAAACATTTCCCAACAATTATTTAGAGGAAAGTACCTTTCAAGACAATTTAAAAATAAACAAATTAAAATGGTATCTGAAGTGGTTTGGACCTCTAAGATATACCCCAACCCTGCTATTAGCTCACTAAGGATTTTCAGACCAAACTCTTCCTAGCTCTGCCTTAGAGATGTAAAGAACAGGACTTTACCATATGTGGATTATTATAAAGCATATATCCCACCCTCATTCTACTTACTGTATAGCAAGTATACCATGTCATTTGGAGAATTTGCCAGTCTATCTGAAAACTGTTCACTTTTCTATCCATCTTTCTTCATTCCTATAATTATGTCCCTTTTTAATGTTTGGGAATTTGCTGACAGTTAAAATGCAGAGTGATACTTACAAGTCATAAATATTTCATCTCTTCATCTCGGTAAAGGATCTGTGGAGCCAAATTCTTGGAAATACAGGCACAGGCTCCTAGAAAACAAGGCGATTTGACATTTTTATAGAATGCTGAAATATATTTGGAAGTTTAAGGACTGTGGCTCTTCTATATGTCAAAAGGCATTTCATAACAAAACACCATTGTGGTCCATTTATAGAACTAATATACTTTGCTTTAGTAACTGAGGGTAAAATTGAACAAGTTGCCTGCCTATTTCAAACAACAGGAACAGCTCAAGCTGTCCCTCGGAAGGGCTGACTCGTAAGAGAAACACAAATTGGAAACAAAAGATGCATTAGAGGATAAGACCAGGGGGAAAAAACTATAAAGCCTACTACTAAATATCATGGACACAGCAAAGCCATAGAACCATTTACAAGGCATGATTGACAGCTATATAATTTTCAGAGTTGAGCTAAATGGCATGTATGTTTGTTTTTTAATTTGAGAAAGAAATTTGAGTCCCATGCAAAATGCCCCAAATGAACAGGACTATTTTTTTAAAAAAATGTGGAAGTGGCTAAAAGTAATGCAAGGATATTAGAGTAAGCAAAGAAGGTTACTACAACAACATCCATTATAATAATCAGATGGTCTCACCAAACTATGGATCAATCTATTGGTAAAAGGAGGCCAGGAAAGCATCAAATATTACTCAGTTGGGTTTCTAAGTTAAAAATCTAATTTTATTTCAACACAGCTTCATCTATTTTTGTCAGGGCACTTCATTCATAAAACAAAATCATTTGAAGAACTAAGTTTATCATATTTTTTTAAAAAAAACTGGTGAAGAATTGCCTTTTTAGGATGGCCATCAGTATATGGTTTTCTTAGTTTTTTTTTTAATGTACGTTCAATATTTTGAATACCATTAATTGCTGCTCTTTTGCTTGTTTCCTTTTTAAAAAAATGTATAAAGATACTCCTTCACTTACAGCCATTCATTTAGTGACAATTATTTGCTTAGTTGTAACCTATGATTATCATTAAGTGTTGTACCTTTTGATTCTTGATGAACGTATCTTTTCTTTTATGTACATGAGAACATATGCACCAAGACAAATTCCTTGTGTGTCCAATCATACTTGGCCAATAAAGGATTCTATTCTGTTCTATTCTATTCTATTCTAGTGACAATTACAATGGCACAGAAAAAAGTGACAACCAGTCCTTGCACCTAACAACTATTACAGTATCTTCATATCACACGATCAAAATTCAGATGATTGACAACTGGCATGTGTTTATGATAATTGCAATGTCCTGGGGTCATTTTCATTTATGACATTCCCAGCCAACTTCTGACAAGCAAAATCAATGGGGAAAACCACATTCACTTAAAGCACGGGTGTCAAACTGGTGGCCTGCGGGCCACGCCCACCCCAGCTTTGCAAAGGCAAAAAAGTAATGATACATCATGATACGTCACATGACATAATCGAGTTTGACACCCCTGATTTAAAGACTTCATGATTCACTTAGTAATTTCAGTGATTTGCTTAACAACAGTGGCAAAAAAAATATCATAAAATCAGGTATACCTCACTTAAAATCGCCTTGCTTAGCAAAGGAAATTCTGGTTCCAATTGTAGTTGCAAATTGAGGACAATCTGTACTTTTATTGTGTGGTAAGGTGCCCATATTTTAAATATATTGTTTTCAATGTACATGATCTAAAATTATAGAGGATCAAAGCCATCTGAGAAGATGCATTGTCCCTTTTCTTATACATAAAAGATAATGCTTCTGTTTTTAGTGGTGTTGAGTACATAATATCATAGTGGTCTCATAGTGAGAATGCAGGAGAGAAAATGGCCTATTTTGTGCAAATGCTTAGGGACCTTAGCTTAGCTGATTATTTTTTAAAATAATCCTAATAAAGCCTCCCTAATAAAAATATAATTTTCCCCAAATGCTTTCTGAAAATAAATTACATAATTGTAATCCTACAGTGCTATCTTCCAATTGGAAGAATTTAGGAATTCTTTATGAAGAATTCACAATTTATATCATCAGGGGACACCTAGAAAATGGGATATACCATGATTGTGGGAAGATAACATCCTAGCATCAACATGTTGCATTATGACAAAAAACTGAAGATAATAATGAACATATGGTAGTTTTGTATCTATGCTTTTATGTCTGCTTCATTTCTTTTCTACATTAATCTGATAATTTTGTTTCTAAGACCCGCCTAAAAATTGCACTTATATACTTGCGTAATTTTTCCTACAATATATTTTGGAAGATGTTATCTCTGAATGTACTTTCTAAATATCTTTACTCTGGTAACAGGTTGTCTAGATGAGTGATTGTTATCAGTGAGGAATTCTTTAACTTGTCCCATGATGGGATGGGATGGGATGGGATGGGATGGGATGGGATGGGATGGGATGGGAAACAATGGGATGGACATTCCTAAAAAGAAAACTAAACATAAGATGCAGTTTGAAGATGGGCAAGGATATTCTGGGGATTGGTAGACAGATAGACTGATTTATGTGCACACAATAGACATAATTTATTCATCACAATATAATGCTGCTGTTTGCAGCAGTCACAAAATGACATATGTACCTCCCTAAGTAACTGGCATAAAAATCATGCCAAGAGTAGCTTTGCTTGATTCCTAGTTTAAATGTTTCTCTTCCTTCCTGTTGGATGTTGGAATTACAAATGCTAATAAACAGTTTATTCTGTGACTCATTTTCCCTACCATAAATCTACATTTCCAAAATTATTTTTCATCCCTGGTGAGTATAATTTATCTATAAACAATCTTGAGGACACCTGTAATGTGAAGCCTTTGCATTTTCTCTAAATTGTAAAATAAGCATCTGGATTTAAAAATGAAATAAAATAACGTTCGGTGGCACCGTATGTCAAAAATGCATGAATTTTTCATACATTCTAACAAAAATATTTCCTAGGAGCTCATGACCACTTGTATGGGGTTTATCTTCATTTTATTCTCATAGCAACAACTCTGTAAGTGTGGCTGGCAGCCCAATAATTTTCATTGGCTGACAATAGACTTGCATCTGTATCTCCCTGATCATAGCCCCCACTCTTTGGCAGGTGAGGCAGGACCCCACCCTTCTGGTCTTCAGGAAGAGTATTGACTGTTGGCTTACCAATTATATGAATTCAAAGATACTGAATCTCCATCACTGCATATCTTACTGACCAAAATGAAACAGTGGAGTAAACTACTGTATATACTCTGGTTCCCTCTTTGTCTATCACTCTGCCTGCTTTATGATTAAGATATTCTTAATCTGAAGTCCCTCTCTTCTGTTTTCTTCCCATCTCATATGTTCAGAATATGGGCTCTTTGTCTCATTTCCTGATAGGATGCAATTCCTAGGTGATAACTTTACATGCTCCTGTAATATATTTCCTTTAAATAAATCTTTCCGTAGTAGTTATGAAATCTGCTACAATAATTCTTGCCTAGGTTAAATTCCTGCTTCCAGAATGCTCATACAGAATGCTCATGCACACAGAATGCTTCAACCTCCATCATGTTCAGATGAACTAACTTTTCCCAGCCAACTAAATGTCTGTTGCTTAAACTACTTACTGAGAAATTAATTTGATTCTCTTAACCCATAAAGAGTGAGACAACCCAGTTTAGGCATCTAAAAAATAGGGATCACACCTCTATCATATTGCCATTATACTGGAGGAACTTGAAAGAGAAGGTTGGATAAGAACACTAGAAAGTTTGTCCATGAGGGTAATAATCCTGATTTTGCCATCATGAGTGGGAAAATATCCTCTCAAGATGGAAAAAGAAGAACTCAAGAACTAGAAAAGGCTGTAACAACCTTCTGATGCTGTGTCATGTGCTAGTTGTACATAGAAATGACGGTGGAGGGAATAACTGTCATGCAAACATTGTAGTATCAAAATGTGAACAAGCTTCAAGTTCTTCATTTTAAATGAGCCATATATATATATATATATATATATATATATATATATATATATATATATATATATATATATATATATATATATATATATACTTCACATATTCTGCCAATCTGATTCTCTTTGCCACCCAAAGGGAAATGATGGGTTTGAACTACTGAAGCAAAAAGGCCTAATTTTAGAGGGGATGATAACTTCGAGGAGCAAGCAACTTGGGTGGGAGCCAGTCATTGCTCAGTGAAATACTTTGGGTAATTTAACTTTCCTCCAGAATGCAAAGCAGAGCAGGAAAAAGTATGCTCCAAGCCAAGTTTCTCTACAGAGTCACTGTTGGTGGGAAAATGGGAGCTTATAGTTTATATAGTATAGATCATAGATAGTTCTGAAAAACCATCAATACTACATTTTCTTCTCTGCTCCTTTGCCAACTGCCAAGTTTGGATTATGTTTCCAAACCGAATACTTCTGAAGAATTTGATTGAAGGCAATATACAAGAGCTTTTAATATAGCTCCGGGTCCACTTAGAAAAGCCCTGGTCCTCCACCTGTGATGTCTCCACATGTAATTGCAAGCTAACCTTATCCCTTGTAATGGGGAAGGCTTTGAAGAGTTCAGAGGTTCAGATAAGCATTTACAGAACAGCTGCTGAAGAAAACAAAAGGCTAGAAGACAGCCTGGGGAAAGCATCGTGCTAAGAGTTCATAACAAACTTTAAAGGTAACCAGAGCTCTCAAAGAGAGATGAAAACAAGAGGTAAAATGTTCACATGGAAGTTTTCCAGGCACAAAGGAAATGGAGTTATTTGAACTCACAATCCAATGACCCATTTTCTCAGGGCAAACAAAGCATACAAAAGTTGGAACACATAAAGCTGAATGTCTTTCCTTGCTGGGAAACTTGTACTTTGATTCCTCCAGGAGGATTTACACTTGGAAAAAAAAAATGAGGACATCCTCTACATGTTGAATTGCTGTACTCAAGCGATTCATACATACACATAAATTTCTCCTAGCAAGATTGGAGATATGGTACAGGTTGTTCCTTCATTTGCATTGTTCCTTTTCCATGATTGCCTTTGATGATGCAGTGCTTAACCGTGAACTGATTCCGTGCCTGATTTTTGTCATTTTAGTTACTGAAAAAATAGGAGTAAGAAGAACACTAAAATTGAAGTTATAAAATCATGCATGGTATGGAGAAAGTACAAGGTGAATAGACTCAGTTACAGTGGTGATGGGTGCACCATTAGAGCTGAAAGATCAGGTTAGGGTTAGATCTTTATGGAGCAAATCTATCTATATGGTCACTAAGAATCAACACCAATTTGATGGCATAAAATGAAAAAAATGGATGAGTGGGCCTTTTTTCATATAAACTAGATTCCAAAGATACTTGAAGAAGCTTAAGAGTTGGACATTTCAGGAGACACACAGTGAAACTATATGCTCTGCAGCCATAGCCACCAGCTTTGATAGTTCATCATGATAACTATATGCTATCTAAGAAACCAGGAGCCACAAACTTCTTAAGATGAGTTGTTGGGGAACAAATGTGAAACTGCTTAGTCAAAGAGGTCTTAGTCAAAGAAGTCTATTTGATCCATACGATTGGAAGCATAAGAATAAGAGCACAATACTTCTGTGTACTGAAATGTGCTTTTTAGGTGGCAGATAAAACTTACTATCTCTGAAGATAGTAATAAATAATACAAACTAACTTAAAGGTTTTAAAGGCGTTAAAGAGATGAGCTTGATGACTTGACAAAGTCTTTTCTTTCTTCTTCTTTTTTTTTTTTTTTTTTTGCAAAAATTGGATAATAAAGAATATATCATTGTTTTGCTTATCTAGAACAGGCCATGGCTAAGAAATAATTTTGCTGGTCAGCAGAATTTTTAATACATTTCTGGGATACTTTTTAGCTTTGTATTTACACTTTGGGATATTTTCATTGCTTTAGAACTTGCACTTTCAAGTTTTGTGCAGTCTTCTGAATCACTGCAAAGCAAATTCATTTCCATTTACAAGAAGGCTACTATAGAGCAACAAAGCAGTTTTCCAGAAGTTTTTCCTCCTGTATAAGAGGAATCCACCCCAAAGTTTAACAGAGGGTACATGAAAGAATATGCTCATAGTTTTAATTTTCACTTTGAGTCATATTATGGGAATGAAGACTTCAGGTTCAACAGAAAAAGTTAGGAATCCCCAAAGTTGCATTCCATTGCACATTGTTGCAAACAAATATTATAAGGGTGACATAATTTTGGACGGATAATTCATCTTTAAGTGCTTCAGAGTGGGGTATTTATTATACAGAGCTTAACATTGGGGTACTTCACATTGGTCCACATCAGTGGTGGGATTCAAAAAAATTTACTGCTATTCTATGGGTTTGGCTTGGTTGGCATGGCTTGGTGGGTGTGGCTTGGTGGGCGTGGCAGGGGAAGGATACTGCAAAATCTCCATTCCCACCCCACTCCAGGGGAAGGATATTGTAAAATCTCCATTCCCTCCCCACCCCACTAACCTGCTTTCCAGCTCAATGTGCAGGGCAACAAAAGAAGACCCAGTGTGAAGCTTTGCAAGTTGACACCCAACTGATCAGCTGGGACTTGATCAGCTGGGACTCGGGAGCCAGCAAATAGATGGGGGCGGGCCAGTATTTGCCGGTTCTCTGAACTACTCAAAATTTCTGCTACCGGTTCTCTAGAACTAGTCAGAACTGGCTGAATACCACCTCTGGTCCACATCATCATAATCTCTCACTAATGGCTATGTTGTCTGAGCCTTATGGTGGCAGTTTTCATGTGTGTGTGTGTGTGTGTGTGTGTGTGTGTGTGTGTGTGTGTGTGTATACAGAGCTAAACCCGAAATATTAACTATACACACATACATACCCGTGAAAACTTACATAAACAAACAAACATACATACATACATACATACATACATACATACATACATACATACATATATATATATATATATATATATATATATATATATATATATATATATATATATACAGTCCTCTGTTTTTTTCATTAGCACATTGTTTTTCTTACTACTTCACCTGGGCTTAGATGAAATCATGGAATCTACATTTGTTCTTTGGATCTTCGTTTCTTTCCTCTTCCATACTGCCACAAATCCCTTAAGTTGGTTGACTTGCTAAAAATGTTTTCTTGAAGCACCCCTACTGGGGTAGATTAAAGTAGTTTGATAAATTGGCATTTAGCAGCAGTAAAAACTCTGCAGGAGAGTATTGAGCCTGCATCTGGCTGAACGTAAACATCAATTTAAATCAAGTCTGAGTGTTCACCTCCTTTCATTAACACATGGGTTTTCTTTATTTGCTTTCATGTCACAACTTCTCCTCTTATGCAATGATTGAAAAAGTGGGCTGGGGTACCTTGATTATGGAGGCATGCTTGTGGAAATGCCGTGCAGCATTCTGTTTGGGACAAGGGCTTGTTAATAAAACAAACTTTACAATACATTACACTACACATACTCACTGCAGCAAGAATCACATTTGCAAAAAATTGGAAACAAAACAGTGTACCCTCAGATGAAACAGTAATTAGGAAAATTCTAGAATGCACAGAGATGGAGTTGAAAGAGAGAGAGGATTTGGACTATTATGAAATATGGAATAAAATGTACAGTTGGCTTGAAAATAGAAACCAGAACAAGAAATGTTTAACATCATACTGATGAAACTCAAATTGGAGTAGCTGAATAACATTAAATAAAGAGATGTAAATATAAATGTGTAGATAAGAACAATGAATATTATAATGTATGTATGCAAAAAATGGATAGTAAATAGAAATGATAGAATAGAGAACTACAAAAGCAAAATACATATGTCGATATGGAATGCTGTAAAATTACCATTAATGGTATGTAATGTTCAATACGTTTTGTCTTGACGTGTTTTGTTTTTATATATGTGTGATTGTTTTTTGTGTTGTTTTTAAAGACAAACTGTTTAATAAAAATTATTTTTTAAAAAAAGAAAACAAAGTTTAGCAGGAAAATGATAGCTTCTCCTATACTTCCATTAATTATCCTGGGCACCTCCATGTGAAAGCTTGTAGAAAGGAGAGCTAATGGTAGAACTTGTTATCCTGCCACGTGGATTTGGAACCAATTGGATAAATCCATACTTCATCAGAGCAGCATGCAAACTACACATGCTGGTGTAGTCTGACCCAACACTTAGAATTCAAAGCCACTTTCGAAATATAGGATTCCAGATTGCCTGAAGTCAGTTCCAGCTAGAGTTGGAAGCTTGAACTGAAGAATATGGCCGAAAGCCAAAATTGGATTCATGAATTCTGTAGGCAAAGTATATTATAGTACTAGGGAAAGTCAGAAGGCTAAAATCTTTGTGTATCAACTGGACCTGCCCAAATCCTGCAGATGTAGTATATCTAGTTTGAATGAGGGTCCCTGAAATGCTTGGGTCCCAACTTTAGATGGCAAGATTGTCAATTTGACTTTAAGAAATTACAAATAACTTCTAAGTTAAATGATAATATTTAAGCATTGTACTGTAAAGTTTGGGGTCAGAATGATGTTTTTATCCTTGTGAAGTATTTAGCTGGTTGTGTTTTATTTTCAGGTCTTATATTAGTGTTTTTAACAATTGTTATGTGATTTGATATAGCTTTTGTCATGTTTTTATTCTAATTTAGGAAGGTGGCATTGGAAACCACTCAGAGATGGTTGCTATAAGATGCTCCCTTATGAGATGAAAAATATTGTTAAAAAGTCTTTCAGTTTCAGTAATATGAACTTGCTATAGAAAGAGGTACTGTAGAGTGAACATGTTTTAATGTATTTATATTTTTATTATTTTTTTACATATTTTAAAAAGTGTTCAGTTGAGAATGCTTACAAATTAAGGTAAAGGTTCCCCTTGCACATATGAGTTAGTCATTCCCGACTTTAGGGGGCAGTGCTCATCTCTGTTTCTAAGCTGAAGAGCCAGCGCTGTCTGAAGACGTCTCCATGGTCATGTGGCCAGTATGACTAAATGCCAAAGGCACACAGAACACTGTTACCTTCCCACCAAAGGTGGTCCCTATTTTTCTACTTGCATTTTTTACGTGCTTTCGAACTGCTAGGTTGGCAGAAGCTGGGACAAGTAATGGGAGCTCACCCTGTTACGCGGCACTAGGGATTCAAACTGCTGAACTGCCGACCTTTCGATCAATAAGTTCAGTGTCTTAGCCACTGAGCCACCGCATCCCTTGCTTACAAATTAGAAGTAAACTAATAATTTTAAAATATTTTTGTACTTCTCTATTCCCATACTGGCCTGTGTAATAAATTCAAGAATGTTCTCAGAGACAAAGAGACCTTGGCAACTGTTTAATTAGGTATTTCTTTGAGAGATACAGGCTCAAAGAAGGAATATCTACACTAATGTCCCAGTATATAGAAACATTTCTGGACAAGAATAAAGCTCTATTTTCAAAAGGAACACTTCATGGGGATATATATTCAAAAAACTACTGTTTCAGATGCTTCAGCATTCATAATGTATATCTTAAAATACGTTGGTGTTATATTAGTAAGCCAATTATTAGACAAGACCTTATTTTTTTTCTCAAACTTGCAGTCTTTGATAGAATTTTCTGATGGCCTCTGTGTCTTTTCTCTTTGTTATTTTCCTTGTTCCTTTTCCTTTTTGAATGGTGCATCCTGTTTCTCTTATTTTGTCTTAATGAAATGTCAAATTTACTTTTAACATTAGAGCACATGGTACTATAAGACATACACAAACAAAAAAGGAAAGTTGAAATGGATGAGTCTGGGTTTGTAATTTATGTTTTATTCTCCTTAAACAATTACACAATAACTCTATGTATGAACAGTGAGAAAATAATATTCAAAAAGACATTATTTTCTGAATAATGAATACCAGGTGGGCTATAAATATTTCAAACAAATGAAGAGCAATCATTTTTGCAAATACTTTTCCCCGAATGTAGTTTTTTAGGACGTGTACTTTCAACTCCAAAAACGCCAGTGTCATTCAAATGTTTCTCTATTTTACAGATTAATATGAGGGGTTTTTTTATTTACAGGTTTTTGCAATATTTCACAATATTCTCAGAGTATGTCTTTTGATCTCTCTCTCTCTCTCTCTCTCTCTCTCTCTCTCTCTCTCTCTCTCTCTCTCTCTCTCTCTCTCTCTCTCTCTCTGTGTGTGTGTGTGTGTGTGTGTGTCCTATCTGTTAACTTACCTAGCAGATCTGAAATAAATTACTACCACAATTTTTTCCTGCCTTCTTAGAGAAAAGGAGCAGATGTTATATTGGAGGAAAACTATGAAAGAATAATTATTTTGATTGCATATGCTTAAGCTTGGTGTCCTGTGCCTGATTGCTTAGCTTATTTTTTTTATTATTAATATTATGATTTTCTTATCCCCTTCCCTCCTTCCCAGAATTTCCTCCCCTGCATACTGTCTTAAACTGGTTTTCTTTGCATGCTTGCTTGAAAGGCACTAACCGCAAGTTAGCTCAGCCCTGCAACCTTAATTGGTTAATTAGCACCCGGGCCCAACTTGCATTGCTATCTGAAATTGGCATGATCCTAATCATTTTGATCCCAAAGGCTTCCTTTTGTATCCTAAGACGCCAGACTAGGAGTGTGTTAAGCTTGCCAGCATCAAGACATTCCTTTCAATGTGTATTATGCATTGTGTGTTTGTTTAATCTCTTGTAATCTCTTGAATGTAAAATGGAAAGATTGATTTCTCCTTATTAATTATCCCAGAACTGAGATGAGTATTACTGTATTTTATTAATAGCCTGAAAGCCTTTTCAAAAAAGAGAGAGAGAGAGAGAGAGAGAGAGAGAGAGAGAGAGAGAGAGAGAGAGAGAGAGTGAGAGAAAACAAATAGTTACAGAAATAACAGTGTAAAAATATATGGTATATGACATTAAAATTTAACAATGTCGAAGTTCAATAACTAAATTTCCAAAACTAGATAACCCAAATAAGATAGCTCCTCTCTAACTCAGCTCGTCTTTCTTACAATCAATGAAATTCTTTTCAATGTAACTGGCTCATATTGCTGTCATCCTTTTAAGATAGCGAGTGATAGCCCTTACCAGGGGAGGAGACTGAGATGAGTAGAATTACGGAACATGAAACTTGCAGTGAAATCCGGCCGGATCTATCCAGCTCACGTGAGCTGGTAGGGCTGGTGGTGGTAGGCTTCGCCCACCCACTGGGACATCATTACGTCCCATTTTTGACCCTCTGCGCATGTGCAAAAGAGGCATGCGTGTGCTCACATTTCCGAAGTGGTAGCGAAGATAAGTGCATTTCACCGTTAGGTTGTATGCTCCTAACATCATAAGTAAAGGTAAAGGTTCCCCTCGCACATATGTGCTAGTCGTTCCTGACTCTATGTGGCGGTACTCATCTCCATTTCAAAACCGAAGAGCCAGCGCTGTCCAAAGATATCTCTGTGGTCATGTAGTCGGCATGACTAAAAGCCAAAGGAGCATGGAATGCTGTTACCTTCCCACAAAAGGTGGTCCCTATTTTTCTACTTGCATTTTTTACATGCTTTCGAACTGCTAGGTTGGCAGAAGCTGGGACAAGTAATGGGAGCTCACCCAGTTATGCGGCACTAGGGATTCAAATTGCTGAACTTCTGACCTTTCTATCGACAAGCTCAGCATCTTAGCCACTGAACCACCGGGTCCCTCTCACATTGTAAATATTTATGGGATATTTCTTAATAATTTTTTCTAAGCTTCATTAAAGCCATGGCATCTCTTTTGGTGTTCTCCTACTTTGGTATCCCTCCTGCAAATTCTAAATTATGTGTCAACCCACAGATTATAAAGGAAACACTTGGTTATTGGCTAGAGTAGACCATAGAACAAGGACTTTGAGTCCAAGAATCACTGAAAAATAAGCTTGAGAGAAAGTTGATGCAAAAAAGGAGAAGCAGAAAAAGATAGATGCTGTCAGAGGACGTTCTAAACATAAATTGCACCAAGGAAAAGGAAGCATCTTCTTTTCAAGAAAGGGAAAGGTTTTGGCTGACAGAGAATGACAGAGCTGGAGAAGGAAAAGTATTGCGCAGGGATGCTATTCAGCAGGTCCTGACAGGTTCTGGTAGTGGAAATTTTGAGTAGTTCAGAGAACTGGCAAATACCACCTCTGGCTGGTCCCAGAATGGGGTGGGAATGGAGATTTTGCAGTATTGCTCCCCCAGGGGTGGGGAGGGAATGGGGATTTTGCAGTATCCTTCCTCTAGGGTGGGGTGGGAATGAAGATTTTGCAGTATCCTTCCCCCGGAGTGGGGAGGGAATGGGGATTTTGCAGTATCCTTCCCTTGCCATGCCCACCAAGCCACACCCACCAAGCCCACAGAAACGGTAGTAAAAAATTTGTATTCCATCACTGGTATTGCATATTACGTGCTGCAAAATGCAAGTGTACTTATTATATGTATACAAGTGCAAAAAGAAAGGAAAGAAACCAACATGAACCTTTTATTCTTTACTTGTGATCCTGGATGTCCCTGGTTTTGCAACTTGTTGATATCCATGAAAATTTGATTTACTTGTTTTTGCAATTTGTTGAAAGCCATGAAAATTTTGAACACAAACAAGAACAGCAAAAAATCCTTATCCTGGCTCTGAGAGTGGACAATGAGCTTCATTTTTATTTGTCTTATAAGATTCAAATAGGATTTGCAATTCCTTGCATAGGTTCGTGCCCACATTTCAAACACCCCATGTTTAAACTGTGTTACCCCCTCCTTTCCCTTTTCTGATCTGAACTTGCTAGAACACAAACTCCTGGTATAGCTACTAGCCTTGCTTGGCTCATTTTAAAGAGGGAGCCTGATTTTCAGACATTGCTTTAATCAGTTCTCCAGGAACACTTGTATTTCTCCCTCTGTGCAATGCTCTCTAACCAGCCAGTTTCACAAATACAGCACAGCTAGCAAAGAAAAGCCAATGAACTATGAAACCAGAAGTATAATTCAGTCATGCGCTATATTTTAAATAGAATAAAAAAATACATATTGGAAGGTGTTGAGAAACACATGGGGCTGAAAAGCGACAAGAAAAAGCACCCCATTCATCCAGCATTTCCAGGTGGAGGGTCTAGAGCGGAGTTCACTTTGGCAAATCTTCTCTCTGTAACTGTATATTATACAAATGTTATTGGAAGGCCAAATATAGGCATTGCAAGAGGAGGAGGGAATAATAATAATAATAATAATAAAAAGGAAAACACCTTGAAAGATAAATTGGTTTGTTTTGGGAACCAGATCTCAAGCTTTGCTTTGTGCTTGTCTTAACGGATGTTGGAGCTGCTCCCAAAGCCCAGCCAGGCCATTTAGAGCAATAGGAGAAAACCAACATATTTCTTTCCTCCTGTTGTGTACAAAGGCCTTGGGGGAGATTGTCTTCCAGATGGTTTGGGAAAGATCAGTTCAGACAGCTCCCCTGTTTTTCAAGCTGCCTTTGTTCAAGCAATTTATCTGCTGAAGAAAATCTATCTATCTATCTATCTATCTATCTATCTATCTATCTATCTATCTATCTATCTATCTATCTACCTACCTACCTACCTACCTACCTACCTACCTACCTACACACACACATACACATCTGCTTCAAATATTCCTGGGATGCTGTCATTCCCTGCCATTGTGGCAGCAATGAACACACACCAAACTTTTCTGTAGTGCAGGCTACAAAGAGAACTTTAGGAATACTGGCCGATATTTTTTTTTAAGGTACCGTATTTTTCAGAGTATAAGACGCACCTACCTTTTTTGGTGACGAAAAGAAGAAAAAGAAATCTCCCTCTGCCTCTGAGGAATTTTGCCTCCTTGCAGCAAACAGCAAACAGCCTGCTTTACTTTCATTTTCGTTTTCAGCATAGCTTGATTAGCACAAGGAAAAAAAATCTGCTCCAGCAATTTACCTCTTTGCAGCAAGCAGCAGAGCCCTGCACAAAACAGCTGAGAGCAAATCAGCTGAGAGTCAGGAGGCTGATCCAATCAACTTCTGCTAATTAGGCTGTGCTGAAGCTGAAAGGAGCTGTTTCTTCTTGTTGTCTGCTTGCAAAGAGATAACTGCTGCGAGGCAGAGGCCAAAGGGTGGGGGCCAGTCGGTGGGCGGGGCTACATTTGGTGTATAAGACGCACCTAAATTTTCACCCCCTTTTAGGGGGGAAAAAGGTGCATCTTATAGGTGCATCTTATACTCCAAAAAATACGGTAGCTGACAACCCCAAGAACTTCAGGCTGTTGAAACACTGCAGGACCAGAATTACACTAATATCAAAGAAATGGTGGAATAGAATCATTAAAGAAAGGAGGCAAAAGGATAAAATGTGAATGGCAAAAATTAAAATATTTTTTTTATTTATTTTAAATAATTAAAATCAAATTGTTAAATTGTCCCACAGCTAGTTATCCTGCAGTGAGTTGGCCATGGTGAGTTGACCATGACAAGTTGTCCATAGTGGCCAAGATGGCCGTGGAGAATTGGCTGTGGCAAGTTATCCCATTCCAACACCACACAAACTCATATCAACATGATTTACTATGCATGACTCTCATTCTTTGGCCCAGAAAAATCTAGTATTCAAATCAGAATAAATTCACATAAGAGAGGAGTACAGCAATTTAATCATTCCCACCAAAATCAGTGGAACGTATCTTTTTCAGCTGATTTCAGCTAATTTTCAACCTGATTTTTTCAGATGGATTATCTTGGTTGAATGCTGACAAATATATACTATGCACTAAATACCTGGTACTTTCAAATTTATAGTAGAAAAGACCTTGTCAGTTGACAGTTAGAGAGTTATAATTAATTATTGTATGTCGTAATTTATTGAAATTCCCCAGAGAAATTTCTTTAAAATGCAAAGTAAGAAGCAATGCAGATTCTTAGTAACCCAGAGACATTTGGTTTGCATTTGACGTGTTGCAAATGTACCTATTTATACTTTAGAATGTTATTTGAATAAATGTAGTCTTCAACCTAAGAACATTTTGTTTACTGACTGTTCAAAGTTATGAAAATTCTGAAAAAATTGACATATGAGTAGTCCTTGTACTTATGAGGCAATTGCATGGCTCCACAGTCATGTGATCAAAACTTAAGTGCTTTGCAATGTGCATGTATTTACAATGGTTGCTATTTGCATCTTTCCCAGGATCTTCCAACAAGCAATGTCAGTGGGAGAAGCCAGATTTATTTAGCAACCTAGCGATTCGCTAAATCACCACACTGATTTGCTAGTGAAAGTTCATTAAAATTAGCCATGACTCATTTAACAATTACATTGCTGCACAATGGAAGTTCTAGTCCCCAATTATGATCATAAGTCAAAGACTACCATTAGTTATATTTCAAAATTTTCACTTCTCTAAATGTTGCAGTCAAATTCTCTAATAAAAACAATGGGTGAAAGAAATGTATGAAAAAAATGTATGCAAGGTTTTTTTTTTAATGAATATATTTTAAGATTAGTTAGAATATTAGTCAGCAACTCTGGAAGGAACTCTTTACTTAGCAAATGTAATATTTTTATAATGTGGTATGGCTTCCCTTCCCTTCCCTTCCCATCCCATCCCATCCCATCCCATCCCTTCCTTTCCCTATCTTTTATTATTTAAAGGTATCATTACTTTTCACTGCATTTATAGACTGAGTTCTGATCAGTCTGGAAGTTTTAAAGTACTAATGTCAGATTGAGTAGTCTTTATTTCTTCAGAATTATTACACACACAGAGGGAGAGAGGGAGAGAGGGAGAGGGAGAGGGAGAGAGAGAGGGAGAGAGAAAGAGAAAGAGAGAGAGAGAGATACAATGTTGACATTTACGTAGTAGAATACATCAACGATGCCCTTGAAGTGATGTCCCGGTGCCTGGAGGCCGTACGGATCTGGATGGGGAGGAACAGGCTCAGGCTCAACCCATCCAAGACTGAGTGGCTGTGGTTTCCGACGTCCCGATATAGTCAGTTGACGCCATCACTGACTATTGGGGGCGAATCATTGGCCCCCACGGAGAGGGCTCGCAACTTGGGCGTCCTCCTGGACTCACGGCTGTCTTTAGAAGAGCACTTGACGGCCGTGACCGGGAGGATTTTTCATCAGGTTCGCCTGATTCGCCAGTTGCGTCCCTTTCTGGATCGGGACTCTTTACGCACGGTCACTCATGCCCTTGTCACCTCCGCCTGGACTATTGCAACGCTCTCTACATGGGGCTCCCCTTGAGGAGCACCCGGAGGCTCCAACTGGCGCAGAGTGCGGCCGCGCGGGTGGTAATGGGAGCGACATGGCGTTCCCATGTAACACCTCTCCTGCGCGAGCTGCACTGGCTCCCGGTGGTCTTCCGGGTGCGCTTCAAGGTTTTGGTTACCACCTTTAAAGCGCTCCATGGCTTAGGACCCGGGTACTTGCGGGACCGCCTACTACCACCAATAGCCTCCCACCGGCCGGTACGCTCCCATAGAGAGGGGCTCCTCCGGGTGCCGTCAGCCAAACAATGCCGACTGGCGGCCCCCAGGGGGAGAGCCTTCTCTGTGGGGGCACCTACTATCTGGAACGAGCTCCCCCCAGAGATACGGAGGATCCCGGATCTGCGCACCTTCCGCCGCGCCTTAAAGACCTTACTATTTCACCAGGCCGGCCTGGCCTAATTTTCCCCCTCTTTTATAAAAGATTTTTAAAATTTTAAATATTTTTTAGTATTTATATATTCAATTTTAAATTGGTTTTAAAAGTTTGGGGTTTTAAATTTGTCGGGGCCAAAATTATTTAATTTGATTTTATTCTATTTTTTAAATTTTGTATTGTATGTGTTTTTATTGTTTGGCTGTGCACCGCCCTGAGTCCTTCGGGAGTAGGGCGGTATAGAAATCTAATAAATAATAAATAATAATAATAATAATAATAATATCCCTCTGGTGTAGATATGGAGCCAAACAAGGAACTGAGCACTATTTCTTTGTTATGTGTTAGAACTTTTGCACATAATGTCATGGGATCAACTTTGCAGATCCTATAGTGTGCTTGCAAAGTGGCTGTATAATGTTAAGGGCTCTTATGCTATCTTGGTTTTTTTTTTTTAAATATATGTTTGAGTGCTTTGAGTGCTTATGGATTTTAATTGATACTATGCTTGCATGCTACAGAATCTTTCCTGGCTATATACATTTGCTAAATAAATAAATATTGATTCAATTGCTGATCCCCTGACTATTTCTTCCCCTTATTTTGAAATATCTGAAGCTGTGTTCTTCAGGTAGTTTAGTTGGAGTGCCATATGTCCTAATCCTTTCCTTCTTCTTTTCCTTCTTTCCTTTCTTCCATATAACCTTAATGACCTCCTTATTCAACTGACATTTGCTCTATGATTTCGGACAGGTAGATGTCCTGCCTCTTAATGATGAGTTATTTATTACAACATACCAAAATGGGAAAGCTCCATGATCCCTGAGACTCTGACTTTATACAAAAGATGATTTTGGCATTGATTAAACAACAACTCAGTCCATTTTTCCCACTGGCACCTCAAGCTTTCTTTCACCCTGTCTACAGTACATCTTCTTGGTTATCAATTACAAGTGTGGCTCCATTAATCTTCTTGAAAGGAAAATATTTTTGATACAATGGCAACTCTAAAAAAAGAATTATCCTAAAAAGATGACATAAAAGGACAGGCTCAGTGCAAAAAGTGGTTCTCTTAGGAGTTCTGTAATGACAGCATACAAATGCTTGAGAAGATTGATGGCCTCTTTTGGCTATACAGTAAGGTTACTCTTTCCTGTGTGTAAAAATGGGTTGTTTGCCAGCCATGGTCTATAACTTCATTAGGTGAATTTTTCTTGGCTAAGGCACCAAAGGCAAATGCTCTATTTTCACCTCGTTTCTCTCTTTCCTGAGACTGATCCCCTCAACAATGAAGGAGGGGCTGACAGTTTAATGAGGATATAGAGGACTAGGGATTCCACCTCTTCATTAGACTCTGGGCAACTCACTCGCTCGGACCATCATTCATCTAGGCAGGAAGAAAAATAGCAATGCTAGGACACCATGTTAAATATTTGATATAATATTTATAATAATATTGGGGAGCAATGTGATTTTTCATCAGTGGCCAAGGCTACCAAACTGGAGAAAAAAATAGTGGATTGCACAATGCTAGGGCCTGAAGTGTTGAATAAAATCTGCTAGGAGAAAAAGTGCTTATTGTATTGTTAAATTTTCCTTTAGTTTACAATCCACATTACCTCTTTGGGGTGATCATCCTGCAGCTGCTTGTGGTATGGAATGCCCTATTCAGGGATTCTCATGTTAATGTCCAGAAGACAGGACAATAGCACACAGATATCTTTCAGCAACACCAGTCTCTTATGATAATATATACAGTAGATAAGGGTGAGTTGTGAAGAATCAAAGAAGAATCAAAGCAATGTGTAAAACGGAAGGCTAATCATTCCTCCCTCAATTTTTCTTTTACTTTCAACTGCTTCTTCCTCCAGGCTGTTTTCTTTCAACCTATAGCAAAACTTTTTAGACTGAAAAGGCTTTTAAGGAAACCAATTCAGGAAGTTAATAGGGAAAGGTTGTGGGAAAAGTGTTGGGCAAAGGAATTGTTCTGCATTTATGCAACAGTTTTCAAGATTTGTTTTAAACTTTCATTTAAGAGCCCAGGTGGCACAATGGTTAAAGTGCAGAGTTGGAGACTAACTTTATCCACAGCCTGGAGTTCAAGCCTGAGGGCACTCAAAGTTGACTCAGGCCTTTCATCCTTCAAAGGTCAGTAAAATAAGGACCCAAATTGTTGGGGAACCTATGCTGACTCCCTAAATCTCCCAGTGAATGCTGTAAAGCACCATGGGACAGTATATCCTGTAAATGCAAATGCTAATGCTATTGTTATTGCAAGGAGAAGAGAATATTAGATAAAGTATTCTGGATGAAAAGTTCTTGCATTTATTTAATTGTGATATATGCAAGATAAATGATATATGAGCAAATGCTCATTTTTTTTTTCATTGTATAGTCACTTTTTCACTAGTCTTCAACCTTTCCAGCAGGCTTTCCATTCTATAGTCTTATCCCTAAGGATACAGAAATTCATCCCAATAGGCATTTTTCAGATTATAAAGTAGCAATAGCACTTATTCACAGTGCTTTACAGTTCTCTTTAAGCAGTTTACAGAGTCAGCATATTGCCCCCCACAATCTGGGTTCTCATTTTACCGACCTCGGAAAGATAGAAGTCAACTTGAGCCAGTCAGGATCAAACTCCTGGAGTGAGCAATGAGTTAGCCTGCAGTACTGAATTCTAACTACTGCACCACCACGGCTCTTGTATTAACAGCTAGAGCAATTCCAGAATGATGGAAAGAAGTATGTCTCTTCCATCCCCCTCCCATCAATATCAATAACTTCATGATTTCTAGCTATAGAAACCACAAAGTGATTTACAGCTCCACCAAGAAAAAAATCAATAAATTTTTTTTAAGCCACCCAGAATTGTTGGATACAAGATGGGTGCCAAATAAATTTCATGCATAAATAAATAATTACATTTCTCCATCACACTGAGAATCTATATATATAAGTGAAAACCACTCATGCCGTGATCACGAAATCTCCAGAAACGTAAAGCCTACAAACTTGGCACTGTTAGCACTTCAAGCTGCATTTACTCTAGTGCTGACATAAGAAGGAGAAGCGGAGGCGTCTGGAAAAGGACATTTGACTTTTCACCTACTTATTTTCCCTGGAGATAATATCCCCTAGGAGATGGGATGGGAGGGGGGAAATTCCTTTGAGCTGGAGCTGTACATTAGGGGTAGAATGACTTGGAAGATGGCCAATGAATGCAGGGGAGTGGGGAATGGAAAGGGAGGGTTTTGGGTCTGGAAGTCAGTGTTGGCTTCGATGGAGTCGGATTTTAGAATGTCGTGCTTAATAAATAGGAGTTTTCCTTCAAAGACTTTGTTTGTAATGCAATTTATTTGAGATGACCTCGAAACTTGACAGGCACGTATGTTCCTCTTGGCTTCTAGGTGCTCGCTAAGAAAGGATTTTTCAAAATGACCATCAGATCATTAGTATTTCTTATATTATTAACACGCTCTGATGCTAATTAGTTAGATGTTCTACTCCCCCTTCCAACCGGAAAATAACTCTGGAGAGAATGGGATAGAAGAGGCTTCTGTTGGGCAAGCCTAAGGGAGAGAAGGGGAGAGGAGAGGCCAATAGTAGCTACCCATTAATTTTCAAGCTGTAAGTGTTGATTTATCAAGCCCAATCACATAGTTTCATAGCGGAGCATGTGTATTCTGCTAGTAAGATAATAAAACAAAGACTCTTTTACAAGGGATAGAAACTTGTATAAAATTTCAAGCAGATCTTTGAGACATTTATATCTAGACCTCTCTGCCTTTCACACACAAACATCTGAAAGATACTTGGGACTGAATAAATGCCCAAATGTAGGACTGGTGTGCAACTCCTTAGAGCAACTCCAAACAAACAAAAGTTTCTAGATTCAATGATAACTGCAAAAAGCAGCCATGTAGTCATAAAAAAAATTATGTGGTTGCTTTCAAGACTTGCATCTGGGTGCAATATTTATTTCTTCATTTTACAGCATTTTTTCAAACTAATCTGAAATAAGTCATATATATCCAACAGCAATATATCCAATAGCCCACTTTCAAATAGTTCTGAGAATTTCCAATCTCAGAATCTGAAATCATCTCCTTTAGGCAGGGGTCGACAACCTTAAACACTCAAAGAGCCATTTGGACCCGTTTCCCACAGAAAAGAAAACACCGGGAGCCACAAAGTCCTTTTGACATCTAAAATGAAGACAACACTGCATATATCGTTTTTTAACGATATGCTATGTATAAAAAAAACTATAATGTGTTGCATTTATGAAATCAATGAACTGCTAGAGAGAAAACATTTTTTTTTATTTCTGCATGCAACAAAAACATTTTGAACTCTGAAAAAAAAGATGGGTCAAAAACCTCAATAAATCACATGCCGGCGGGTGTCACACATTGGCGGTTGTGATACATATTTTGAGTGGCAGGGAGCTGCAGCAGAGGGATGAAAGAGCCGCATGCGGCTCCAGAGCCGCAGGTTGCAGACCCCTGCCTTAAGGGATTCTATTGACAGGGGGCAATATATTTAGAGCCAGGGTTCCCTTCTTTTTTTTCTAGTCAAGGTTGGGGGTCAGGGCTTGGGAAATTAAAAGCACACACTTCAAGTACTCCTCCCAGTGAAGAGTGAGATAAACTGGATTGACCCATCAACAGTGGGGATCCAACTCAAGGGCCATTACCATTAGTTCAGCTTGTCTGTGGTTCTAATAGTGTCCATGTAAGAATGATACAGTCAAACTCAACAGAAAATATTGCAAGCAGAGATGGAAAAGTGTATCTGTCTATCCCATTTAAATGCATACCTTTGAATAACTATTTGTGGTGTAAAATCATTTAGGCCCTAAATTCTCTCCTGAATTCCAAACCAAATTGGTATTTCTAGGTTCACGAGATGAAAGAATATTTTTTTGTAAAAAAAAAAAAATGTTGGTTCATCAGGCTGGATTACAGAACATATTGTCCTTTTTAAATGAGAATGAGGTGAAAAAAATAACAAGGAAAGCACATTTGCAAAATAAAATAAATAAAACAAAAAAAAAAGTTTGAAACCCTCCCCCACCCCAAACATTTTTAGGAAACCACAAAACCTTCTTTCTGTTCAAAGCTTCTGCATGGCTGAAATTTTCTGTGCGAATTTGATACCATCCCTAGCCTGCATTTTTGTAAGAATCCATTTTTCTTAATTTTAAACATATTTTCTCCCAGCATATTATGTAAAAATATGTTAACTGCTAAACTATATAGAGAAGGTAATCTGAAAACACATACCACAATTTTCACTTGTTGAAGAAAAAAATACAAGGAATATTTTGTAACTTAGGATACTGTGTTTTAGTAATGAATATTTGTTATTGGTCTGTCTTATGAAATGTTCTTCTGGCAAAAACATCCTTAGAACCAACCTTTTGCTTTCCAATTTAAAGTATCCCTCAATGCTGTATGAGTTTGTAGGCTGCTGAGCCTTAATTTGTTTTATTCACCATTATAATTTGTTTTATTCAACTCAAGGTTGACTCAGCCTTCTCTCCTTCTGAGGTTGGTAAAATGAGGACTCAGATTGTTGGGGGCAATAGGCTGACTCTGTAAACCGCTTAGAGAGGGCTATAAAGCACTGTGAAGCGGTATATAAGACTAAATGCTAATGCTAAATGCTACTAAGAATAAATGATAGTTTATTCATTATCATTCATAGTTTACATTCCAAGTTAGGTAAAAACCTAACAAACCATATGATAGATGAATGTGACATATAGATAGCAGCATACATGACACACATAGAAATTGGAGAGTTTCTTGATTATTCAGTCACAACTGTGAGTAAGGAGCTAGCACCCAACTGGGCACAACCATATGACTGTTTACTGCATGGATCAAGAACAACCTTGGCCTGTATGAAAATCACTAAATAGATTATGCACTGGGATAGGAAGATCAAAGGACAGTGTAAGAAACATAGGGTTTCCCTATAGAAGATACTGTGGTGAATGTGGAGAAGAACAATCCATCTCACATATGCATATAATGTCTTTCAACATGTATGGAGGAAGATCTCATGCTGGCAACAGAAAATGCTCTTGATGTGGCTTGATACTGGGTGAATGTCATTCGATTTTAATCCTACTTATTTTTACATCGTTTTTTACATGTGCTATATTATTATGACCTATTTTATACTTATTTTACTTACTCAGTGTTGAATGTTTATATGTTTATAATTTGAAGGTGCTTCTGACACAAATAAAGTCACAACCACCATCTTCCTTTTTTTTCTTTTTAACAACCTCCTTGGATGTTCCAGGATGGAAAAAAACATTCTGATCTTGATTCCATTTACTTTAAGCTATATTCAATATTTCTCTTTATTCAGATCACCATCCTCAACAATAACAAAAGGCTGTCACGCAACAGATATCTCCTTTCCATATGCTCTGGACTTAATGCTAATAAACGGAAGTGCTGGCAGATTGCTCCCTTTTAACTGACAACTGAATTTGTTGCTCCTCTATTGGAGAGCCAGAGTGAGCAGCTCATCCTATCCCTCTCCTCACTCAGGTGTGTTTTCTTTCTTTTCCCCTTTTGGACCCAAGGGGAAAACCCGGCTAAAGAAAATGGCCCTTTTCCTGTTGGGGAATGCCTGCCTGTTTCTCCTTGGCTCAAAGCTTCATCCCATTTGGGAGCCATATTGTGTCAGGAGCAAGGAAACCAGCCCTAAACAACAGCTAAAAGAAAGGCCTGCAGGAAGGTTGAAGCACAAGTTCAAGAGGCCAGACGTAAGATGCATCCGCTTCCTGCCTGGCACTCTTGCTTGACAGATCATAAACAAGAGCTGAATTAGGAAAGGGAAGGGATAAAAAGGTGGGAGAGGGACTTTCAACTCTAAGCAAAGAAGGTCAAAGAAGGAACCCACTAGACAGTCTAGGACTTCAACAGGAAAGGATGCATTCTTCTCACTGTGTTGGAAGATGGTGTTTTGCACCGTAGCAAGATTTTGCTTTCAGGCATCCAAAATACATCGTTGTTTATCTTCACATGACTACTGCAAAGGCGTGTCCACTCATAAATGTGTGTGTGTGTGTGTGTACATGTGTGAAGGATGGCAGAATTGTAAAGGTGCTGCCATATTTATGCATGAGTAAATTATAAACCATGTTTCATTCTGACACTGCTTCTTTCTTCTGAGCATAAAAATCCACCTCTGTATTACATTCGATACAGCAGTTCTGTTGTACAAATTTTAAGCAACTAAATTTGCTCAACTGGAACTTTGTAAGAATATCAATCAATCACAATAGAGCTGGAAGGGATCTTGGACATCTTCTAATCCAGCCCCTTGCTTAAGCAGGAGACCCTATACTTTCTTAGGTCTCATCAGGGCTAATTACAACCTGGTGTAAAATTTGTGAAAATGGTGGTCAATGTTTGTGTGTGTGTGTGTGTGTGTGTGTGTGTGTGTGTGTGTGTGTGTGAATTGCAAGTTTTTAAAAAAGTTAAATTGCAAGTTTTAAAAAAATCAAAAGCCAAAAGGTATAGTTACCACATGGTACAGTTATATAAAAAGATATTGCCTGAAAAAAAGGAAATATTCTGAATATTTTAAAAAGGGTTTTTTTTTTGTGGGGGTGGGGAGTGAATTCTGCACAAGGGTGCCTTGATAGCCAGCAGCAGCCCTGGTCTCACAGGTGTTTGGGTGCATATGTGACTTTGTATATGTGTGAAGAAATGTCATATAATTTAAAGTTGTTTTTCAGAGCCTAAATCTTGAATGCAGAAATCTGTGGGTTCCCAAAGTATTAAATCTAAACTTTTAAATCAGATTTTTTTCCCCAGTTAGGTGAAAATATCTGGAATGAAGATCAAATTTCTGTCATTCTAATGTAGTTCAACTCACACCTGTAAAAATGTGAGTCTCTTCTCTCTCTCTCTTTCATTTATACATAGACACCCTTCTAAAACATAGTCTCAGTTCCATAACAAAGGCTGGAAAAAAAAAACCATTCAGTCCGTAAAGGTCTTTAACCATTTCCAATCTTTAAACGTCAACACTGAATTTAGGTATTTCAGCACTGATTTAAGGATTCTAGACACAGCCCTGAGAAAATGAATTTCAAACTGATGGATTTGCCATCCAGTCAGAAGCTGAAGTAGGATTTTGTTAACATTTGCTATAGCTGGGAAGAGAGATTTCAAACATAGGACCCCATCCAAAGTGTGCTGACTCTGAAGCAGTGAATTGCCCTGGGAGCCTGTTCTCTTCAGAAGCTGCTCGTACCTAAACTGTAACAGGATCACTGCAGGAGATGTGTCTCAAAATCCTTGCTCTGTGGGGACATTCTCACTGGAAACCAAGGTAGCCAGATTTTAATCCGCCATTGTGCCTCAAAACCCAAAGTGCTTCACTGTTCATCAGCGAAGCAGACTGAAACCACATCAGCACGCCATTTCCTTGTATACACAGTTGCTGACCTCAGCATTCTTTGTGCTTCAATCTTCACACATCGTGTTTTATAAATTCTCCAATTTGCACTGTCAACTGAAGGGACCGGGGAGAATTTGCTAATGCCACCCTGAGACAAGGCAAAGGTTGTTTCTGCAGCATCTAAGGTGTGTTTGTGTACACAGTTTTCTTTGTTACTGAGCACCATGTGTTTGCAACCCCCACCCCACCGCCCCGCTTCAAGAAAAAGCACTGACCCTTGGAGTGCTTAATGGGTGTGCAGGCAAACTGCCCAGGCTGATGGTGTGAATGGAATGTGGGTGCTCATGCAAGCTTTTCACTTTGGCCATCTTGTAAGTTGTCAAGTCCAGAAATGTGTTCTTGAGCAATCTACTCTCAGGGAAATAGTAATGATCTGTAGTTGCTAGAGTAAGGCAATTGTGCACATGAAGTGAAGTGATACTTTTTCCCCAATGATGCCTGTTGATTAAGGTTATACCAGAGGTGGGTTCTACTTATCTTTACTACTGGTTTGCCACGGGGCCGTGCGTGTGCGCATTCTTCTACACAAACACCGAAGCTTCTGCGCATGCGCAGAAGCATTTTGATGACGTCGGGGTCGGTGGGTGGAGCCTCCCGCCGGTTTTACTACCGGTTCTATAGAACCACTGCGAACCGGGGGCAACCCACCACTGGGTTATACCTTAATACTTAGATACCTGGAAACAAATGTCCTTCTGAATCTTGTAGCTTAAGTCATCTTAAATCACACCAATGACCTATTTGTCATTAGATATAATTGAGGTTGTCACCAAGGGTAGCAATAGTTAGAGCTGTGTAAAGCTTCAGATTCAGTTGGAGCATGCATTGTATGTCTGTTTGCAGCTTTTTATAGTAATTGCCTAAGAGAAGGTATACCTGTTTTAATAGCTGGTACTATGATAATATTTCCACACACTCTAAAGCAGCTTTTTGAATTCAAAGCTGAAACAGCATGTATGACAGAACCTTGGGGTATCCCACTGCATGCTTCCCTCCATGCTTCCCTCCATGTACATGTGCAGTTGATCAGTGCAATTACGAATCCATCTGGTGGTGATGCTGTCTAGCATATCTTTTTCTTATCAAGTAGTATGTTGTACTCTTCTTTGTCAAATGCCTTACTGAAGTCCAAGTAATGTCCACAGATTTTTGCTGGTCCACTAATTTAGTCACTTTGTCAAAGAATGTAATAAGGTTTGATTGGCACGATCTATTTTTTGATAAACCCACATTGGCTTCTAGTAATAACTTTGCTTGTTTCTAGGGGTTTGCAGTTCTGTTGCTTGATTATGTCTATGGATATTCTCAGTCATCCAGGTCATGGCTGTCCCTAAAGTGCTTTTTCAAGAGGCAACTGGACTTTCTGGTTTTTCTTTCTTTGAAGCTGTTTCACTTCTTATCCAAGAAGCTCCTTCAGTCAGAACTGGAAAGAAAAACCAGAAAGTCCAGTTGCCTCTTGAAAAAGCACTGTTGCTTGATTATCTTTTCTAGATAATTTTTCAACTAATTTCAAGACTATCTGTAAATGTGTTGAGAAAAAAAAACCCACCCCATCTGGATGGTGAAAACCCCACTCAAAACAGAACAAATCAATCTGTGAGCATTTAAGAGCATCTACTGAAATCACAACCACTCCTTCTTCTATTGCTTTTTCCAAAACACTTTAAAAGCCCAGTGAGGGCTTTCGCTTGCTTCAGCCAGATGCTGAAATGAAAAGATTAGAGGCTGAAATGTTTAGAGATTTATGAGCCACAGTCAGGTCAAGCTGGATAATGGTGAATCCATCCAAGCCATCTGATTTTCATTGACTGACCCTTGGCATAGGAAAATGTGTGCTGGTGATGGATTTGGTGACATTCGCCCAGATCAATTGCCTGGAGTGATTTATCAAATGGCTATGCAGTGCTCTGTGGGAAGCAGATGGGTATGCAAAGGGATGTGTGCTTTCAGAGGGGGCAGGGTAGAAATCTTGGTTAGAAAAGAGAGATAGAAAGTTGATTTCCAGATGGGAATGCTGAAACTAGGCAAGGAATTGCCATGCTTGGAAATAACCATCCAGATACGCATCATAGGAATCTTCCCATAACACTGTTATGAAATGGCCCAAGCTGAAAAGTACTGCTAAGGCTTGATTCTTTCACCAGGAAGTGAGTACTTAGAAAATTCTGAATTAATGAAGCTCTGGGTGTAGGGTCCCTAAATTCTTCTGATTTTCTACCTTCCTATTATTTCCACAAGAAGACATTTTCTATCCCCTTTTCTCAATATATGTTGGACTGCAGGAGACTGCTGTAGGAAAAGAATGGGATCCAGCAAATAAGCTGCCCTTTCCTTAAAGTGCAATGTGAAGACCAACCCGTGTTTCTCTTGTAACGTTCGTTATCAAGAGTTACATGAATAAAACTTAAAATATATCCTGGGAGACAAATAATTGGCAATTATTTGCATGGAAGACCTCGATGGCTGCCTATTTGAAGCTCCTCTTCACTAACTCTGAATACTTGGACAAACCAAGTATTGGATATTTAGTTGAGCTGCCACTTTGCCAAATTAGACCTATCCTAACAGTATGATTGCTTAGTATCATGGCTTAGGTCCAGGATATCTGTCGGACCATCTGCAACCAGCAACAGCTCCCCATCGCCCAGTGCGTTCTCACAGGGAGGGCCTACTCAGGGTGCCGTCGGCTAGACAATGTCAGCTGGCGACCCCCCAGAAGTAGAGCTTTCTCTGTGGGTGCTCCCGCCTTTTGGAATCAATGCCCCCTGGGGCTCCGGTTGGCCCCTGACCTTCGCACCTTCTGCCGTGAATTAAAAACATGGCTGTTCAAATTGCCCAGCCTGGACTGACGGGGTTTGGATTATTTTAATGTGTTTAATATGTGTTTAATATGTATTTTAACATGTTTTATCTGGTTTGATTTTAATTGTTGTGAGCCGCCCTGAGTCCTATGGAGATAGGGCGGCATACAAATCAAATAAATAATCAAATAAATAATAATAATGATGATGCAGCAACTACAGAGCTACCTTCTTCCTCTGGTGAACATCAGGATAAAAGATGAAGTTACTACCAGGCTTATGGAATTTCTGAAGGGGAATGTAGTGCTCCTACGTGGGATTTCATACAAGGTAAAAACTAAAGCAAGTATGATGCTTCCCACTTAAGTAAGAGAAAATGCCTGAAAGCTTTTGAAGGCAACCCCGAAAAAATTGAACTAGCAGTATATGATTACTCAAAAATGAGTCCCGCTAAACTGAATGGGACTTGAGTCAAGAGGAGCAGCTGTTGGTTGCAGTATTAGGTTGCAGTCATGTAGCTTGTATGATGATGTTCAGCAACTATAGAATGCACAGGATTTACCCTCGAATTCAGAACAAGTAATTGGATAGTGGAAGCTTTCTCAAGCCAGGTCGTTTTGGCCCTGGATGGGTCAGAAATAATTAAAAATAAAGAAAGGTGTATCTTAAGGATCTTGTTCAATTCAGTGCTTCCCTTTATTTATTTATTTATTTATTTATTTATTTATTTATTTATTTATTTATTTATTTATTTATTTATTTATTTATTTATTTATTTATTGGTTCGATTTATATGCCGCCCTTCTTCAGAGACTCAGGGCGGCTTACAATGCGTTAAGCGTTAAGCAATAGCCTTCATACTTTTTGTATATACCTGCTTAGTAGGGCTTTTGGGCCCCCCAAGCGGTGTTCTTTTTATACAAAGTCAGCTTATTGCCCCCACAATCCGGGTCCTCATTTTACCTACCTTGGAAGGATGGAAGGCTGAGTCAACCTTGAGCCTGGTGGGATTTGAACTCGCAGTAATTGCAGGCAGCTGGCAGCTAAGTGCTACTTAACAGCACTTTAGTCTGCTGCGCCACCAAGGCTCCTTGCTATAAAGTGCTAGCCCAAATGAAGAAGAATGTGTCAACTCTGGAAGTGGTGTACAGTTAGTCTCTCCTTAGCACTTTTTTTGAGGGGGGGATCTTTTAAATTTTTAATCATTGAAAATATCTAGCTGGTAGTTCTTATTAACGTAGTAAAAGAAGACTTCTTTCTCTCATTTTCACCGTGAAGTAGCTGCTAGGGGTTGGAGAATGTAGGAGTTTTTAGCATCTAAGATGGAATTGACCTATAAGATGAGCTGGGGAAGAGATGATTCTGCATACCCTTAATTGCTACCTTTGTGCTTAGAATTTGTGGCCAAAATATGCCATCCTGTTGCAAATGCTATTTGTAACTGTCTAGTGTTACTGGGCTATATAAGCTCAGTTATGTTTGTTTAGGAGGACATGAGATCAGGGAATGAGAAAAGTTTTGTTATGTTGTTTTAAAATGCTACATTTTAAAAAGGCGCACAAGGAAAAAAGGCATCATTCATAATTCCTCAGGTTCCCACAACTAGAAAAAAAAATGTTCAATGAAATATTACAGAGTAGTAATAAGGAAGGAAGAAAGGAAGTAATGACTGGAAAGGAAGCCAAACACAGTTTCAGAATGGGCTCCTTACATATACTGTATACTACTCATTGAAACAAAAATTAAGGCATTTTATAGAGTTGTATCATCTGGTTGTCAGTCAATAAACCAAATCTGTTTTGAAAGGAGAGTAGCCACAGTTTAGAAAGTAGCCACATAGGACTTCAAAAAGAAACATGCTCTCAATCCTGGATTGGGACATCCCAATCCAACATTACAGCCACACTGTTGATCAACCCATCCATTCACATATTCATATTTCTTCCCTTTCCACTTAATATCTTACCTGAAGTATAATGTGTCTTCCCTCTTTCCAACACTGCTTTTGCCATAAGCTTTCTGATTGGGTTCCTCACTGGTTTAGTGCTGCATTTATTTAAGATTTCCATATATGTGTCCGATGTAATATTTCATATTGTGGATCCTATATTTATTCTTTAAGCATTGTAATCTGCTTTGAAAGCTCATGGGGATTCAAAGGCTATGGGGAACTAAAGATCTGGAGACCATCACCAAGATGCCTATTCCTGTTCCTTCACAGCTTTGGAAGGGGAAAGGAGAAGACAAGAAAAAGACAAAGAAATGGGGCCACAAAACTCTCCCCCTTGTATTCTGTTTGGATTCATTCAATTTAGAAGGTTCCAGAAGAACCAATATTTAGACTCTTCATTCTTTATTCTTTTGCCAAGATAAGTACAACTAGTTGGCAAATCACGCCTAGGTTATTTGATAGCATCCACAAAGAGATCTAATAGGAGCTCTACTCTGTTTACTTCCATGTAAGTTACAAGACGCATAACATGCATATGCAACACCCACAGAGCTTTGGAAGTGGACCCAAAGCTCCTATAAAATATGCCAGTAGATTTGATTTAAAAATTATTTTTAGTGAAACAGAAGGAAATGATTAAAGACACTATTGTGATTTCATTTCATTTTATGTTGCCCACTTCTTCATTTTGGCTTCAGGCTACATTTTGGGGTGCAATCATTGGCCTACCCCTCTGTGGCCAAGCATATCTATCCTTGCTTTGCTATTTTGGTGAGTATTTTATGTGATCTTTTGCATTGTTTGTGTTTGTGATTGCTCAGTTAGTTACTATTGCCTTCAGGAAAAACAGAAGTCAATCGACACCTCCTTTGCCTGCCGATGGTCTCTGTTTCAGTTGTTCATGCCTCCTAGGAGAATAGGTTAAATCTTAAACCTGACACACTATAGAGTTGTCATTAGTAACATAAATACTGCTGAGCTAGACAGAGAGATTATCTAACCAAGCATGATCCCTAAGTGGCTGGTTATATTGTGATTCTTTTACATAATATTTTGATTTCTATCTTTAATTGCAAGATGTCTAGAATTGGACATGAATGCCCAGTCAGGAAGTAGATTCATTTTCTACTGAGGTAATAAATCTACAAATATACGGACAAAAAAAATCCTATGTCATTGATGCTTATTGCTTGCTCTGGCTGTCATATTCCTTATCCCAAACTCACTTTGAAAGTGAAGCCCTGTGATTTATGGGTTGCAGAGAGGAGCTAAAATTGGCCTTTAACAACCATGTGAACAGCAGGGCTTACCAGAAGACTGCCTAAATAGTGAAGCCTCCTCGGTGTTGTGAAAAGCCTTCACTGGAATAAAAGATGGTTTGTGTCAAGGGATTGTCAAGGGCTTGGCTTCCTTTCCTTCTTTTTTATGGAAAAGAGGGGGTGGGGGAATGGGATAGTGGCAGGGTGTGCTGTGTGTGTGTGTGTGATGGAAGCTGTAGAGGGTGGGGATGAAGAATAAACCTGCCAGCGCTGAAAAGGCGTTTGAGGCATTTTCCTGAAGCATGCTGGGCATTAGTCAGCACTCTTCCAAGCCACAGAAATGTGCCTTGGCTTGTCTGAAATTATAGAGATGAAATGATTAGACCACAAGCCTTTGCCCTCTGGACATTGGCCTTTTGTCTCCATCATATAATGATACATTGTGGATTGTCATCCCCTTCTTTCTTAGGAGCTCGAGTCCCCCACCCCCTCTTTCTCTGAACCCTCCCCTGGGTTGTCTTGTTTTAATACAGTCTGCCATTTCTGTGTGTTGCTGTTCCAGTGTCCCTGATTGAAGATTGTTTAAAATGCATTTTAGCTAACTGGTTTGTTTTAATCAAAGACAGAAGATCATAGAACACTATGCACTCTTCTGTTCCTTAAAGGTTTTTCCCTCTGGGGATAAGGGGTGAGCAGTAGACTGACCTGCCAGCTCCCCCTCCCCACCTTTCTTGCTTTGTTAGCCCTTTTCAGAGGAAAAAAAAACATCAAGGGAAACAGCATAGTGGGAGGAGGCAGAACAGGACTAAAGTTGCTGGCAGGGTCCCAAACTCCACATAAACTATGCCATAGTTTGCATAGAGCTGTGTGCCAAGGACCACTTGAATTCTCCCTACACTTGCAGTCACCAAAATTGGGATGAAGCATTTCATCAAATTCCTTCATCAGAAGGACAGGTTCTCTAGCTATTTCTGTGGCTTGGATTCACTGTTAACTTTCGATGTTAGCATGGTCCCTCCTTTCTTGTTTTGCTACCATGGTGAGACTAACCACCATTTAGTATCCAGAATTGTTTCCGAATATAAATAATGTGGAATATTCATTTAACCCTTCCTTCCTTCCTTCCTTCCTTCCTTCCTTCCTTCCTTCCTTCCTTCCTTCCTTCCTTCCTTCCTCCCTTCCTTCCTTCCTCCCTCCCTCCCTCCCTCCCTCTCCCTCCCTCCCTCGAGAAATAGGAAAGTAATAGTCTTCCAATGTATCTTTCTTCCTTTGATGGTAACTTCCTTGAAGATTTATTTATTTATTTATTTTTAAATTTGTATACCGCCCTTCTCCCTGAGGATTCAGGGCGGTGAACAGCCAAGTAAAAGCATAAACTACAAACATTAAAATACAATTAAAAAGATATATATAAATTTGGCCCCATGATTAAAAACAATAACAAACAATTAAAAACATTTAAAAAGTGTTAAAGATGTCATCAAGTTACAATTTTTGCCCCATGTCTATGATATGACTAGGAACCCAGTCAGATCTGGAAATGTTCAGATGTTAGTGTATGCTTTACTGAAATTTAGAAAGTGCCATCTTTGCTTTTTTCATTATAAAATTTGTATGCCACCCAACTCCAAACAACTTCAGCTCTCATAGAAAATCACCTTTTGATGATCCTAAATGTAATGTTGGAACTCTTCATGTAATGCTGTCTATCCAAAACCAGCAAACTAATGTGCTGAAGCTGACCAGACTAAGGACGCTAGCCAGATGAATACCTGGTAGGCAGATTTTTTTTTCCTATTTTCCTCCCCCAAAACTAAGGTGCGTCTTATACTCCGAAAAATACAGTACATTTTGAGAGGGTTCTTTTTCCCTAAAGATTCCTAATAACCAGAATAACTGAATGCACAAACTAAGATCTTATGCGGATTCAAATGAACTACATTAAAAGAGAAAGAAAAGGTAACCAGAGGGTGGGGGAATATATTGCTTTAATATTGCAGCTGGTTTTTAATATGACCTGTTAACTTTCTATATCTACCAGGGTTTTTTTTTCTGTCATCAAAATTTATGCTATGGTACATACATATGGATAATGCTCAAAACTACACTTTTCTATTCTGTTTTTTTTTTTTTTTTTACAAAGAAGCAAATATAGCAGGTAGGTTAAATAAACCTCCCTTCAAATATGAAAGTAGCGCTTGATCTGCATACTGTTAAAACAGGGAAGAAGACATGTATCCTCAGCCTATTAAAATAGTTTATTTGTAACTGTACTGTATGCATATTATTAGACAAGCCTTCGGCTATACTAGGTAATGTCTTTCCTAAGACTAAATTCCTGCATCATTTGTTTTGCTAGTAAATTGGCCTGGATTGTTTATTTGGTAACTAGAAAACTCATTTTGTTTTTCTTCATTTAAATTATGATAATAAAGTATGGATCTTTTAAAAAAAAAAACAGAAAGCAAGAATTCTTCTATTCTTCTCCTGAGGGACAAAGTTTCTCAAGCAAATTGGAAAACAGCTAAAATCTTTGAAATCAACTGAATGTTGTCCTTATCAAAAGAGAAAGTAATAGAAAAAGAAAGCTAATTGGAGTTGCTTACTTTTCCACAATGCACAGTCTTTCATTTTGACTGAATTTATGTAGTTAAATGTTTTAGAACTGAAGTGGAAATTTAAACAGTTCAGTTAAAAACAAATTTAGTGAGCTTGAACATTTTGATAAACAACTGGCCTTAGATATTGAAACAAAGTTTAAACTAAAGGAAGATGCTCATGATAAAAGTGATCCAGGTACATGCTGTATTTTTGTTTTTAAACATTCCTAATCCTAAATGAGATCAAATATCAGTAGTTTTTATAGGAACGTTTATACATGGCATTGTTTTTAACCAAAACTGGGATATAAATTTGAAATTAAAACTACTTATTGTGTGGGTTGCTGTTTCCATCGAGCATAAAAATCTAATTGTAGTGATAATTTTAAGATTTACAATATGGAATCTCATTCTACATCAGCAAGTTGGAACTTTGGAATTTAATACAAAGAAGGTAATCGTTCTCCAGGGTTCCTTGGTGCTCTCAGAACTTGCTTGTTTTCTTGCAGCCATTTCATTACCCAAATTAGGTAACATCATCAGTGCTATTAAGGAGTGATGACCCTTAAAAGAGGGCTGTGAAAATATTTACAAACCCCTCACATCCTGGACATAAACTGTTTCAACTCCTACCCTCAAAACGACGCTATAGAGCATTGCACACTAGAACAACTAGACACAAGGACAGTTTTTTCCTGAATGCCATCACTCTGCTAAACAAACAATTCCCTCAACACTGTCAAACTATTTACTAAGTCTGCACTACTGTTAATCTTCTCATCGTTCCTACCACCCATCTCCTTCCACTTATCACTCTATGACTGTAATTTTGTTGCTTGTATTCTTATGATTTATATTGATATTGTTTCCTGATTGCTTATTTGTACCCTATGACTATCATTAAGTGTTGTACCTTATGATTCTTGACAGATGTATCTTGTCTTTTTATGTACACTGAGAGCATATGCATCAAGACAAATTTCTTGTGTGTCCAATCACATTTGGCCAATAAAAAATTCTATTCTATTCTATTCTATTCTATTCTATTCTATTCTATTCTATTCTATTCTATTCTATTCTATTCTATTCTATTCTATTCTATTCTATGACGTTACTTAGTTTGGGTAATGAAACATTTGCAAGAAACCAAGCAAGTTCAGAGAGCACCAAGGACCCCTCATGTCAACCTCAGCTACAAATATTCTCCATTATTGGTGATGGTTCAGAAATGCAAATTATTCATTAAAGTTTGTTTGGTAGCAAAATTATAAACAATTAAATACTCTGTTTTTTATTTTTCCGGCAATTGTTTCTTTGTCAAAGACTTCTGTTATGAAGAACATATTTGATTCAGAAGCTGCTGAGAAGTTTACTATTCTGCCATGGTCTGTAGCAAAAAGAAGTAGCAGGCCTTTTGAGATTTTTTAAAAATAACTTTGAGAGAGAAATTGGGCAATTTGTTTAAGGGAAGTTGCTTTAATGTATTCTCAGGAAGTCTGAATGTGCTAGTACCGTATTAGTGCTTCTTTGTTATTTCAGCTTTTTAGATTTAGCTTCATAATATTCTTTTGGTTCTTTACAGGTTATTTGTATTTTAATTCCCTTGTTAATTATTTCCTTTTTTCTTATTTGTGAGCTTTTGTGTTTTAATTAAAAATATTATGATTGTTTAATGCTTTTTTCTTCTTTTTCACCCTTTCCTTTGACCTACAGAAGCATTGAGGGGTTTAGCCCCCACATTTTTAATATAATATCTTCCTGTAAAAGCTCTTAGATGTTTTTTCCCCCCAGAACACAGGTACTTGTTAAGTTGAGACATTTAAAACTGAAGTAGTTTCTTCTTTGTTAATTAGAAAAACATATTGTTTTATATGAGATAGTTCTTTCGTCTAGTACAGTGATGGCTAACCTTTTCCAGAGTGCCGAAAGCATGAGTGTGTGCACGTGAATGCACGCATGTGCGCCCGAACCCCCAAAATGCAAAGCATGCATGGTCCCCATGCATGTGCTGCTCCCCCCACACATGCACATGAAGCCCCCTGCATGCCTCCCTCTCATGAATGTATGGCGCCCCACACGCGCCCTATGCATGCACGGCAGAGACCCAAAGATGAGCTGCAGCAGAGACCCAAAGATGAGCATCCGGCGGGAGGCACGCACGCATGTGCAGTGGAGCTGAACTAGGGTAATGGCTCGTGTGCCATCAGAGAGGGTGCTGTGTGCCATCTCTGGTATGCGTGCCATAGGGTCGCCATCACAGGTCTAGTATAGGGCTAATTGAATATGTATACTAGAAATTACACTAAGAGCCTTGGTGGCGCAGCAGACTAAAGTGCTGTTAAGTAGCACCAGCTGCCTGCAATTACTGCAAGTTCAAATCTCACCAGGGTCAAGGTTGACTCAGCCTTCCATCCTTTCGAGGTAGGTAAAATGAGGTCCCAGATTGTGCGGACAATAAGCTGACTTTGTATAAAAAAGAACACCGCTTGGGGGGAGGGGGCAAAAGCCCTACTAAGCAGGTATATACAAAAGTATGAAGGCTATTGCTTAATGCATTGTAAGCCACCCTGAGTCTCCGGAGAAGGGCGGCATATAAATCGAACCAATAAATAAATAATAAATAAATAAATAAATTCAAATATGCTCTGTATACACTAACTTTGGTTACCAGGTTTCAAAATTTATAGTGGAACCAGAATAAGTGACCCAGAAGGGTTATTTTTTTTACACTAGTGAATAACGTTATAGCAAACATATTGTAATGAATTATTTATGGCTGTACTAAGAACCATCTAGTTGGTTTATACAAGTGTTTGGAATGTCTATTTAGTTTAGTTGGGTATCATGTAGTTTCAGCTTTATAGATTAATGCCATTCCAGCTGTAGAAACTTAGCACCCACCCCTCTCCTAGAAGAATGAAATATTTTGGGAAATGTTATAAAAGGCAGAATATTATATTTCCCTAAAGGAGAAACATGCTCTTGGAAAGCAGCCCCCACCTTTCTTAATAGCCCCAGCAGTACTGGGCCAGCCTATCTACAAGACAAAAGACCTTCGGCTCCAGGATGATGGGATTATCCTCCAGGGCAAAACCATACAACCACAATAGGAGCTGCATTGCAACAGCCGAAGTTTCAACCAAGCTTGACTCAGAAAACCTACAAAGTTAGCTATAACCCCTGCATAGCCCCATGGGAGTCTGACAGCAACCAATGGAATACATGTTTTTGCCACAGGAACAGGAAGCTCAAGGGCAAGGCCTAAGAGACGGTATAAATAACACTCACTCTCCACTCCATGTGTTCAGTTGCTCAGGATTTAAAATCCAGTGGTCCTGTCCATCAATAAACCATCTTTGCAATCAGCCTTCATGTTTCCAGTGTCTTTTTCCCCACTTGGAACTGAATCCAGATGGATATTTCTTCTGACACAGCTAAATTGCATTCTCATATGGAAAAGGCTACAAGCTAATATGTTGGAATTTAGTATGTTGATTATACTGTATGTTGACATTTAAATCTTTCACAGCAACTGTTTCTTGATTTCACATTAGACTTATTCTCAGCTTGATGTCTAAAATCTTAATCCCTGATTGATTGAAATGATAAATGTAATGATCGTTATTGCAATATTCAAACATTCCCGAGGAACACTATTGATTGTTATATGAAAAATTAAAGAACAAAGGTAGATTTTGTGGCTTGATACCATAATACCTGCCATGTTATCTTCACCATCCTGCTTCTCTCTCCTTCAAAGCCCCACCTCCTGCCATGGACAACCTGATTGTTTGTGGTACTTTGGAAGCATATATTTGTGGTTGTATAATTGTATATTCTTCATGGATATACATGAAAAAGAAAAGATAACATAAAGATAATATTCATGGAAAAAGAAAGATAACATCTGAGCAAGGAAGTTTGAAAAAAAATTACGATACTTTTGAATACGTAATCAAGACAATCCCAGAAAAATCTAATCTATTAAAAGTAATTATTAAACCGTATGATAAAAACCCTGTATAATTACTGTTTATAAAATTCTGTTGGTGGTGAATTAATCTGATAAACAAACCTCAGTGGTTGAATGGAAAAAAGAATTAGAGATCCCTATTTTGACTAAACAATGGTACATTGTATTAATATCAAAATTTCAGTAGTTCTTTGATTATTTTATTGATTATCATTCAATAAAAATAATATTTTGGATTTACTGAATTCCATTGCATTCATAGAAAACAGCTTTAGTAAAATAATGTCCTATAATTGTTCCATTTGGACTGAAAGTTGCTACATGTATTAACTCAACTTTGAGATAAGATTCAATATTTTCACAGGTTTGTGTTCTTTTCAACTATATTCCTTTCATATGACATCTGGACAAATAAAGTGGATTTCTCCATGGCCTACTTTTAGCTAAAAGGCTGATTCTTCTCCATTGGAAAGATAAACATATGGCTTCAGCCACTCAGTGGCCTGTTGAATTGCTGTTATTAGTAACTAATGAACAAATCACTTATCAAAATTAATGAGCTTTGAATGATTATAATGAAATATACAAAAGCATTTTAATGAATGGGGGCTACAGCTTTTACATAGTGTTTGCGAACATATGCCTATATCTTACCTTTCCTTAAAAGTTTGCTCATTTGTGGATTTTGTGTGTATATATATATGTATGTGTGTGTGTGTGTGTGTGCTGAATCAATCAAAGCACCCCCCAAAAATAAAATAATCTAATCCAAAAACAGATCTAGCTTTAATGTCTGCTAAACTAGAACATTCTCCCTTTATGCACTTAATACAGGAAATTCACTAAATCAGATGAAACTAATTTTGGAGCAGTGAGGAGAAATACTCATGAAAAATTTAATTGTAAATATTAATATTTCAATTTGATTAGCTCCAATTAAAATTGTTATAAACAGATGGTTAAATCCCCATGAGTGCATGAGGCAAGATAAATATTATAAAAGTTAAGTATTACTTCAAGATTGATGTATGTCCTTAGAGAAATTATTGTATTAAAACCTTTTAAGGTATTTCAAGCAAATTAATAAGTTGTCATGACAGTTTCTTTGGGAAGAATCATCCCCCTATTTTTTTTATTCATTTTTTTTTTTTGGTCTATCTAAATTAAAATTTTCAAATGATGAATGAGATTTTAACTTTCTTGATTTTCAGTGATTGGGCAGATGGTTTAACTTCTATTTCTTGATGGAATCCAAATAACCAAGGGCAAAAACCATTACAGGCACCATTGGGATCCTGGTGGCTTAGTGGTTAGAATGCAGTACTGCAGGTTACCTTTGCTGACTGCTAGCTGCAGTTTGGCAGTTTGACAGTTTGATTCTGACTGGCTCAAGGTTGACTCAGCCTTTCTAAAGCACTGTGAAGCTATGTATATAAGTCTAAGTGGTAATGCTGTCAGAGGTGGGTTTCAGCAGGTTCTGACCAGTTCTGGAGAACCGGTAGTTGAAATTTTGAGTAGTTCAGAGAACTGGTAAATACCACCTCTGACTGGTCCTGCCCCCATCTATTCTCTACCTCCAGAGTCCCAGCTAATCGGGAGGAAATGGGGATTTAGACCTGTACCAATCGGGTTTCAGGCGCGGCCACAGCACAGAAACGGCATTGGTCGCCCTGGTGAATGATCTTTGGCGGGCCCGGGATGGGGGTTGTTCCTCCGTTCTGGTTCTTCTTGACCTCTCATCGGCTTTCAATACCATCGACCATGGTATCCTACTGCGGAGGATCCGGGGGTTGGAAGTAGGGGGCACTGTGTTACAGTTGTTCTCCTCCTACCTCTCGGGCTGTACGCAGTTTGTTTGGGTGGGGGGTCAGAGATCCTTGCCAAGGCCCCTTATTTGTGGGGTACCACAGGGGTCGGTTCTCTCCCCCCTGCTCTTCAACATCTACATGAAGCTGCTGGGTGAGATCATTCGTAGTTTCGGGGTGAGGTATCATCAGTACGCTGATGATACCCAAATGTATATCTCCACCCCGGACCAACCCAGGGATGCCCTTTCTGTGATGTCTAAGTGCCTGGAGGCAGTACGGGTCTGGATGGGTAGGAACAGGCTCAGACTCAACCCCTCCAAGACTGAGTGGCTGTGGATTCCAGCATCTCCTGCTCTAGTGACCTCATCACTTTTGATGGGAGGGGAGCCGCTTGCTCCCTCTGAAAGGGCTCGCAATCTTGGCGTCCTCCTTGATTCATGGCTGTCCTTGGCAGACCATCTGATGGCTGTGACAAGGGGGGCTTTTGTACAGGTTCGCCTAGTGCGCCAGTTGCGGCCTTTCCTAGACAGGGATGCCCTCCATACAGTCACTCAAGCTCTCATTATCTCTCAGATGGATTACTGCAATGCCCTCTACATGGGGCTGCCCTTGGGGTACACCCGGAGGCTCCAGCTGGTTCAGAATGTGGCCGCGCGGGTTGTTACGGGAATTTCCCATTACTCCCATGCAACACCTCTCCTGTGCGAGCTGCACTGGCTGCCGGTGGCCTTTTGGATCCGCTTCAAGGTGCTGGTTCTCATCTATGGGCCCAGGGTACTTGCAGGACCACCTCCTACCAGCCTCCCACCACCCAGTGCGTTCACATAGAACTGCCCTCCTCCGGGTGCCATTGGCCAGACAATGTCGGCTGGGAGCCCCCACGTCGAGGGCGTTCTCTGTGGCCGCACCGACCCTCTGGAATGGGTTACCCACTGGGCTCCAGACAGGCTCCAGGCTCCTGACCTCCGCACTTTCCACGCTGACCTGAAGACATGGCCCTTTCGGCAAATCCCCTGATCGGCTGTGTGATTTTAAATTGTGGGGATTTTAACTTGGTTTTTGGTTTTAGTATTTTATTATGTTCTTTAGTATTTTATTATGTCCTTCTCTCCTACGGGAGAAGGGCGGCATATAAATTTTGATAAATAAATAAATACATAAATAAACCTTCCGCTGGATTGGGAAATTTTACAGTATCCTTCCCCTGCCATGCCCACCAAGCCACACCCACTAAGCCATGCCACAGCCATCAAGTCACACCTACAGAACCAGTAGTAAAAAAAAATTAAAACCCACCACTGAGTGCTATTGCTTATATCATGGCAGAGTCTTAGTTCTTTTTCTTTGTTTGGTCAACTTTCTACTTGCAAGAATGTTGTAATGCAGAATTGGAATACCTTTTATCAACAAATTAATGTTTAGAACTTTTAAAGAACATTAAATATTATTATTTATTGAATTCATATGCCACCTGACTCTCAATGACTCTGGGTAGTTACAAATGATTTAAAACATGAATACAATAAAGCAAAAATAAAACACAAAAGAAGGATAGAATGGAAGAATAACAAATTAGGTGGAAACAATAGAAAATAATCTAGATTACAAGAGGCTTCAGCTATCCTTGCCAAAGGCCTAAGGGCAGGCCAAGAGACAATAGGTCACCAATTCTATCTTTAGTTTATTCTATCTGTGAATGCCTCTCCTGGCCAAAGATTTGAACCCCATAGAATAAGACCTAGTCATGTACCTCTGACAATTTTCAATAAAGCTCAAAACAGTCATCTATTGCCTCCTGGTGGTCAGTGTAAAAACAAAAAAATTGCCCCCTTCCCTAACCACATACATCTATACATGTAACATACATGATACATGGACTATTTAAACCATGTTGATAGTTTTAATGCAATTTAAGAAAGCTACAACACTGGAAGTTTTATTATTAAGACATGGAAGTAATATTATTTCTACCATGCAATTGTTTTATTATCTGCTTCCAAGATATGCCATGAGAAAGAAATATTCTCTCTTTCTTTGTCCTTGTGAGCAGATACACAATTGGCAGAACATTATTCTAGAGTTGCAAAGCTAGGACTTTCTGTGAAATGTTCGCATTTCGATTGACTTGAGGGGTGTGTGGGTGGGTATGCATGTAGGCAGAGGAAAACAATTTAATAGGACAAATGAAAATGCTCAGCTTGGTTTGTTCCTCTCTCTCTCTCTCTCTCTTTCTTTTTTAATCACTTAGAGCATGAACTGTATTCTTCAACACAGAGTCCTGCAAATGTGTGCTGTTTGCATTGGCATCCAATATTCATTTTTCATTTTCTTCACATACTCAGAATTTCAGAAATTAAGAACACTGAAGGCAATTTTGTGAGCTCCATTTCCCCAAGACAACAGATGGTCTTGAACCAGCCAAAGATACATAGGAAACAAGTTCAAGGTATGGAGTATAACCCATAATTTATAAATTATCCACGAGAAGAAAGATCTGGTTGACATTCTACCAATGAATATAATCTTTCCAAATAATGAAAGAAATGCCAGAGGAAAATCCGAGTGCATGTTGAAAATGCATAATTATGTTCAAAGAAATTCAATTTTATTTAGTTACCTTTTGGATTTTTGAAATGTTTCAGTTGAAGGCTAGGTTCGTGTGTCCCAACATGGATACTACTGTGTTACACCAGCAACACATCACATAGATTTGTGTATTGAGCAAAACTCTGCCTCTCTAATTATTTCTACTTTAGGAAGTTTTAGGAAGCTATTTTAGCTCTGAGAAATTATTATATTATTTGGTCTAGCTGGTCATGTGGAATCATTGCAAACAATGGTGTTTCCTATCTCCTGCAATCTCCGCATTTTACAGCATAAAAAAAGCAGACAAATTATTATCAAAACTTAATGTAAGTTTCGAATTCTAAGACTCTGTGATAAACAAAAGATAAGGATGTGGTTAAATTGGCATGCTACAATGAGAAGGAGTACATAAAATGGGAAGGCCAATTGTAGTGTGATATGATAGGAGAAAAAGAGGGCATTGTGGTCATGCAAAGGGTAGGCCTATACACAAATGAATGCAGAACAATAGCCAATACTACAAAGTGAAGAAGAATTGACTGTAGCCATCGATCACTGAAATGGAATGCCTTTTATAGACAGCTGAAAATTAGATTTTGCCAGGAATCTGCATAAGACACTAGGTTGTGAGTGCACAATATTCAATGATAGCTAGGCAAATCCATTAGCTTCCAGCAGAGCTTATTAAGATATAAGATATGTTTTAATCATTGTGATTGTTTATATAAGGCCATACATATGCAGATGCTTTATAAAGGCATCAAAGGAGCTACTTTACATCAAAATCAGATACATTGTTCATCTGTGTCATCTATCTATTTTCCAAGAGGTGGGTTTCTCCTCGGTATAGGGCAGAATCATGCTTATTCCTTTCCACCTGGTGGTGGTGGTTTTCTTTTCTTTTCTTTCTTTCTTTCTTTTTTTTTTCGGGGGGGAGGGGAGAGTGTGGGCATACTGGAATTACCAGGATATAGCATTGAACAATTTATCTTCTTCACTTGCCAGATGGATGGCACACACATAGAAATTGCAAGCCATTGGGGCATCGGTGGTGCTTTAGATTACACTGAAAGGCAGCAATGGAGTGAACCATTAAAAACAGACATTCATTTCAAGTCAAAAGGAAGTGATAGCAGCACTACTGGATAAGAAGCCCTCCTTGAGCAAAGTTGACTGAGGTCAACTCAGCAGCTGCAGCCTCTCCAGCAACAGGATTATTCCATGTGCTGCCAAGCTATGCAGCAGTTCAGCAGGTCATTTCATTTCCTGGGTCAACCAAGGATACGATCCTGCTGAGATGCTGAATGGTTTAAAAGACAAAAGCCCAAACAATGAGTTTTGAAAATGCAGCTCAATATTCATAAGGCACCACGACTTGCTGATGTCTTCGAGAAAGGAAGGAGAGATTTGGCCATTTTCATCAAAATAAGAGGAGAAGAATCCCTTGTCATGGAAAGTGGTGCACCTGATTCTTGGGACAGGCCATTCGGATAACTTCCTCACTTCTTCCCAATGAGCGCAAGGATTTTGTGATCCTGTTAGTTGGATGCTTCAAAAACTGGGATACTTGTGGCTGGCTGCATTAGTCACAGATGTCTGCACCACAAATGTGTCCTACAGCCATGAATGTGGTAATGGAACTATAGACATGTATCCTGTACTTTTGTCTGGGGAACTCTGTTTATGTTGCATCTTTCTCTTAACATGTCATAGGACTTCTATGGGCTTTTAAGCTTGATTTAGAAAGTTCCTGGCAAGATCAATGTCATGAAAAGTATCAATAGTTTCCCAGCAGATACCAAGGGCAACACTCAGTTTAGTTGGTAGGGTTCCTTTGAAGATTGAATAATGTTTACTTAGTTTAACAGGAGTCCTACAATATAACAGAGAGGGAAAACCTGTGATTCATTCAGTTAAGCTTCCAGCCTATCAGGAGAGCCTGCTAGGGCCTTTCCAAAGCTACAGGTGCTGATTTAACAGCTGTGATCTAAGGTAATTGGTTCAAATTCTGAAGAGAAGTGGAGCTCATTTAGTGGCTCTGGGGAAAGTAAACTAGAAAAACATTTCTAGTATTTGTGCAGATAGAAAGTATGTTTCAGTATCAAGGGCCTATTTGCTCACTCTGTAGTCCAACAATCTGCCTTGATATGTGAAGACAGGTTTCTCTCATATTGGAAGGAAATCTTACTTAGCACATTACGCTGTCAGTTAAAAAATTCTGATCTTTTGTATTTTAGATCATGCGCATGAAGCACAGCCTTCTCTTTAACATCAGAGATCCTATTGCATGTTGGACATGGAAAGCCAGAGCAGAATTGGCCTCCTTGTATAGCTATGTAGCTGCATTTATTTCCCGATGCCAATATGATGGAGGAATTTCTAGCTGTTGATTGCCAGCCCAGGAATTAAAGTGGGAGGTTGTAACATTTTTGTATTTTATGGATTTCTTATTTTACCCATCACAAATTCCCACTTGGCTCCGTTTCTGTGTTAGCATATGTATTCTTTTGAAAAATGTCTACGTGGATACTAACAGAAATGTGTGTAGACTTCTTTAATGTGAGAACATATTTGAAAGCACTTTTGTTTCATAATGGCATTTTTTCCCTAATGTGTGCCTAGTTGTGCATTGTTCTAAATTGTGAAATGTAAAATATATGTATTCGTGAAAAAGGATTGAATATGAAAAATATGCCATTTCCTGGATGAGCCTGACTTTAAGGCCCATCCCTGCATAAGCTCCATCCTGCCTGTCTACAGGTTCTTCAGCAGCAGATGTTCAGTTGATACAGTGAGGCAGTCCATCAACACTGGGGATTCCCTTGCCAATCTTTATAAGAACACACTGCAACGCGTCAAGTAGTAAATGAAAGTAATATGGCTAAGGATCTGATAGTCTGAATGGGAGCAGACATGTTTCCCAAAGGATGAAATTGTTTCATCACTCTAATTAAAGTTTTACTCCAATGACACATCATGATGCTATCATGGGGATGGAGGGTGGGGCTGAAGCCACAGAAGTCTCTGCTGCTTTCCCAGCTATGCCATTAGGATCTATCCTGCACACTGAATTGAGTCACTATTCAAGAATAATGGAGGAAGAGGAATAAGACCATAACAATCACCCACAATACTTAATGCCTGAGGATAGGGATTCTGTTAAATATGACTTATTCTCATAAAGCATCAGAAGGCAGGACAAGAAATGATGGATAATCAAGGAGAGAAGTAACCTGTAATTAAGGAAAAACTTTGTAACAGTGAGAACAATTAACTAGTGGAACAGCTTGCCTTCAGAAGTTCTGCGTGTTTCATCACTGGAGGTCTTTAAGAAGAGATTGGACAGTCACTTGTCTGAAACGGTACAAGGTCTCCTACTTGAGCAGGGAGCTGGACTAGAAGACCTCCAAGATCCCTTCCAGCTCTATTCTGATTGATTGATGACAACATATCTTATACAGTTTTATGACTGACCTTGCAAGAGACAGTTTTAGTGTGATAATACCATAAAGATGGACTGAAGGATATTCCTTTCCACCTAGGGAATTATTTGTGTGTTTGCTAGACCGGTGGTGAAATCCAATTTTTTTTACTACCAGTTTTGTGGGTGTGGCTTGGTGGGCATGGCAGGGGAAGGATACTGCAAAATCCCCATTTCCTCCTCACTCCTGGGGGAAGGATATTGCAAAATCTCCATTCCCTCCCCACTCTGGGGCCAGCCAGAAGTGGTATTTGCCGGTTCTCCAAACTACTCAAAACTTCTGCTACCGGTTCTCTGAATTGCTCAAAATTTCCACTACCAATTCTCCAGAACCTGTCAGAACCTGCTGGATTTCACCCCGATACAGCCTATCTTTCTTTCAGATTTGATTTGATTTGATTTGATTTGATTTGATTTGATTACATTTCTATACTGCCTTTTTCCCGAAGGACTCAGGGCGGTGTACAGCCATATTAAAACAAACCCATTACAAAAATTAAAAACCTTTAAAATAAATTAAAGCAATTTGGCCATTATTAAAACCCTTAGCTAAAACCCCTTTAAAACCAATTAAAACCCATTAAAATTAATTTATTCGGTCAGGCCGGCTTGATTGAACAATAGAGTCTTCAGAGCACGATGGAAGGCACGGAGGTCGGGGATCCTTCTTATATCCGGGGGCAGCTCATTCCATAGGGCAGGAGCCCCCACAGAGAAGGCTCTCCCCCTGGGAGTCGCCAGCCGACATTGCTTGGCCGACGGCACCCTGAGGAGGCCCTCTCTTTGAGACCGTATCGGATGGTGGGAGGCATTCGGTGGTAGAAGGCGGTCCTGTAGATGATCAAGAGAGCATAGGTAACCTTCATTCCTCCATTTTTTTCTCTACAACAATAATCCTGGGACTCAGATAAAGAGGGAGTGATTGGCCGATGTGACTCAATGACCTTTTGTGATTGAAAATAGATTTGGACCTGGATTGGCCATGTCTTAGTCCAACGCCATAATCAGGGTACCATCATAGTAATCTTAGGGAGGTAGAAAGAAAATGGCCAGAATGCTATTTCAGAGGAGGAAAGACTAAAATAACAATTTCCATTCATTGCTTAATTGGTCTGATTAAATAAAAGATCTGTTTGCAGTTCAGTGGGATGCTTATAAGAAGTATATTTGACACTTCACATTAATAATCTGACCTGTTTTAGACCATGTTTAATTATTTCTCAGAAAGGTTCCTATCTCCGGTTCTTTTAAATGTAATTTGGGTTTCTTGCATCTTAATTTTGGATGAATCTCTGAACAGGTTTTGCTCTTTCCTATTGAAATCAAGATTTTCCTTTCTCATAACTTTGCTCTGCATTTTAAGCTATTAAAATGCATTATTTTCTACCAGCCCAAGCACAAACACTGGAGAAGATCAACACTTTTTTTTTGTTAAGACTAAATTGATAAATGTAGTCAAAATGTCAATGTCAAAATATATTATCTCCCCCCCCCCCAATTGTGTTAGAACTGTTAAGTTAAGCCAACATTTCCTCTTAGGCCAATTTAGCTTGGTTTCTTTTCATTGGTAATACTGTAAAACTAATTATGTGTACGTAAGTAATATCATATCCATCACATTCATTCAATCATATGTGATTGGATGGAACTAATCTAAGAGAGTGGAAGAAATCTATGTAATATTAGTACTAACTATAATAGCTGCCCATTACAAGTGAGTGGGCAGCGATATAAATTCTCTTAAATAAATAAACAAATAAAGGGAAGTAGGCAAGCATTTCAACAGATGGGAAAAAAATAGCTGTTGGGAAAAATAAACGTAACCTCATAGAATTTTTAAATCACAAATTATAATCTTGTTAACTTTAATATTTAAATATGCAGGATTTTATTATAAACCACCCAGAGTCACTTTGGATAGTGAGATGGATGGCATATAAATTGAATAAATAAAATAACATTTGTCAAAAGACTATTTTCCATCACCTTAAAGTACACTCCTTTTCACTTTGTCAGTTTAAAATAAATTTAATCTGAATCTGGCTATTGAAATTTAGGAAAAAAGGCATTATGAAGTGGAGGATTTTTTAAAAAAATGTCCTATGTAATATTGTACTTTCATACATTTTGTGGACCTGGGAGGCTTTTAGAAAATACAAAACCAGGATGGCTTACAAAAGAGCTGCTGGGCATGCAAGGACTTCTCCCCAAGGAGCTGTGGTAGCGCAGTGGTTCGAATGCAGTATTGCAGCTCATTCTGTCAACTGCCAGCAGTTCAATCTGCACTGGCTCAAGGTTGACTCAGCCTTCCATCCTTCCGAGATCAGTAAAATAAGGACCCAGATTGTTGGGTTAATATGCTGACTCTGAAAACCAGTTAGAGAGATCTCTGTAAAGTGGTATATAAGTCTAAGTACTATTACTTTTTTTAAAAAAAATTTGATTTATATGCCGCCCTTCTCCGGAGACTCAGGGCGGCTTACAATGCATTAATCAATAGCCTTCATACTTTTGTATATTTTATACAAAGTCAGCTTATTGCCTCCACAATCTGGGTCTTCATTACCTTTGAAAGGATGGAAGGCTGAGTCAACCTTGAGCTGGTGAGATTCAAACTTACAGTAATTGCAGACAGCTGGTGTTAATCACAATGCTTTTAGTCTGCTGAGCCACCAGGCCCATACTATTGTTCCAGAGGTGGGTTTCAGCAGGTTCTGACCAGTTCTGGAGAACCAGTAGTAGAAATTTTGAGTAATTTGGAGGACCGGTAAATACCACCTCTGACTGGCCCCACCCCCATCTATTCTCTGCCTCCCGAGTCCCAGCTGATCGGGAGGAAATGGGGATTTTGCAGTATTCTTCCCCTGGAGTGGGGAGGGAATGGAGATTTTACAGTATCCTTCCCCTGCCATGCCCACCAAGCCACACCCACCAAGCCATGCCATGCCCACCAAGCCACGCCCACAGAACTGGTAGTAAAAAAATTTGAATCCCACCACTGTATTGTTCCCATGATCTGAGTCAGAAGGTTTTGCATGACCAGCAGCTGCCTTGTAGAGTCAGGTTGGGAATGCTTTAGCAGAAGGAAGAAGATGGTGAAGGTGAGCTGAGGGACAGCAGAGCACAGGAGCCATGGAGTGCAGGAGGCCAAAAAGGCAGAAATGGAGGTGAGATAGGCAAGTGGGGATTATGAATGCCCACCGGCATTAATGCATCCTGTGATCATTAATGCTGGTGGGCTGCAATCCAGTGGCCCTAAGTTTGAGGACTGAGTGTATGTACCATTGGTTTAGTGTCATCATAACTCCAAATGGTAGCTGAACAAATGGTCAAAATGGTTGTGGCAAGGATTATCTGTATATCTCCCCTGTTGTGCAAATCATCTGAAAAATGTTGAGGATTATGAGAGTTCTTTTGGTATAGGGTTCTTAACAAAGTCCTCTGGAGTGCAACCATTTGATTGCACAGTATAGTAACTGGCTGTTTCATTTTTCTGTGCTGTCCTGATTGGATGAAGAAGAAGAAAAGAGGGCTGGCTGGATGTAGAGGAAATACTTTACCATGTTCTCAAATTGTGCAAATCTGAGCAATCTCTGTTGAAGCTGAATCAACCTGGCAGCCCCTTTGAGATTAAGTTAGAAGTCAAATTAAGCATCTGGCCCCAAAATTGGATAATACAGATTTTGCTTGTTAAGATCCTTCAGTAAGCAGAAGATAAATGTCTCCAGTGTAATTAAAGAATGACTGTACCCAAGTTCATTAGCATAGCTCCAATTACCAGCAGCTTTTTTTCCTGTGTTTTTCCCATATATGGCCAGTTGACTTGTATCTTAAGAATAGCTTAGTGTGTGATCCTCCTAAGACTTCAGCCTTTTGCTAATTGCAACAGATGACATGATTGGAACTCCTCTGCTGAAATGAAATTGAGCTAAAACTGTGCTTTTGGCTTATTTGCACAGATGCTATTCCCAGAAATGCTATAAGGCCTGCTGTGGTAGACTTCTCCAAGACTTAGTTTTCCCCTCATGTCAAATAAATCTTGACATTTGTTCACTAATAAGATAAATGGAGGCAGGTGCATTGGGATTAGTACTTCAAAATATCTATCTCAGTAGCAATTAGCAATTCAACCGCCTTCATAGCGAGGGGTTAAATTTGCAGTTGGTCAAAAAAAAAAAAATGGTCCAACACTGCATATGTCTGAAGACATATATAGCTCTACCAATGTAGGTGCTAATTATTGATAGGTCTTACCAGCTGAGGATACACCCCAACTGTTTTTTTAAAAAGAGACTAATTTAAAATATTATAAAGTTAGCCACTAAACATATGGATGGCTTGGCTGCTCACAGATAGGTATTAGATGACTAAAAAGTAAGTGGACAACCTAATTGCCATGACTGATAGTTAGCTGAAACTACCAGCTGCTGCCATGGTGGAGTGGAAATTATGGAAAATCTATCACAGGCATTGATTTCATTGATAGCCAGCTGTGTCACCCACATGGCCAGTTCTATTTCACAGTAGTGCCAGCACCCTGACCAAACAGATGGACATAGCAATCTCTTCCATGGCTACCATTCTGAAATTCTACATGGCTGAGAAGGATTCAGTGTGTGAATTGGGCAGCCATATACATTTGTTTCATAAATAAATAAATACCACCAGTGGAAGAGCCAAGGAGCATTATTAATCCCTTTTGCAGGGGAACAATATGTCTCCAACTTCTGCTGGTGAGCTCCCTAAGGCACCGGATTGGCCATTGTGAGAAACAAAATGTCATATTTTAAATTGAAAATACCACTAGTCTTTCCAGCATTTAAAGACACATTTCAAATGTTCTATTCTGCATCTAAACAATGAGAAGGAAACCTTCTGCAACTTGCATTTCCTACCAATCCGTTTAAAAAAAAAAGGTTTATGTTTGAAGCCATTGAATATTACCCATTGCTAAGATCCTTGGCCAAAATTACATTTTACATGTGAGTCCATATGATCTACCATTCATTAGAGTGGACCCTTTATGCTTGCTATAGCTATGTATATTTCATTCATATTCAGGTGTGCATCTATATGTATGAATGTTTCATGCACAGTCATATATACATGCACCCCAATGGGATCAGCCTGCCCCACTTGTGCTGGCAGGGAGGGCAGGCTATTCCCCCTATCTGCCAAGAAATTCCACCAAGAAGTGTCCAGAAGAAGACCCTTTTCTATCATGACTCTTGCCCTTTGGAACATCATGCCCCCTGAGGTGAGATCCACACTGATCCTATTGAGTTCCATAAGAGCCTGGAGACCTGACTATGCCAGCAGGCTTGAGGTTCCAATGGAGGGGTATCAATCTGGAGGTGGTCGTTAGATTGAGAGAAGATCTCACCTCCCCCTACGGTCTTTGTGCTCCTTTCTCCCGTCCCCCCACTTTATCATTCAATGACAATTTTTAGTATAATTATGATTATTGTGATTACTATTTTATCTTTTTAATGTTTCTGGTTTAAATGTTTGTAAACTTCCAGACAAGATGGGAGGCACATACTGTAAATCCAATAGATTAGATTAGATTAGATTAGATTAGATTAGATTAGATTAGATTAGATTAGATTAGATTAGATTAGATTGACAGACAGACAGACAGAGACAGACAGACAGACAGACAGACAGACAGACAGACAGACAGACATGGGGATTATAAACTCTGATTATAATTGTATTGGTAATATTGAGAAAACTCTGGCTTCAATTAGAAGAATAGGCCAAGTTGCAGAAATGGCAAACAATACCGATAATTTATAAATTTGTATGCCACCCAACTCTCCAGGACTTTGGGTAGCTCTCCTCAATATTTGGATTAAGACTATATCCTTTATAAAGGAATCCATGGGTGGACACCAAACCCATTTATTAATGACTTTGGCACCCCAAAATAATATTCAGCACCTTTTAGGTTGAACATTGCTTTTGCGCTGAGGGTAGTGATTAATCCATAGATTATTAAAACCAGTGAGAACTTCGCCATTAACTTTATTTTTTTATTTATTGTTTTATTTATTTAATTGGATTTATATGCCGCCCTATCTCCACAGGACTTAGGGCGGCTCACAACAATAAACAAAACAAACAGACCATTAAAAACAAAGTCCATAATAAAATTGATAAAAAATCCAATAAAACCCCATTAAGTTCTATTAAAAACCCCCTCAGGGGGGCGGCTAGATGAAATAGCCACGTTTTCAGCCCATGGCGGAAGGAGCGAAGGTCGGGGGCCACCTGGAGCTCCAGAGGGAGTTGATTCCAAAGGGTGGGTGTGCCTACAGAGAAAGCTCTCTCCCTGGGGGTTGTCAGCCGACACTGTCTGGCCGACGGCATCCTGAGTAGGCCCTCCCTGTGAGAGCGCATCGGGCAATGGGAAGCTGTTGCTGACTGCAGATGGTCCACCAAGTATCCCGTGTAGGGCTTTATAGGTGATCACCAGCACCTTGAATCTCACCCGGAGGCAGTGGTGGGATTCAGCCAGTTCGCACCACTTCGGGAGAACCGGTTGTTAACTTTCTGAGCAGTTTGGCAAACTGGTTGTTGGAAGAAATCAATAGGGCAGAGAACTGGTTGTTAAATTACTTGAATCCCACCACTGCCCGGAGGGCAACCGGCAACCAATGCAAGTCGTGCAGGAGAGGTGTAACATGTAACTTTAAAGGGTTATGTTTGAATTAAAAAGATGGGCTTGGATTATTCTGTGCCTCCACAGTATTATTATTATTTTAGTATCACATTCCAGGAGTTCAGATGTATGATTGTAGGAGAGAGCAAAGAAAGAAACATTTGTACCTGGCAACTCAGGATATTTTCTCCACCCCTTAAGATCTCTTTTTATTTTTTTTAAAGGACGAGAGTCTGAGTGCAGAAGTTCATAGCTAACACATACCAGCCCTGCTTGTCCTCCACCATACATTCCCCAACATCCAAGCACTCCCTTTTCAAAGTCTGTCACCTGGTCCATCAATTTGCAGGATATATTCTTTAAATGACCTGCTCCCATCTTTCCTCCATGATATTTTGAAATGGAAAAAAATTAAGCAAGACTGAGAATGAGAGAGAGGGAGGGAGGGAGGGAGAATGAGAGAGAGAGAGAGAGAGAGAAAATGAGAGAAATAATAATAATCCTTCCTATTCATTTCCTCTGGCAGGGAAGAGGTGGGATTGAATCCAGACCAGACCTAAAGCTTTAATGTACTGGTATGTTAAGTCTCTGTCAAAGTTAAATTTGTACCATTACAAGATTTGAAATCATCCCTTAGCAAATATTTCACAGCAGGCGTGGGGACAGGAAATTAAACATATCCTGGAGTTTCTTCATTTTTCATTTGTCTTTTCTAACCATTGCAACCTCTGTGTAATGCGGAGACAATGTGCAACTTTTTTAAAAAGGGTTATATTGAGATTTATGTCTCCTTTTTGAACTAAATGCTGTAGAAAACCAGGGCTCCAGTACTGTTATGCTAAGGATTATGTCATGAGTCATTTCCAACAGTTCAGCTTTCTTCACCTCCATAGCATATTAATGGCATCAGATCATTCTAAAAGCAGATTGTTATACCTCCCAGAGCTCCCTATTACTGTAAACCCACAGAAGAGTTTCCTGCCTTTTGAGGCAGTAAAGATAGAGACATTGTCATGTATGCCCTACAACAGGTTTTTAACTGAAGATCCCTCTTCTAACCTTCCCCCAATCAAAACGTGAAAATCTAATTTCCTCTCCCTCCTAAATATTAAAAGCATCCCATAGCACCTACTTCTGCCCAAGAACTATGAGTTTCTTTGGAGAGTAATGTAGTACATTTGTCTGGAGACTGAAAACTTTAGAGAAACCAACAATATTGCAAAGTGTTCCACAAATCACTGATCCTATTGATGGGTCTATAATTGGAGATTTATAGTAACAAATATCTATGTGGGCGGAGAATGAAAAGATCCAATAAACCAGAATTTTGTTCAGGATTGCATAAAGTGGGTACAAGTCCTTGAAACTTCAGAAAATCTACACCAAATTCAGGGTATTTCTCAGCATCCAAGTTGATATAGAAAGCGCTTTCTAAATGTAGAAAAGTGGAAAGTTTAAGTGGAAAAACTAGACAGCCTGACATAATTATTTGCACTACAGTATTGCATAAACTCAATATTGCAATAATCTCTTTCTCTTTCCCCCCCCTTACACACACACACACACACACACACACACACACCTATTTATCATCTATAGGCAATAGCACCTTAATCCACAAATGAGCATGGATGCTCTGCACATGTGTTTATATTCAGTTCGTTTAGCTGTTGACATGATAAACTAGCGGCTACTGAATGGAATCACTTTCTGAAAGGTGAGAAAGAATATGCCTCTTTAGTCTCATTGATCCCCTAATTCGAGGTGTTAGGTTGTTTTGTGCACAACCAAAAGCATCAATGTATCCTTGAAATCCTTGAATGTGTCCTGAGAAAAATCTTTAACAACTGTAAAATTTGATAGAAAGGGGAATGTACTATCTACCCAAGAAGTAATATATTAATTATATTTAATTCATGTAATGTTATTTTAATTACATTTGAATAAAATTAATTCAAAATTCATTTTAGGTTCTGGCCACATTTATTTCTTTGTCCTGTCGAATCCTGAATCTATTTTTTTGAAAAGCAGGGGCCCCAATAGATAAGCATGGATGTTGGCCTGATTTCTTCCTAACAGACAGGAAGCAGCAGGTGAAGCTAGGCAAAATCACATCAGATACCTGTACAATTAGCACAGGGCCTCCCCAGGACTGTGTGCTCTCTCCACTACTCTTCTCTCTATATACCAATGACTGCATCTCAAAGGATCCCTCTGTTAAAGTTCTGAAGTTTGCAGATGATACAACAGTGATTGGTCTCATTCGAGACAATGACGAATCTGCATACAGACGGGAGGTTGAACAACTAGCCATTGGTGCAACCAGAACAATCTTGAACTAAACACACTCAAAACCGTAGAAATGATGGTAGATTTTAGGAGAAACCCTCCTATATACCGTCTCTTACAATACTAGATAACACAGTATCAACAGTAGAGACCTTCAAATTTCTAGGTTCTACCATATCTCAAGACTTAAAATGGACACCTAACATCAAAAACTTCATCAAAAAAGCACAACAAAAATATTCTTTCTGCGCCAACTCAGAAAGCTCAAACTGCCCAAGGAGCTGCTGATTCAGTTCTACAGAAGAATTGTTGAGTCTGTGATCTGCACCTCTATAACTGTCTGGTTTGGCTCTGCAACCAAACAAGACAGACAGAGACTTCAATGGATAATTAGAACTGCAAAAAAATAAAAAACAAAAAAACAATTGCTACCAATCTGCCTTCCACTGAGGACTGTATACTGCACCAGTCAAAAAGAGGACTGTGAAAATATCTACAGACCCCTCACATCCTGGACATAAATTGTTTCAGCTTCTACCCTCAAAACAACCCTGTAGGGCACTGCACACCAGAACAACTAGACACAAGGACAGTTTTTTCCCGAATGACATCACTCTGCTAAACAACTGATTCCCACAACACTGTCAAACTATTTACTAAGACTGTTTTACTATTATTATTCTCCTCCTTCCTATTACATATCTCCTCCCACTTATGACTATAACCTTGTTACTTGTATCTCTACGATTTATTTGTTTCCTAGTATGATTTGATTGCTTATTTAGTAACCTATGACTATCACTAAGTGTTGTATCTGATGATTCTTGCTGAATGTATTTTTTTCCTTTTATGTACACTGTACACTGTACACAGTCTCACTGTACACTGAGACCATATGCACCAAATTCCTTGTGTGTCCAATCACACTTGGCCAATAAAGAATAAAGAAAGAAAAGAAAGAAAGAAAAGAAAGAGTTTGAGAATAACCAAATGAGTTCACTATCCCTGCCATACCTGAATTGTCTTTGTGTTAGAGCACAGTCGACCATGTTCCTTTGTAAGTCTGTGAATAGACTTTCAAAGAAGGTTTTCAGATGTTCCTGATCTTCTAATTTGGTTACTCTCAAATTAGCTTTCAAGGGCATGAATGAAGTTGGACTTGATTCAGTCAGCAAAGCTAGGACATTAAGACAGTGTCCAGAAAAGACAATGCATGCTTTATGTGTTGTTGAAACAATATCTTAAATTATTCACCCAGCACAAAATTGTAATTATCACAGGGTAGGTATTTGAAGTATATATATATTTTTAAAATAAACTTTTTCATTTAAAAATTCTCATTTACTTTAGAGAAGACTATTTAAGGGATGGCAGTATTTTTACACTAATGAAGAACAAGTCTTCCTGCATAGGAACTGAGAGGCAAAACTTCTGTAAAATTACATCAGTGAACAGATGGCATGTGGTGACTGCATTGGAAAAGAAAACTGTCCATTCTAAATAGAAAATATCCCAATTGAAAAGAATGTTTTCATTTTATTACCAATCAGTGTCCACAGCATCCCATTTCCAGTGCTTCTTGTGTGATTTTAATTTTTATGTTATTAAAAATAGAAAAGAGTAGTTCTAAGGAAATGTGTGCATTATATGTGACATTTTCAATGCCTGCCAGGAAAGTCTAAACACCAGCAGGGACTGTTGCATCCCTGAATGTATTTTTGTATAATGCTGATTCTACAAATTATTTGAAAACCACTAAATTATATGTGGTTACAAAGTCTTCCTTCTCAATCTATCAAAGAGCACTACCTTGTGCAACTTTCTAATGATTGGTCCCCAGCATAGTTACCTCTTGCAGATCACTAGATAAGTACACTAACCCAGTTGGTCAGCATATTCAGAATCATCAGTTTGGGTCACATCCTGCCAATGAGGAAAAATAGCAGGTGGAGAAGTGTGAGATTGTCCCCTTCTTTTTTAAAAAGAGGTTGTTGTTGTTGTTGTTAGTTGCAAAGTTGTGTCCAACCCATCACGACCCCATGGACAACATTCCTCCAGGCCTTCCTGTCCTCTACTATCCTCTGGAGTCCATAAGCTCATGCCTACTGATTCAGTGACTCCATCCAGCCACTTCATTCTCTGTCGTCCTCTTCTTCTTTTGCCCTCAATCTTTCCCAGCATTAGGCTCTTCTCCAGTGAGTCCTTCCTTCTCATTAGGTGGCCAAAGTATTTGAGTTTCATTAAAAAGAGGTCGAACCCAACTTTACATGCAAAGCTTCTTAATTCTGTTCCTGGTCTATCTAGGTGAACAGATAGCATTGTGAAAACCTCCTGTCTGAAACTCTGAAGAATTGCAGACTACAAGAACTAGTCTGTGTAGACAATGATGAGCTAGGTGGACTAATGGGCTGATTTAGTCTAAGGCATATTCTGATGACATCCATTGCTTGTTCATATATGGAATAGATCTTTCTGTTCATCCTTCCTCTCTGCATGTGGATAACGTAACTTGTAACAAATTGGCCTCTTTTAAAATAGATGTACTATTGTGAATTAAAACATAGATGGTCCTGAAGAATGTTTAGGGGGCAATATGATCACCATTTATAACTTAGTAGTTAACAAATATTTTAAGTTAACACATACAAAATTATGGCTGTTTGCTGACACTGAACTGACATGAATATTATATATGCTTGGTTTCTAGTAATTAAGATGTCTTTGTTGATGCAATCTAACTTTCACCATACTTTTGTTGTGGAAATATCTTAATCATTCTGGTTCCCAGCAATAAATGAGCGTCCTTATATATTAGTAGCTTATTTATCTTATGACAACAAGATCATACATTAAAACAATGCAAAATGGATCTCTCTTTGTTCTGTCTGTAAAAGCAACTGAGTTATTGAATACAAGAGAGAGGTTCTCTCTCCGACCCTAAATTCTATAGGATTATATACCCATGGGAATTAGTTCTGGTGCCAGCATTCATGTGACCTTATACTTTTAATGCTACTTAGTTTAAGCCTCTCAGCATATTTAGGTTTAAGGCTATGTCACTCTGTGGAATCTTAGGGGTCATCTACACTGCACCCTTAAAATGTTTTTGTCCTGTGCTCCTGTCAATTTCACTTTAAGTTAGTTTAAGAAAATCCTGTCCAGACAAGATGCTTTGAGGTAATAAAATTACCTCAAATGACTGGACAAGTGATGAATCAGTGCATTGCTGGACCTATTTAAAAAACAAACAGACAAAAAAAAATCCAGTGGAAATTACCTCAGATGACTGGATAAGCAATGAAACTGTGCACTGCTGGACTTACTGAGGAAAAAATGGTGGAAAAGTAAGTAGCTCAGGAAAGCAAAATAATATTTTTTTAAAAAAACCTGCCTGGTTTCAAACCAGCAAAGTTCTGTATCCTAGGCAAGCATTACAGCCACTGCATTGTTACAGATATCTCTATAACATGGTTATCCAACCTTTTGGCTAGTTTGGGCTGCATTGAGTGAAGAGGAATTGTCTTGAACCACATATAATAGAGTGTGTGTGTGTGTGTGTGTGTGTGTGTGTGTGTGTGTGTGTATGTACAGGTATGTGAACATATGGGCCACAGGTTACACATGCCTGCTCTAGAAGATATTTAGATGAATGCATTGGTGAATACATTGACAACCCTAAATGTGGGACAGAGCATATTGCTTCTGCTTTCACCATTCAGCCAGCAATCCAGGAGCCGTCGCAGGCAGTCACTTCTGCGACAAACTATTTTGTGTTGAATTTCAATTTACCAACAAAGAAATAACTAGTATAGCTATTTCAAGCTGTTTAGCTCTCATCAGCTAGCCATACCTTTCTGGATTTGAACCCAGGCCACTTGCATATTTGGCAGATGTATTAACCTCTAGGCCACGAGCTCTCCTCGCTTTGTCAGCTGTACCAGGGGGGAAATTAAGTGTTTTTCCAGTGGGACGGGTCTATCAGAGCAACCTGGTCTACCCAAATATGGGATGGAACATATTGCTTCTGCTTTCCACACTGACTCAATTGTGGAGATATTTCTTCTTCTTGAAGGTTGCTAGTCACAAAATACAAGAATTGGTATAAAAGAAAGGCAAAATGGACAGCAGTGCTTGAGGCAACAGAAGTGAGAAAATGGTACTCAACTTAAAAGAGGAGCAAGAGCATGGACCTAGAAGTTGCTTTGGAGGTGATAAGCAGCAAGCAGATTTGTCTATTCCTGCCAACCAAAAATGGTTATTGGACCATACTGACAGAGGAATAACCTGGCAAAAGTGATACACCTTTAATATTTGCTATCCTGAACCCTGAACAACTACAAAAACAAGTAAATAAACTAAACTTTTGCCCCAATGTTGAAGCTTCCTTTATTTGGCCGTGAGAAAATGTGCTGGGAGAGCTGTTGTCATTTAGATAAAAGTATATTGGAAAAAACCCAGAGTTATAGGAATTTATAGCAATGCCTTAAGCTCTTGAATTCATTGTGGCTTGATTCTTCCCTGGGCATACCACACATTGCCCTCTAAATAATCTGTTGCAGATTTTAACTTTTTTCTCTCTCATTCAGTTTCTCTGCTTGGCCTCTATTTTATAATCAAGACCTTCCTTCTGACTACATACAGAATATGAACACACACACGTGCAAAGATCTTTTGCCAAGAAGTCTTTATTTTGCCAGCAAAAAGTGATAATGATGACCATGGGGGGAAATGAAATTTGAAGGAGATGAACCAAATTAATACTTAATGGAAATCTTTTTTGGGGAAAAAATGCTTCCCAAATCAATATTAAAGTTTGTCTGTTTTCCCACAAATAAAAAATAAAAATTCTGTAATGGACTAATGAAAGAAGGGAAATTGATGTTATTAGAATGACTCAGTGACAGCTGAAACTTTCACTGAATTTGGTAGATGGGGTAATATTTCATGTATGTGTGTGTGAGAGAAGAAAACTTTGGTTGATGAATAGTAAACTCATTGGTAACATGGCAAGCTAGCTTTTCTCAAAACAGGTAATTTGTCCATCTAGCCAATTATTACCTGATGAGTTGTGGGGCAGCCCTTCATGCTTCGGCATCTAACTTCTTCCAGTCAGCTGACACTCTTCTGTGATTGAATGGAGAACCTCCAGCAAGCAATAAACTATTCTGTTTTAAAGTTGTTTTCCTTTTGCACCATCCTGTAGTCTACAATCTACAGAGATGGAAACTCTCTATGATGAAGCTATAGATTTAGTCTACAAGTTAATAGAGTAACAGAGTTGGAAGGAACCTTGGAGATCTTCTATCTAGTCCAACCCCTTGCTCAGGCAAGAAGCCCTATACCATTTCAGACTAATAGTTGTCCAATCTCTTCTTAAAAACTTCCAGTGTTGGAGCATTCACAACAATTGTTTCATTGATGAATTGTTCTAACTGTCAGGAAATTTCTCCTTAGTTTAGGTTGGTTCTCTCCTTGATTAATTTCCATCCATTGCTTCTTGTCCTGCCTTCAGGTGCTTTGGAGAATAGCTTGAATCCCTCTTCTTTGTGGCAACCTCTGAGATATTGGAACACTGCTATCATGTCACCCCTTGTCCTTCTTTTCATTAAATTAGACATACCCAATTTCAGCAACTTTATATATTTTTGCCTCCAGTCCCCTAATCATCTTTGTTACTCTTCTCTGCACTCTTTCTAGAGTCTTGATATCTTTTTTACATTGTGGTCACCAACTGTAGTATGTAGTATTCTTTTGCCAAGGCATTATAAAGTGGTATTAACATTTCATGTGATCTTGATTCTATCCCTCTAATGCAGCCTAGGACTGCATTGGCTTTTTTGGCAGCTGCATCACACTTCTGGCTCATATTTAAGTGATTCTCCACTAGGACTCCAAGATCCCTGTCACAATCACTACTATTGAGCCAGGTACCACCTATACTATACCTGTGCATTTGGTTTTTCTTGCCTAAATGTAGACGTTTCCCAATGCTCTCCAGTATATCCTTTCTAGTCATTTTGACTTCTAGAAGGTGTAATCCTTTTGAACCCCCCCCCCCAAACATCCTTTGATCCTTTGATTACCTTCCATTGAATGCCAATACTTTATTCTCTAATATAGGAGTCAACAAATGTTTCTAGCCATGGGTGCAATCACATCATCTTGCACAATGGCCCACATTCCTCCCCCAATGAACCAGCTGAAGATTTCTTACATTTTGGCAAGATCTTCCCCAATTGTGCAACTGAAATCAAGATTTACATAATTGTGAACTTTCCTTAAATCTTACAGAACTATTTTTGCATGAGATCTTGTGATGTATTTGTGTATCTTGGAACCCCTCAAATCCCCTGAGATTTTGAGATCTCGGAAGACCAGTTATTTGGGGTGAGGGATGCCTCCAGAGATTTGATGAGTCTCTTGGTGCTCATCAGTATGGAGTTTCCATCCCCTTCTCTTAATAAAATGTTAGGTGAAATAGCAATAGCACTTAGACCTTTATACTGCCCTCTCTAAGCAGTTTACACAGTCAGCATATTTCCCCCAACAATCTGGGTCCTCATTTTACCGACCTCAGAAGGATGGAAGGCTGAGTCAACCTTGAACCGTCAGGATTGAAGGAATCGAACTCCTGACAATGTGAGCAAAGTTAGACTGCAATACTGCATTTTAACCACTGCGCTACCACAGTTCTGAAAGCATTTTGCTGTAAAAAGGGAGCCCAAATACCTCTGCTAGGGTAGTATGCAGAGAACAATTCCTTCCTCCATTTGTTTCTTCTCCAACGATGCCACATCCCCCACACTCCAACAATGCCAACAATTGCTTCAGCCTTATGACTTGGCTCAGCTTTTGGAATATTCTAGTTCTGCAATGTCCAATATTAACATTGAGGATATTAGGGATTTTGCCTCCCTCCACCCAGTAATAATACACTGGTAGAGCAGAAAGAACTGGGCTTCCTTACTGATGTATGTTTATGTGTAGCAAGTTCTTCAGGTCTTTAAACTTACACTGAAATTATTATTTCCCGACCCTCAAAAAAATGATTGTGGTTCTTTTCCCCTGAGGTCCCAGAGTTTTAAAACAGGCTGGTTAAAATGTTGATAGTAAAATATTCTGGTTTTGAATTACTTAATTGCCACTTTTGAACTTCCTATGCAAAAATATAAAAAGAAAGGTATCATCATTATACCATTATTCTCTTCCCTTGGGCATCTGGATCCCATCCTTCTAGTACCCACACATATGGTTGCCAGATTTCCTTCTTTTATGGAGTAGCCTTTATTTCAGTCAAAATTAGAAATCACAGTTCCATAGGAAGTAGCTGTACATAAGCATGTTATAGGTGGTGTTCAGTTTTTATTGATAAATGTGGGGAGGGACTGCTATTCAACTTCTCATAATCATTGTGGGGGGGAAACATAGTGTTTCCATATAAGCTTTGCAACCATATCTCATTTGGTGCTGCACAGCTTCAAACCCATAACATCATCAAAATTAGGCAGCAGCTGAGCTAATTTGTTTCTGACTTGGGTTCTGGTTAACATGAGTCACACAACTTCCCATTCTGCAAATTGCAGTGTTGAAACTCTGGAAATTTTAGGGCAGGCCATTTTTTTTTTCTCCATCAATGGGAATGCCTTATCTCCCAACTCTTTGGCTGTCAGTTCACCCTCACTTGATAAGCCTCCATAATGTCATGGTAACCTTGCTCTGGGTTTGAACTGGGCAGAGTGGCAGTTTTGTAGATTATGACCAGTTTCCTTTCCTCACTTTAGAAACAAAGATAGTAGGGATGCCAATACTGGCTGTCTTCCACTGGTCAAATGGAGAGAGGAGTGGTCCCTTTATCTGGAGTCCTTGGTTGTGCTGAGGACATTCAGAGGCAATTCAGAGAGTGCTTCTGAGCACTTGGAGAATGTTTGAGAAGTAGTGGCCATGCTTGGGTGAAATTGTCTTTACAGAACCCCCAATCTGCTTTTTCTATGTACATTTTGGAGAATTTGGGATATTAATAGTGTTTAACAACATTTCATTTGTAAGATGATTGTAGTGGGCCTTATTCAAGATGACAATGAGGGTGCTTACCACAAAGAGGTAGAGGGTTTGATGAACTGGTGTAATAAAAACAGGCTTGTTTTTAACATTGGAAAAACCAAAGAGATCAGTATCGATTTCAGAAAAGGCAGGCATAGTCACACTCTTCTGTGTATAAATGGTTCCCTATCTATATACCGTGTTTTCCCCAAAATAAGACCCTGTCTTATATTTTTTGAACCCTGAAATAAGCGCTTGGCCTTATTTTCGGGGAGGTCTTGTTATTTTGGGACGTGTGGCGCAAGATGGGGCTCCTCTTGCTGTCTTACCTGATTTCCAGCTCTGCGTTTAAATATTTTTGGGGAGGGCTTATTTTCAGGGGGAGGATTATTTTAGCGCATGCGTTCAAAAGCCCGATTGGTCTTATTATCAGGGGATGTCTTATTTTTGGGGAAACAGGGTATGTGTTATATATGTGTACACTTTTGAGAGCAGGCAACAGAATTTCATTTTTAATGTGTGCCAGAGTGCCCACAGGAAAAAAAAAAAGACAATAAAGATTATCTTATTATCACTTTTTCCTTTTTCATTCTCTCTTAGTCCATTGTGCTGCATCCATCATCCTGATTTATCAATGTTATTTTAATTTAATATTAGTTTATTCCGGAACCAGGTATTTGGTCCAGCATATTTTTGATAATTGTTGGGGAGATTCTTCTTGATAATGGGGCTGAGAGGGTAAATGTTCAATTAGGGATATCTAAGAAAAATCAGATGGTTTCTTTGTGTTAATTGTTGAAGGCTCCTTTGCCGATTAAAGTATAGGAAGTAAGGAAGATGACCATGATAGAGAGAGGAGAGATCTGTTACCAAAGCAATGAGGAGGGAAACACTGCCTAAGCCCAAATAGTAAAGAAGCTATGCGTAAAAGTCTCAGATAGACACCCGCCTGACTCATATGAATATAAGAAACAGACTTGCAGGATTCTGTTGCGTGTGTGTGTGTGTGTGTGTGTGTGTGTGTGTGTACATGTGCGCGCACGCCTTCATATCAGTCTTGACTCCTGGTAACTTTTCCAATCTTAATAAAAAAATATTTTCAGTCTTCATGTGGAGTTCATTTCTTGGTCTGATCTGCATTATGGGGTTGACAGAAAGCTAAACCATTCTTGTGAAAAACAGCTTGGCATGAGGTTCAGGTGCTCTGCTATCTTTTTTCAGTGAAAATAGGAGACATGATAATGGAGTTGGTTAAATAAAGGAGGGTGGAAAACCCTTTGTCTCTTAACAATTGACTAAATGAATAAAAACTAATGAGTAAAGAACACTTGATCCCACCCATGAAGATTCCTATAATATTTATTAGTGGGATGAGAGAGATACTGAAAGGCACAGAATTTTTCCCTTCTCTCTTTCACAGTAGCCAAAGCCTTGATAGCAGGGACATCTGTGATCCATCTGTGCATGAAAATGTATGTGGGTTAGGATGACAACAGAGACAATGCAACTGAAACATGTGACACACTAAAAATTGAAATCCTTTGACTCCTGGCCATTAAACTTACAAGATAAGTGCAAAAACCTCAGTTCCTGAGTCTCCTCATATATAACAAGCGTCCAGAGTGCAAGAGGTCAATCTCACAATATTTCCTTGTCCAGAAAGACTACATTGGCCAGAATGTCTCATCTGGCAGTTGATCTTCATTGCAATGCTCTCCCTGCTCCTTCTGCATTCAAATCTATCATAGATTCTCACCCAGAAGCCAGTTAATAAAACAATCTTTAAAAGGCACGGCAAGTGCAGTTACTAGGAGGCAACTCTTCTCTGAGTAGGCATATGAGAGAAGGGCTTTTTCAATCTGCCCTGGAGACCCTTCACTACAGTGGTGGAATTCAAATTTTTTTACTACTAGTTCTGTGGGCGTGGCTTGGTGGGCATGGCAGGGGAAAGATACTGCAAAATCTCCATTCCCACCCCACTCTGGGGCCAGCCAGAGGTGGTATTTGCCGGTTCTCTGAACTACTCAAAATTTCCGCTACCAGTTCTCCAGAACCTGTCAGAACCTGCTGAATAACACACCTGCTTCACTCCATTCTGAGTGCAAAACACATAGGATAAACTGGGCTCAGATCCTGTTTAGGATCAAAGGGCCTTATCAGACTCTTCATATCAGTGAGAGCCCCCAGTTCCAATCAGACTGTGTAGAAAGTTGGGTGTAAATGCAAACTAATCAGTATCCAAGGCACTTGGTGTCACCTCATTGGCTCAGTTGGTCACCATTGCTAGGTTTTCCAATGATCAGATTCTGAGAGAAAAGTGGTCAAAGCTATAAACAGTGTCAATAATACATCAGAGAATGAAATATGCCGCATTTTTCTAAAAATACTCCATGCCTAAACATTGATATGTCTAAAGTTACGTCTCTGATGTCAGATGGGGCAAATAATATGGTGTGGGGGGAAAAAAAGATGGATTTGTGAAACTGTTTATGGAAGTTATTGGGCAGCCGGTTGTGTTGTTTCACTGGATTATCCACCAGGAGCAGTGGTGGGTTGCTCCCAGTTCTGTCCGGTTCTTGCGAACCAGTAGTAAAAGTGGTGGGAGGCTCCGCCCACCCGCCCAGATGTCATAAGGTATGATCTGCGCTCCCATTGCGAACTGGTAGTAAAGGTAAGTAGAATCCACCCCTGACCAGGAGATGTTGTGTGCCAAGATAGAATTCACAGAATTACAAGATGTAATGACACTTGTAACAAAAATAGTGAATTTAATAGCTGCTCAATCCCTTCAGGTGAGAATTGTCTGCACTATTGCAGGACATTGTATTCAGTTACACTGCTGATGTGCTGATGTGAGGTGGTTGAGTCGAAGGAAAAAACCTTGAAGGATCTGTGCAATGCTATGAAGAAATTAAATTATACATTGAGAATAAAAATTTGGAATTGTTCAGTGATTGTATATGAGTCAACACAGTGATGTTCTTTACACACCTCTTGGTTCAAATGAATGAAGTGAACTTTAAGTTGCAAGGTTTTGACAAAAGTATTGACGTTATCTTTGGAAACATAAAAGCCTTTGAAACTAAACTTTGAATTTTCAAACGAGATGTTGGGATTGAAATTTATAAGTATTTTCCTTGACTTAAAAAAAAAAATTCATGCTGCAAAATGAAACAGAGCCCTTCCATATAAAATACCAGGATATTTTAAACTCAGTAATTGGTTACTTTTATGGAGGATTTAATCAGTTCAGAGGTTTAGAAGAGGCATTTTTTAAAAAAATTAAGTATCTGGATGTACTAATCTACGTTGCAATGGAATTAAATGATTTCCAATAGCTACAAATTGAAGGTTTAGAGCTGCAGTTAGCAGAGTTCCAAGGTAGCATCCGACCTTAAGCTTTGAGGTCTCAACTTGAGGATCTGGAAGGACATTGCCTGCAGAATGAAGAATGCCAGTACAAATAAGTAATTTTGAATGGTTGGAACCAATACTGCCCTTGGAAACTGATAGCGCCCTTAAAAATCTAACATTTTTTTCCTCTACATACTTTTGCAAGACCTTCTTCTCATCTTTAAACAACATTAAAATGGACAGAAGAAATTGACTGACAGACAAGGATAGGGTTGCTTGCTTGGGCTTTATCTTCAATTTCAGACTCATCTATTTAAAACTCAGCAACAAAAAAGTTATTAATTGGTATTAATCAAATCAAATGCGATATGTTTCATTTTTTTAGTTCAATTCAAAATTACTATTAAAAGTAAAGTAATTTTTAGCGAACTATTTAAGCCCAGAGTCACTGTGCGCTAGCAAAATGGCTGTATAAATTATCTAAAATAAATAAGTATCAGTGTGCATATCATTTTCTCTATTGTAAATCACTATATATATATTTTTTACTTTTTCCTACATTATACTTCATTGTAATTGCGGATTTCCCTCCTGTATCATTCTATGAAACTGTTTCTAATAATGAAACTGTTTTAATAATGAATCTGTTTTTCATTATTATTTCACATGACTTTGTTTTCATTTGTATTTCATTTTGTAAGAAGTTTCCTTACATAATACGTAGCACCACACACAATTGGACTTTATTTGTTTAAAAAAAATATGTAAAGAATTGTTTCTCTCTTGTTCATCAAAGGGTTGACACATGAGCAGAGTCAAGTTAGGCATTTTTCAAATTTTTGGCACACTGAGCCCAAAAGGTTCTCTATTGTTGTCTTAAACCATGGCTGAAATAGAGAATGTTGCGGATGGATTGGACCTAACCTAAAATTCTCCACACTGGTAGATAGTTTTCTGACCACCATAACACTCTCTCACAGTATAGTATACATTACATCTCAGGGTTACTGGGATCCTGATACTGGTTCAGTGACAAAAGCTGGATATACTGAAATTAACATCACCCAGAGACAACAACTAGAAATGGCAGATTAGTTAGAAGACCCTCTAGATTTTGTGATGTATTTAGGATGTTTGGAGTGGGGTTTTCTATACTTGTTTGTGAGTCTTGTCTTTGGAATTGTTATATTTTCTAGAGTAGGATGAATGATGCTATGTAGTTCTACAAGAGCCGAGAAACATTGCAACAGACAAGAAGAGAAAGGTCTTTGGAAGGGAGTGAAAATGGAGGCAAATGTGAAAATGCTGTCTAAAATTGTTGTGCAAGAAAGAGTTTTATGTTACACTTACTCTAGAATTAGTGTCAAGCACACGATCTACTTCTCGCCATTTGCTCTAGTGGTCACTACCGCTAAAAGAGGCAAAGAGATCTTGAGCAAAATCTAACTTCCTTCTCCCCACCCCCACCCCATTTCCTTTTCACACACTTATTCTCCAGATTCCATCTTCTCCATTGTATGGCAAAGAAATAGGGATCCAGAGCAGGAGCACTAGAAGTGTGGAAAGAAACTCTATCCCTTTCTTTCCCTGATGCAGATCCCTGGTTGTGAAAGGGGAAGAACAAGGTCATCTTTGTGTCACCATTTAATATGGTCCTTGGGATTAAAAATGGTGACCATCTTCTTCCATAGCAATAGGAAATTAAAACGCAGGAATACCCAGAACTATCACATTGCTTCATTCCAGGAACAAGGTTTGCATTCTCCTATCAGAACATACCCTACGTTCCCAATATACTACATTGATTTGTTACATGTTTTGATGCAGATAGAAATCTGCAGGTATTCCAACCATTCTCCTTTGGTTATTACAACTAGTTCGCTGAATACAGAGTAATTTCCCAGTCTCTGTCATGAATAATTTTGTTTCAGAGACAATATTAACTGCCTGAGCTTTATCATTACTAATTTTCAAAACTTATTTAGTGCCAATGATAGAAAGCACAGACGTTTTCATACATTGATTATGACATGAGCTCTTGTGAACTTGAGTCGATTGCAACTTATTCTCTGCCAATAGATTATATGAACTGACATATTTAAGCATTAAGAAAGAAAGGAAAACAGCGGAGATGGTCCTTGCTGTCATTTAGCGAGAGTTGATCCAAACAACATGTTCAGTTATTACAATAGACATGGAGAGGAAAGGTCAAATATTGTAGGAGGAAGAAGTAAAAAAAGAATGATGGTTCATAAATGTCCTCAATGAGAGTTATGAGAGGAAGTAGAGGAGTTGAAGGTAGAGCATCTGGGAAGGCGAGAAGATAGCATATCAAACCGTGAAAGAAAGAGAAGGGGAATTGTCAAAACATGTGAGGACTGGAACTGTTTAAAATATCAAGGAATGAGAAGAAAAATTACGGTTGTCAGACATAAATACCACTAGGTGATAAGGTCTTAGACTAGTTCTTCATATTGACTCTGTCTACCAAGATGCATAGCTTTGTCACTTTTACCCTTTTGAAAACCCCAACTAAATAGGAAAAGTGATGAAAAATGCACAGCAGACCTCTGGATTTCCCTACTGTTACTTTCCCCAAAAGAAATCGCTGTTCTGCATTGTTCCAATGATGAGATGATCTCATCTGACTTGCATCCTAGCCTTTGCTTCCATCCAGGTGTTGCTCATATGTTTTCATTTCTCAGAAACATCATGCTTTTTACATCAGAACTGAACTCTCTGTTCTTTCCATAGTTTATTATTGGGGTGAAGATGACCTGCAAAATACCTGAAGTGCTTGAACAAAATTTGTTCCCAATTGAAGATTTGGTACAAAATATTTATGCACCTTGCAACAATCTCTGTCAGGATATCAAAATTTCCCAGAACAATTTTTGGTGCCTTCTTTAATTTTTCTCCTTCCTTATCCATCTAGCTACAAAGAATGGCATGGATTTTCTTTTCTCTATTACTTTGTTTGAGAATATTATTAGAATAGGTACAGTCACATCAACAACATAAGACATTCCATACATTTTCCTCACAATGGACTTCCCCATTGACTTTGCTTGTCAGAAGGTCACAAAGGGATCCCAGGATCCCAGGACACTGCAACCATCATAAATATGAGTCAGTTACAAAGCATCTGGATTTTGATTACAGGACCATAGAGATGCTGCACAGGTTGTAAAAATAGTCATAGGTCACCTTTTTCAGTACCATTGTAACTTTGAATAGTCACTAAATGAACTGTTGTAAGTCAGAGACTTCCTGTACTTTACCCCCAGTGTTTCTACTATTACTTTCTCTACTAATTCTTCTTTTGGGTTAGGAAAGCTAATTGATCTTTTTATCTTATCTTCTTCATCTTTTTATCAGATGAAGGCGACCTGATCTTTTTATGCCTCTTTCCCTCCCCTTCAAAACAGAATGTTATCAACAAGACATTAAGAATTTCCTAGAATGTCCATATTTGGTAGAATTTGTCCTCCAACAGATGTCAGAATAATTTTAGTATCCTATGGCTGCTACTTCATGTTTGTGGAAAAGATCTGCAGTTTGCTTTTGGAAAGCATCATCCACATATTCTCCTCAACTGAGTGAGTGATAGTATAGTAGACACCAACCACAGTATTGCTTTCATTTGTCATTCCATTTATTTTAACTTAGATACTCCCTACAGTATCACAATGTTCTTTAGCTCAAAGTTCTGAGCAGGTGTAAATACTTTTAACATAGATTGTGTCTTTTTTCTTTATCTTCTGTCACCTTTGAACGAACTGCTTTATAAAAAACTTGCAAATGTTTTTTCATGCGAAATACAAGTACACTGGATTTGGATATATCACTTTTCAGATCTATATTCCCTGTAATATTAGACAATCTAGCATTTACAGCAAATTGTATGAGTTCTTTGCCAACAACACAGCATATTGCATATAAAAACATATCCAGAATATTCCTTTTTTTTTAAACAAAACTTTATTCATTCTTAAAAACATTTTAAACATACAAGTTTCTCTTAGTCAAGAAACAAATTTACATATACAGTACATATCTTCACCTACTAACTAATTTCTATTATTATATATACATATATACAAACATACAGTGACATATTTCATTTTCTATCCATCTGACAGTGCAGTTTTTAATTATATTAATTTCTTCTAAATTTCATCTCTACCAATTTCCCCTCCTCTGATTTATCCACTGGTACCATCTATTCCATATTGTAAAATATTTTGAGTCCTCCTTGTCCTGTAACTCTAAAGTTAATTTGTCCATTTCTGCGCATGTGTATATCTTTTGTATTAGCTCCTGGTCAGTTGGCAAATATGGCATATGCAGAATATTCCTAATCAACAGATCTTTAAGATCACAACATGCAATACTTCTGCATTTATCCACAAGTATATTAAACAACCCAAAAGATATATCACAGTTATTATTTTTCTCTTTTCAGTGTTGAGTCATTTGATAAGCATTCCCTTATGCCCACAACTGGTTTACTTCCATATAGAGATTGCATGACCATGGCTTACTAACTTAGTGGTACATGCAGTGTACCAATACACACTCAGAATGTGTAACATTCTTTCAAATCTCTTGTATTTTTTAAAATCAGAAGTTGGTTAATTCTGAAGTTCTGGTTGTCTACTAAAGCAGCCAAGTTACTCATTTTTTTTCCCAAAATATTCTAAATGGTTTCATAGCATTCATACTATTTTGAAACCACCTGAAATATTTATTCTTTTTAAACAACCTGTGCATTGCTATGGATTCTATGATAAGGAATGACTGAACTCTAAGAATCATAACACTTTAGTAAAAGGGCTTCCTTCATTCCACTTGAAGAACATATGAGATAAAACTGTAGTAGCAAACATAGCTAGATACAAGAAGTCCAGGGGTGAAATCCAGCAAGTTCTGACAGGTAGCAGAAATTTTGAGTAGTTTGGGGAACCAGCAAATACCACCTCTGGCTGGCCCCAGAGTGGGGAGGGAATGGAAATTTTGCAGTATCCTTCCCCTGGAGTGGGGTGGGAATGGGGATTTTGCAGTATCTTTCCCTTGCCATGCCCATCAAGCCACGCCCACCAAGCCACACCCACAGAACCAGTAGTAAAAAAATTGGATTTCACCACTGAAGAAGTCTCCTATCTCACAAATGTGGACTGAGGCCATCATGTCACATTTTAATTATGAAAGAAAATCCAGAGAGCTTTATAAAAGTCTATAAATCTCAATTTGATCTCTCTTCCCCCTCCCCCATTTTATCCATGGAGCCATAGATAACATTTCATGGAGAAAATTTATCTAATGCACAGGTGTCCAACTGATGGCCTGCAGGCCGGATGCATCATATGCAGGTCACGCTCAACCCAGCTCTGCAAAGGGGAAAAACATTGCAAAACATCATGTGACGGCAGCGTGATGCTGCAAATTTGACACCCGTGATCTACTGTATGTAATTGTTCTAAATTGAACATGACTTGATGGCACTTAATCCATCAATTTTAACCAAAGATTATTTGCTATATGCCTAAAAATCATCTGCCAACAAGGGATATCATAAGGATGTCGGGGAACAGCCCTTTGCCCCAGGAGTGAAATCCAAAATTTTTCCCTATTGGTTCTGTGGGCGTGGCTTGGTGGGCGTGACAGGGGAAGGATATTGCAAAATCTCCATTCCCACCCCACTCCAGGGGAAGGATACTGCAAAACCTCCATTCCCTCCCCTCCTGGCGGAAGGATATTGCAAAATCTCCATTACCACCCCACTCTGGGGCCTGCCAGAGTGGTATTTGCTGGTTCTCTGAACTACTCAAAATTTCTGCTACCGGTTCTCTGAACTGCTCAAAATTTCTGCTACTAGTTCTCCAGAACCTGTCAGAACCTGCTGGATTTCACCCCTGCTTTGCCCCAATGTTGCTCACTTCCATGTGAACAAGGCAGAGGTGGGTTTCAGCAGGTTCTGACCAGTTCTGGAGAACCGGTAGTGGAAATTTTGAGTAGTTCCGAGAACTGGTAAATACCACCTCTGACTGGCCCCGCCCCCATCTATTCTCTATCTCCTGAGTCCCAGCTGATCAGAAGGAAATGGGGATTTTACAGTAACCTTCCCCTGGAGTGGGGTGGGAATGGAGATTTTACAGTATCCTTCCACTGCCATGCCCACCAAAGTCACGTCCACAGAACCGGTAGTAAAAAAATTTGAAACCCACCCCTGGAACAAGGTAACATAGGAGGCACATAAAAATGAATTTGTTTTGTGAGAACCAGAACCACCAGCTGCAAACTGAAATTTGATCTTTTGGGAGATTGAAGGTCTTATTAGATTGGGGTTCTCATGATTAAATTTCTTATGTCAGCAGAGACCCTTTTTCTTTTTTTTATAAAAAGAATCCTTTAGTACTAGTGCATTGTTGAACCTGACTCTTAGAAAAATCACATCATCCTCATAAAACAGGGAATGTTTGAACAGAACCTAGCTATAACTTTTTAAGCAACCTTGCGTGGTGATTCATGTCCTGATCTGAACTCTAGAAACAATATACAAACCAAGTGTTCTTTTTCACTTGGGCTTACTCTTTTAAAACTCAGAAGTCTTTTGAACATTGTTCTGATTATTTTTGGACTTGTCCTTAAATTTGGAAGACTTTATTCTTCCTGCCTTTTCGGTTCTTTTTATTTTTTTAATTTCTACTCAATAGCCCTTATTTACACTTTTATCACTTTGGGATATATTTGTTTTTTGTTTGTTTGGTTTTTTTAGAAAAAAACAAACAAACCCCAGATTCCTCTGGAATGGATTGTAAAGCCAAATCATTGTCCTCTTGCAGGCCTTTTTTTTTTTTACTCTGTTGCTATTCATTCTGCCTGTTGAACATTGTATAGTCAGTTATTTACATAGTGAAAGCCATTTGAAAAAGGTTTTATAGATGAATAAAACCTAACCAGAAGCAACAAAATCTGAATATGTATTTAAATGATCACACAGAGAAAGTAAAATTAAGTGAGCATGGTCTAGGACCGTGATGGCGAACCTATGGCATGTGTGCCACAGGTGGCACGCGTAGCCATATTGGTGGGCACGCGAGCTCAGCTCCGCCTGCTGATTTTCAGGCCTTCTGGGCCCACCAGAAGTAGGGAAACAGGCTGTTTTCTGCCTCCTGAGGACCTTGGGGGATGGTGGGAAGGCCCGTTTTTCTCTCTCCCAGCCTCCAGAGCCTTTCTAGGAGTCTGGGGAGGGTGAAAACAGCCTTCCCCAACCCCTGGATGCCCTCCGGAGGCCCAAAACAGCCCGTTTGCCAACTTCCAGTGGGAACCACCCCTACCCCCACCCCGCTCCTGGCACGCAATGGCAAAAGGTTAGTCATCACTGGTCTAGGATGTAGAATACTGTCTGCCACTCTAATCAATAGCTTTTAATTTTGCCATAATATTGCCTTAACCTGCAAAAAGGCATACAGTTATGAGGTAGCCCTGTCTCTGAGGATGACCTGGAATAGGTAGAAAATCATAGATGATAGAGAATTTAAGTATATAATCTCAGTTGCAGAAATGAAAGAAAAACAAAGAAAAGTAGGGTCATTTGTTTACAAATTTCCAAGTATGCACCAACAGCACATACATGAAGTATAGCACATGTTATGAACCTAGTGGCCATCACTGGATGCTTTCAGCTTAAAGGGAGAACATTGACAGCCGCATTACTAAGGGCAATTTAAGGTCTGATTAATTAGGAGAGGAGAGGAGAGGAGGGAAGGGAAGGGAAGGGAAGGGAAGGGAAGGGAAGAGAAGAGAAGAGAAGAGAAGAGAAGAGAAGAGAAGAGAAGAGAAGAGAAGAGAAGAGAAGAGAAGAGAAGAGAAGAGAAGAGAAGAGAAGAGAAGAGAAGAGGGTTTCTTGTCATAATTTCATTGTTAATGGAATAATTTTTAGAAGTACTTGTGAGGCAAGTACTTGTGTGCCATGAAATGAGAGAGTGGTAAGTGAGATGTAAGCCAGAGCATTCAACAATTGTTAAAAGATAAAAGGAGGGCCTAACAACCAACGGGCACTCGCTGAATAGTCGTCGCAATAAGATTTTCAACCCTATCTTTGCCTTCAAGGCAAGAAGTGACTTCTTTCTCAAAATAAATTCATATCTCATTTCAATGATATATGAGTAATGTTTTGTGGGTTGTGTACAAGCCCACTGGAGACTACAGGCTGAGTATTTTATTATCGGCCTTTGTTATTGTTCTTTTTTGGACTCAGGGGGAGGGGTGTGTTTTCTCAGCCCAGAAAATTTCATGGATGAAATAAGAACATTTACAAATATAAACGGAGGAGTTGCTGTATATGATTGTCGCATAAAACCCCAGGGAGAGTTTTTAGCATTTCCAGAATTTATGGAAAGTTGTTATCATAATTCTCTTTTAAAACACAAAGCTTGCTGGGGGCCAAGCAACTCCAATTTAAATCCAAAATGATAAAAAAAAAAATAGTGTCAGCTGCAGAACAAAAAGTCCTCATTTTATCTTTATTTTCATGGCAACCAGAAAGTGGATTTGAGGTGAAACATCTGTTTTAATTTGGTTTATATTATTTTCTCTTGCTGTTTTCCCTTAATAAGTTTTTATTTTATTTCTTTTATTTTATATTGGGATATTGAGGCTTACATTAAAGTGTGTATTCTATAATGATCTGCCTATCTTTTTCCTCCTACACATCATAAAAGGGAGATAGGTCATAATACAGATGACACCACCATCCATAAGATTATTCCTAATATTATATTTATTCAATAAAAGTGCATTATAAATAATAATCCTATGTATCATACATTCAGTATTACAGAAGTAAAAAACTTATTTGGATTTTCAAAGAAAAATTTTCAACAAAAGGATTAGAGTCCTATTTTATGCTGCTAATAAAATCATATAGATTTGAATTATTGCATCCACTTCTATTTTCTTTCTTTCTTTCTTTCTTTCTTTCTTTCTTTCTTTCTTTCTTTCTTTCTTTCTTTCTTGCTTGCTTGCTTGCTTGCTTGCTTGCTTGCTTGCTTGCTTGCTTTCATTCATTCATTCATTCATTCATTCATTCATTCATTCATTCATTCTTTCTTTCATGACATCAGTTCTACTAGGTAGCTTTTGTATTGGGACTGAAACCATAAAGTAAGAATAAAATTAAAGATATATTTTGAAGGATAGGAAAATGCCTCAAAATCGATTTTATCCCTTAAACTCCAACTGAATTCAAGATTAATTTGAACCTTGGTTTAGTTTGATTCAATGCGATCATATTTGCTCCTGTACTGGATAGAGGAAGTATGTTATCTATTACTCTATTCTTCAATTGGATTACCAACTGAAGGGCAAAGTTAGACATATACTGTATATTGCATAGTTCTATATTCCAATCTCACACCTGAACACTCTGTTCCTGTGTAAAGTGATTATTTGCTTAGCTTTAAGGATTTTTTGGTTCTCTTATGCTGGTTCTCTAATGGAAATAAATTGAGAACTCAGCAGGCAGATTTTCCTTTGATCTCTGCTTGCAATAGGATGAGAGTACCAAGTCAGAATAGTTTGGAAAAGAGGCATCTGTCAGGCTCCTTGACCTAAGGTCCTGAGATGGAGATAAAGGGTATTACAGAAGAATGGTGTTAAACCCAGCACATCTGAAATCAAGAAACGCTTTGTAAACTGAATAGCAGCATAACCACTTTTCACCAGCCCTCAATGCAATCAGCCTTGCCTGTGTTTTTTCCTGCAACTGACATCGTTTGTATCAAGGTGCCCTACGATGCCCTCCTCTCTGATTCAGTAGATGTTCCTTCCTCAACAAATGCCTCCTTCCTCCAAATTGTCCATTAAAACTGTGAAAACAAAACTGAAAGTGAATTTAAGAATCTTGTATTTAAGGACATGAATTAGATTATTTCCCTGCACCTATCCAATGGTGACTGATAATCAGCAAGGCTGCATGCTTTAATTATTTACATCTTTATGGATTCCAAATATTGGAAATATACGCAAGAAGATTAGGTATGTCCAAAACTGGTAGAAGGCACATCACTAGCTGTTGATGTTCGTCCATCGTGTTCAAAGAGGACCTTGACATCTAACAGGTTGTGGGCTGTCCATGATACATCCGCAGGTGGCTGGTAAGGCCTATATGGGCACAAAATGTTCTGCCACATGTCAGGCAGACATGTATGGGCACCATTGTTGCAGCATTTGCAGCTCTGGCTTTGCGGAGTGCTCGCTTCTCTTGTGCTATGGTTGTTCTGCTGTCCTCAGATGTCTGGCAGCCTTGGTGGATCAGTGTGCACCATGTCGATCGACCTTGTGCCAGGGTTTCCCAGGAGGTGGTGTTGATATCCAGGGACTTGAAAGAGGCTTTCAACATGTCTTTGTATCGCTTCCTTTGTCCCCCATGCGATCACTTTCCTTGAGACAGCTCACCATAGAGGAGCTGTTTAGGGATGCGATGGCCTGGCATCCTTGCAACATGGCCTGCCCAGCGTGTCTGGGTTTTCATCAGCAGGGTTGAACTGATGGAAGGCCTTCTCTGGAGAGGACTTCTGTGTCAGGCACCTTGTCCTGCCACCGGATCCTCAGAATTCTATGGAGGCAGGTTGTGTGGAATTGATTCAGTTGCCTAGTATGCCTCCTGTATACAGTCCAAGTCTCACTGGCATACATCAGGGTAGTTAGCACTACTGCTCGGTAGACTTTGAGCTTTGCAGCAAGTGGTCCTTTGTATTCCACGGTGGTCCTATCACTAGCTATACTAATGCAGAATCCTGTCTTGTCTGAAAACCTTCACATAAAAGGCATCTGTCTCTTAAAACAAAAAATTAATGCTTCTTTTACAATCACATACAACACAGAGAAATCCTTTCTGTACTATTACCAGGGTTGTTTATAAGGAAAGAAATAAAACAATATCAGCTTAAGTCTGTGACTCCCTAATTTCCAGAATAATTTCTGTTTTGCAAAGTCATCTGGTGCTGCGGATGGTAGTGTTAGTTACAAAGGCAATTTCCTTTGTGGAAACCATAGCTGGATTTTCCAACAAAATTATTTTCCAACCAAAAGAATGAGTTGAATAAGGAATTGAATTTAGCTCAACTGTACCAAGTGTGACATCCCATCTGAAGGTTGTTGGAAAGACCTTGGGACAGGTTTTTAATAATGTAATAATAATAAAGTTGTGGTCTCAACAGAACAAGAATAGAGATCTGAAACATAGCAAAGTTGAAAAGCAATTGTCTTGAGCCTTAAACTAGGTATTTGGATCAGGGCCATAGCTTCACACATTGCTTTTAAAATATCTCCAGAGAAACATGTGTGCTATTATGCTGACATTTTTCCCCATAGGATTTAAAGTGATCTTTTGTTTTGAGGTATCCAATGACAAGTTTCCTAGTGTCCTTTAGGGATGAGTGCATCTCCAAATGAGGATTTAATTATGTTTTGATATAAAAAATAATAATTTAACTAAATATTACGTGATAATTAAAGCCATATTTCATGAGAATTATTATGTAACAGTCTGACATGGATTCCTTAAAATATCCATGAGGCCACAACAAAAATGTTCTCAATCAATAATTGGCACTTTCCTATGCATTTCCTACTAGAAATGTTGTCATGTTTACTTAGGATATATATTTCATTACCAATTAAAACCAGAGTGCACCATCCCCCACTTCTTCCAAATGCAATCATTTAGCATGATTTTTAGCCCCAGGATGACCTTGTTAGAACTTATTAAAACCGTATCACCAAATGGCTGAGTTTTGGAATGAAATGGAAGTTTAAAAATAACAATCTTATAGTTCCCCCTGCTCCGAAATTATCAAAATCCAAGGTTTTTTTTAAAAAAAACATGAATTTTTTGCTTAGTTTATTTAAAAATATTCATGATCGTGCTGGTTCTTTATCTTTATTAACTCCCAGTTAATTTCAATCTCAATTCAAGTTGGTTCTCCATGACCTGAAATCATGGTCTGAAGAAATGCCTCTTCCTACTTGTTTCTATCACTTCTCTCCCTTTTTCTCCCTGGCATTGACTAGGTGAGGGCCAATCCCTTGGCTTTCTTGAGATTTAGAAAGAGAAAAATGAAAATGAAAAAAAGTTGATCAAGGCTTCAAGGCAGTGGTGAAATCCAAATTTTTTTACTACTGGTTCTGTGGCTGTGGCTTGGTGGGCATGGCAGGGGAAGGATACTGCAAAATCCCCATTCCAACTCCACTCTTGGGGGAAGGTTATTGCAAAATCTCCACTCCACCCCACTCTGGGGCCAGCCAGAGGTGGCATTTTCCAGTTCTCCAAACTACTCAAAATTTCCACTACCAGTTCTCCAGAACCTGTCAGAACCTGCTGGATTTCACCCCTGCTTCGAGGGTACTGGGATGAAGAACCACAAGAATTCTCTAATACTTTCCTTTACATAATTATTATTATCCCCTGTTGTTTCTGCTACTCTGCATAATATTTAACCTGACTTGCAGGTAACAGATCACCTAGCACAGAAGTGTCAAACTCACGTCATCATGTTGTCGTCACGTGATGTATTCAGTCACATTTTCTTTGTGGAACGTAAAAGGACAATAGGGTCTTTGCTTCAGGAAACAAAATATCTTGAACTAACCTAGCCACTTTTTCTGGCTGCTGAAGCTTGGTCACAACTTAACCTTCAGCATCCTATGGAGCTATTAATATGTGTGATGTAGAACATTTATTCAAAGTCTCTTCAGTAAACTTAGCAAGCTGGTGGAATAAGACAGATTTCCTTGCTCGGCTGCCTCTTATGATACAAAACATAATAGGGCAGTATATGGACAATTCTCAGAGCAGAGAAAGCTTTAGATTCTATGATATGGTCATTGTCATCTATCTGCAGAGAGACAGGGCACAAATCATTAAAAATACATTTATAACAGAAAGGGAGAGGAGGGCAGCAAGGGAAGATGGAAACCAGATGCAGCTGTAGCAATGTGTATATTTGTGTATTCAGCGGATTGCTGAATCATGGTATACTGAATTCCACTGAAAGGACAATACACTACAGCCACATTTCAAACATATTCTATTTTCCCTATTTTGGCATGGGATATTGTAGAATGCGAAACCTGAGTTTAAAAAGGGGTGAAGCATGCATACATATTCTTGCAGGATAAGCAGCGTTATGCAATGCACAGAAGAGATGTAAGAATTGATGCTTTTGCACTTAACTTTTTAATTTGCAGCTCAGTATTCAATGCATATATTATAGGAATCCCCATGACATTCGACTACATTTCTTATTCTTATTTTGAATGACCCGATCTTGGCTTTGCTTGTACTGCTGCTGTATTAGCAATCTACCTAAAGTTTGTTTAGATTTGGCTACAGTTTTCAATTCATGTATTTTTCTTTCTGAGGGGTTGGCGGCTCACATCAAGGAACATGTGCACAGATTAAGTAACAGAACAAAGAAGGATCATTTTGATGCAATTGTATAATCACAGCAGGATTTTGTTTTGTGCTGATGTAATCACTGTTCCTTTTGCTGGTGCTATTGGATAACTTTTATGAAAGAAAAAAATTAAACTATATCAAAATGTACCCACTAATCTTGAATCACTCTACAAAGTATGTGGCCAGAGTTAGAGTTAAAACATTAAACTAAGTAATTGCAGTAATAATTTCTGTAAACTAAAAATTAAGCTAGAATTTTTTTCCCCTTCTTATTACCTTACTCGGCTCAACTCAGAATGCAGAGAGAGTTACTAGGGGGAATATTGGAGGGGATAAAAACTGGGAAGTTGGAAAGTTGTGTCTGTTGGAGGTTGAAAAATTCTATGTGTGCGTGGGAAGTTGATCTGACTAATAAGTAGTGTAGCAAATTTATAAGGAATAAAGGAGAATATTTGTAGGTCAGGGTTGACATGAGAGGTCTTTGCTGCTCTCTATACAACATATTGCAACAAAATGGATATCCATGCAACTTTATCAAACGGTTCCTGACCACACAACCCAATACAATGCAACCAACCTAACGCTAAAAAGAATTACACTGCCATACATCAAAAATATTTCAGAAACTATCAACAAACTACTATAACCACATGGAATCAGCATAGCACACAAGCCAAGTAAAGCCCTTCAAAACACCCTAAGCAGACCAAAAGACCCGACAGCCCCAGAAGAAAAAACAGGAGTCATTTACAACAGACAATCAGTCTGTCAGTCAGTCAGAAGACAGGATGAAGCTGGTGTTTTACTGGTATTTTAGTTCTTGGGACATTGTCCCATTTGCAGCAGTTGTCTTTGGGGTCCATTTTTAACTGCATCCCAGTCACTTGCAGGGGCACGTTGATCCTTTTCCTTGGCATATATGTGATTTCCTGAACACCAAAAGAAAGTGGAATCAAGAAGGCTAAACAAGATTCTGACCTAGATTCGTCTCCATGCCTCTATTTTCCATAATGTTTGTGAGAGTGAGTGTACACGCACATGCCTGGAAAGTTATAACGAAGGAAATGACCTCAGATTCAGCAGGCAGAGTGATAGAAAAGAGAGAACACAAAGACAGTCCTTCACTCTTTATTTATATTTTCTGCACCCTTGTGGTCAGCAGATCCTAATATGCTGAAGTCTCTACTTCACTGGATTACAGTTTCAAAGACAGGAAAGAGAGCCAGTGGAGATGGCTTACATGGTTGGGGAATAGTATGTTAAAATCATTTGTGAGCATTTAAGGAGTAGCCACTAAGAAAATTGACTCTTTTGAGGAAAAACCATAGAGAGTTTCTGTTTATTCTCCTTAATCACCTTTGATAGTTATCCTTCATCCAGAAAACAATGCAGCCGTTTCAAACTTTACAGGCCAAAGTTATTCTTCTGAACTGTCTATATTCTCCTGAAGAACTGCATCATTTAATTTTTCTATGGTTTAAAAGGAGATTTAGTTGAAAGATTCTTATAATGATTTGCAAAGCTAATGAAAAGTTTTATTTCACCATGTGAATCTTTAACTTTATCACTAGCTCAAATCCTTCAGCGTTCAGGGGAACTTGGCTTTAAAGTTGTAGTCATGGTTTATATTCAGATCACAGCTCTTTAAAATGGAACAATGGGTAATAACTGAGACCCATTTTGGCAGCATTTTGAGAGATGAGGTCGCTCAAAGAAGGTCAACTGGAAGATGATGGAAAAGGAAACGGAAAAGGAATGGTTATAAAATCCATTAATATTCCAAAATTCTGACAACCAAGAAATTGTTTTGCAATCATGGGAATGTTTTTAATGGCTTATTTTCATTTCCAGGTAATATAGGAATGATGTTGGAGATATATTGTAAGGCCTTTTACCATAACCATGAGAACAATAAACTTAATTAAAAGAAAAAATGTAGGAGAACAAAAGATAACGACTCCCATGATATGAAGTCTTAAACTGGAGGGAAACAGATTCTACTATTTAAGTTCTAGATAAATTGGAAAAAATCCATAGGCATGTAACAAAATCATGAATAAATCCATAGACATGTAACACAAGTCATGACTGTCACAATGCATTTTAGACTCAGAGAATTTTACAATCAGAGAGTATGTTTATTATTATGTCATTATTATTCGCCTAGGCAATGTTTCATGGTTACAGAAACAGAAAGGTTGGGTTTGTATTATCTCATTATCCTACCACACATATTCTAGTCTTTGTATCTACATGCTGTATAAACAAACCAGTCCTCATAGTTTGGTAAGAATAAGAGCCCCATTTATCAAAGTATGCTTTGATATTTCTGATTTAACACAGAAGAGCTAAAGGACTTAGGCACTAAAAACTTTACTGAAAGCTGAAAATAGACTACAAGATGAAAGTAAGAGAGAGGTTCTTCCCTAAGAAATATAGGCCTACTTGCTCATAAATGCTGGACTTCAACTTTGCATGCATCAGGTTCCTCCCTATGTAAACCTATTGACCACTAGGACAAATAAATGTAGAGATTTAACAGATTAACAGAATTGGAAGGGAACTTGTAAGTCTTCTAGTCCAACCCTCTGCCCATGCAGGAGATCCTACACCATTTCTGACAAATGTCAGTCCAGTGTCTTCTTGAAAGCTTCTAGTGATGAAGCTCCTACAACTTCTGAAGGCAAGCTGTCCCATTGATTGATTGTTCTCACTGTAAGTTGATTGACAGGATAATTAGCACTGTCTGCCTTTACATCTCTTCATGTAGCAATGCCTCCCATTGGTTATATTGATATTCACAGAGCTTCCATCACTTCCTTCCTCTCTCAGTTCAGCTTTCTTTCTTCTCTAATTCTGCCCTCGGCAATTGGAATACTTAGCAGACTTGTCTGTTTTCTGTAATGGAGGAGATCCACTATAGGATTTTAGTGTAGATCGATTCAGGTAATTAGGCTTTCCTGTCACCATCCTATTTTGTAAATAAAGCTTGTGCAACTTTTTTTTTCTTTCATGCAAGAACCAACTTTAAGAATATTTGATTCGATTTCTAATGTAAATGTTTCTCCATGCTTTCTTTGCACAGTGTAAAAATAACTGCAATCTAACAAAAAACAGGGTGGCTCTCAGAATCTGATCTGACTTCTTTTGATAATCTTGTGGCTTGAACACTTTGAATCAAGGAAGAACTTGGGTGGAAATACAGTATATTAAACCTGCTAATTATGAATTTCATCAACATGACAGTGAAGAAACAGAATGTATTTTATATAACTTGGCAAGTTTAGGATGTCCTGCGTGAAATGATAATTATTAAAAATTATAGTACCCTTCCCTTCTAGTGATCTTGCTGAGGTTTGTATGAATTTCCAGTAATACAGCTCAAGCCATTTTACTCCTAGCCATCTTTGTGGTGAGCTTCTTCACAGTATTAACTCTTAAATATTTGCAGAGGGTTATAACCCTCTGGCAAACTTTGTACTTTGAATGCATGAGCTTTCCAAGTTAACAAATTGGTTATTGTAGAGGGTTCCTTGAGCTATTTGTCAGCTGCACTCCAAACTAAATCCTTTCATAGCAGCTTACTTAAATTTAAAACAAGGATTAAATCAATACGATGCATTAAAAGTCGTGGAAAATAAGTTGTAAAGAAAGTCTGATTGTAACTAGAAATTTCCCAGGGGGAGTCTCACAAGACTTACAAGACGTAATGACTTGTAATGCCATTCATTAATAAATCTTAATTATTTTACCTTCTCTCAGAATTACTTGTTTATAATTCATTCATTCTCTTGGGGAAACGTTGCAAATCAAATAACTAAGAAACTGAAGGAAGTTAAATAAAAGCATCTTTATACACACACACACACACACACACACACACACACACACACACATATGGTTTGTCGTGAACGTGACTGCTTGAGGGCTCCTGGATTGGAGTTGAAAGGCTAAAGGGATGCAGTATGCTCCCTCCCACATACTGTGGTAGACCAGGTGTCTTATATATATATAAAAGGTAGTTGGATAGTTGGGAAAAAAAGGCAGTTGGATAGAAACAATTCATTTAACTAATTTTCCTGTAATTAATGAAGAATAGCCAAACAATACTTCTTAAACACGTGCATATTGCATATGCTTTTTTACCTTGAAAACAGACAAGAATTGGCTTGAACCAGCGAGAGACTATGGAGATCACGACTGGAATTTACCTGAGAATATTTCTTCAGGTCTATTCCACTTCCTGCTTTTCTCTACATAATTGGATTGCTTCATATTTCTCCTGCTATTAACCAAGTTCCTCCCTGATTCATTAGATTTCACCCTGGTGCTCAATTTTTTCCCCACTATATTGCCACAGTAGCTCTGAGAGTTAGGTTCGTTGAGAGAAATTGTATGGTTGACTCAAAATGTCCCAGTGAACTTCGGTGGTTAAGGTTTAAATGGTTCTGCCCAATCCTAATCCAATTCAAAACATCCATGGTTACATTTAAGCGATATGGTTGGAATCTCAAATAAACCATACCTCTTTAAGATTCTTTCCTCTTTTTGGTAAAACTTTTCCTCCAGAGATCTCAACTCTATGGAAGAACCTGGACAATTATGCTGGACAAAATCAACTATGACTTAATTCCATGAGTCACTAATCTTGCCTTTTTAAAGGGAGTTATCTTGCTTTTTACTAGATCGCTTCTTTGACTGATAATGTATACATGTTCACTTCTTCATGCGAGCATGCTTTGAGTTAAATATTGTTCTTATCCAGCAAGACCCAAGTTACTGCTCTTTGTGTTAACAAAGAAGGAGAGGACTGGGAGGAACCATCTGATAAAAGAGCCATGATTGCAATCAAACGTTTTTTGATGTGTGCAGCTGAGCGCTATGCTTATTATTCTTATAAGTTCCCAGGGGCAGATTGAGAGGAGTGGGGAGAGCGGTGGTGGTTTCTGTGGTTAGAAATCTTAGCCTGTTAAATGAAACAAAATCTCTATCAGCTGAAGGCCAGGTCTCAGTTGGAAACAAAATTTTATTTCAACTTTGCAGGAATGAATGATGTGCTTAATGGGTGACAGGAAATTTAACAGTCATATGCAGCAAGAAAAAAGGCAAGTACCTTCTGTGAAGAATATGCAATTTAGGTTTCAAAACTGGGCCTACTGAATTGGGAATATTGTAACAAAACATATTAGAGATGCTATGAAATCTTCTGGATAAAGCCAAAGCCTGTGGCTTTATTAACTCGGACGATGCCTATGATATGTAAGACTCAAATAGTACAAAACTGCAAAATTGCAGACATATAGATTTTAACAGGCAATAATGTTGTGTACAAATTGCATAATAATTATATCTCATTTCTGTTTGCAAGGCAAAGTATTATTTATTTAACCATGCTGATCGTTGCAGATTACTGAATTCAAGATAAGAGAGATTAAGTGCATAGAGATTACAGATTTAATCAGCAATATGAACCCAAGTTCCTTAATGAATCTTGACTTAACATTCCTGTTTTCAATTATGATATATGGTTAATATTATAAATGGCAATTTATGCCTGCAAAAAAAACCCATGAAATGTTGCTGTCATGTCATGCACTTACATTTTTATCAATATAACAAACTTCTATATAAATTCTGCATCCATTCTGCTTTGGAAGTAATTGCTTTCTTTTCCATTTTTAAGTTTTTTCGTGTTTATTTACTGTTGCTTTGGAATTATAATAAATTACTTATAAATTGGCCACAGTTAATCTGTTCTGGTCCTTTGAGGAGGAATAGCTCACGTTATTGTTTTAATTTCATTATTTTTCTTTGACATTATCATAGAGGGGATTTCTTTAAGGAAAAGAAGCAAGTAAAAAGTAACCTATTAAATCAATTTCTTCCAACCTCTCTCAGTTTGTAAATTAAATGCAGTAATTTTAGGAAACAACAGACAAAGAACAATTAAAAGTTGAAGCTGGGGAAAAAAAAGATTCTAATTAATGTTGCAGGGGCCCTTCATGAACCAGATGGATTTCTGAGTGAATGTATACTGGGCCTGTAAAGATTAGTAGGTACAAGAAGTTGGCCACTATAGAATACACAGAACTCTCTGTTACCTAATAAAAAGAAAGTTCTCCTGCCAAAAACACCTCATGGTTGCCATGCTGGAAGCCACCTCTAGCAACATTGCCAAAAATGGGTAGTCTGAGAGCTCCAAGGAGTGATCATGGAAATATCCCAGATGGGAACTGGAATTTATTCATGCCTGAGCACTGGTATTCTTAATCATTTTTATGGAGGGAGAAATGGGGGGGAAATGCCACTGCTTATGATACTGGTTGACTCCAGGTGATTAGAAAATGGCAGTGCTACAAATTTCCAGCTTTGGCTATTAATTGGAATACTATGCCAATGACAAGGGGTGCAAGAGGTTTGGCCTAGCGACTGCTATTAGACTCCTTTTTTGGAGCTTGGGTAAATGGGGGTTTAACACAACAAAATGGTGCATTTACTGTATATGATCATTGGAACTCCTGAATTATTCTTCCAAAACAGGGAGTTGATACTGACAATTTTTTAAGAAGTTTAAAACCATACAAAGTTCAGTGTGACCTAAACTCATAGAAGTGGTTTCTGAACTACGATTCTCATCAGCCTTTGCAAATGCTGGGAGTTGTATCTCCCGATTTATGAGAGAGCCACAATCTTCCACTGAAACTAGATAATGGACAAAGCTGAAGAATATCAAAAAGAAGCCACTTCATTAGTTATAGATAGGCCTTTGATTGTGTCAATTGAATTCATAGTTTTCTCAGTTTATAGCCTAATATTTTAACCACTACACCAAGCTGGCTCTCATATCATGATATATGCCTGCATCTCTTCCTCTAACAAACTATTTCTGAGAACAGAATTCCATCATTGTTTACATTTCTTAATATTTTCCTACAGAAATAGGAAAATAAACAATTCAATAACTTGCCATACATTTTTTTGCTTCTCTGTTTCTTCTATATCCGATGATTTAATGCCTTTAAACTTGTCAATTTGGAAGCCATTTGGCAATTGTTGCCCAAACTCAAATAATCCAAATGTCGAAAGATTATTTATATTGCAAAATTTGCCCTTAAAATATGTAAAAACAGGGAATGCAAACGTAGCTGTAAGTGATTAAAATGGGGAGATGTGTACAATGGTAGGGTGGTATAAGAGAAGGAGAGGAATAAATATACATAGAACAGAAGAATCAGAATGGTAGTGATTTGGTGGGTCTTAATAAAAGGGTATGTATGATCCCCACTTCTATTGTTTACCTTAAGAGATAAACATCTGTGAATGGAAAGTGGGGAGAATATCCATAGATAAATCCTTGGAAAATTTGTCCTGCTTTTTAGAAATGCTTTTGTTTCTGCATGTATTCAAATAACGTCCATCCAATTTTCTTACAGATTGATTTAATTCTCCACTGATTTTCCGAAGGTGTGGTGGAAAATAACATGCCCACCAATTTCACTAAACTCCGTTATAATTTCACAGACCTCAAAGAAATTGTGCCTATTCCCTGATCACATATCAAAGAGATTGTGGGCCTGATCCTAATTGTGTGGTTAATTAAATAATAATAGCCTGAACTATGATACCTGAGTCAATACCATAAAACAGATTTTAGATTTATAATCACAGCAATATGTGATCATGGATGATGTAATTCTAGTGTGACCAAGATGTTTCTGTTAGAGGAGAGATCCAAGGCTTTCTATTGTCAAGACAAAAATGAAGTCTGAGCATACTGCAAGACTTTCATGTTGATGAATGTTACCGATTTGCTTCAGGTCACACTGCTAATCATGACATATTTTTACAGTGAATAAATCAGCCCAGATTCAATTTGAGACTAAAAGGCAGCACGATTCTGTTTGAACCAAGTTGAATTTTAGTTCAATAAACAATCTGTCCATGGGCTACAACAAGAAGCATCAAAATGTCTACAGCTGCCTTGTTTTATAGCAGAATGGGATGAAAATAATAGGGACAGTAAACTTTGAAGAACAAAACTTCAGACAGAGAGCTCCAAGATTTCCCTGGAATATTTTTTTTTAAAACACCTTTTTGTTCTTCCAACCCAACAGAACGTTGGAAAGAAAGTATGTAAAGGAGTCAGAACTCTGATTCTCCATCTGTTTTTCAGCAGGATAACAGAACAGAAAAAGATCAAATCGAATGCCAACATTTATGAGCATGCTGATGTACAGTTGCCACACATTACTTAATTACGCAGAAGAAAATACAGGTTGCCTATATTATATCATAATAGATGATGTAAAGAAATAGTCTGTTATATACGCAATAGCCGAACAGCAAGCACATTATCTCAGATCCTTTGTGTAATACTCAATCTCTTTCCAAGTGAACCTGCCTAAACAAATCCTAGCAGAATAGTGAAATACAGAGAGCAGAGCAGAACTTTGCAAAGTAATCTGGCAGGCAGAGTTTGTAGAAGTGATCAAATTCATTGGCCTAACTGTTTGATATCAGGTGTATTTTTTATATATGCAATCCACTCCCAAGTTTCACATAAGGACAAAAAGGCAAGATAAGAAACAATGTATGGATACTAACCAAGGAGCAAAGCAACCTGGAATTAAGGAGAAAACTTCCTAACAGTGAGAGCAATCAATCAATGAAATAGATTGCCTTGAGACATTGTGAATCCTCCATCATTGGAGGTTTTTAAGAAGAAATTGGACAGCCATTTATGAGAAATGGTATAGCTGTGATGGTGAACCTATGGCATGAGGTGGCATGCAGAGCCATTTTCTGGGCAAGCAAGCTGTCACCTAACTCACCTGCTGCTGCGCATGCGCACGTGCCCCAGCTGGTGTTCGGGCCTCCAGTATGTATGCAGACAATTCAGGGGACCCAGCTGGTCTTTGGAGTTCTCCTGTGCATGCACGTGCATTTGTGCATGCATGCGAGAATACAGATGGTGCGCAGATGGTGCAATTGTGTGCGCAGTGCACAGGGGGAACCATGTGAAACCTGCGCACATGCACAGATGGTGCGATTGTGCGTGCAGCACACAGGGGGGGAGCCATGCGAAAGCCGCACGCATGCACAGATGGTGTGGTTCTGCATACAGAGCACAGGGGCGCACACAAAAGTTGTGCACACGCGCAGATGGTGCAGTTGTGAGCACAGCACACGGGGGGGAGCCGCACGGATAGCACACATGCATGCGAAGTACGTACCTGTTTGGCACTTGGTGAGTAAAAGGTTCACCACCACTGGTATAGAGTTTCCTGCTCATGCAAGGGGTTGGACTAGAAGACCTCCTAGGTCTCTTCCAACTCTGTTATTCCATGACTGCTATGATAAGGTAAACTGCAATGTTATATTTATATGTCCTTGGTTCTGGGGGCGGAGAAATTTGGGTGTCCTCCTAGACTCACAGCTAAGATTAGAGCAACATCTGACAGCTGTGGCTAGGGGGACCTTTGCACAAGTTCGCCTGGTGCACCAATTGCGACCCTACTTGGATCGGGAGGCTCTCCTCACAGTCACTCATGCCCTTGTCACCTCACGGTTAGATTATTGCAACGCGCTCTACATGGGGCTACCCTTGAAAAGTGTTCGGAGACTACAGTTGGTCCAGAATGCAGCTGTGCGAGCTATCGTGGGTGCACCTAGGTACACCCATATTACACCAATTCTCCACAACCTGCACTGGCTCCCTATTGGTCTCTGGGCACAATTCAAGGTGTTGGTTATTACCTTTAAAGCCCTACATGGCTCAGGGCCAGGTTATCTTCAAGACTGCCTTCTACCACATAGCTCCCAGCGACCAGTAAGATCCCACAGAGTTGGTCTCCTCTGGGTCCTGTCAGCTAAACAATGCTGGCTGACGGGCCTGCGGGGGAGGGCCTTCTCTGTGGCTGCCCCAGCTCTCTGGAACCAGTTACCTCCTGAGGTCCGGACCAACCCCCACCCTATTGGCCTTCCGAAAAGCAGTGAAGACCTGGCTTTCCGGCAGGCCTGGGGCCGTTGATCTCACTGTTGCGATCTTGTGAGATCCGGCCATGAATGGTGTGAATGGGTTTTAATATTTTAATTTTAAATGTTTTTATAATGGTTTTTTAAATGCATTGTAAGCCGCCCTGAGTCTCTGGAGAAAGGCGGCATATAAATTGAACTAAATCAATAAATAAAATAAATATGAGATTCCAATGCCACAAAATTTCACAAATCTTTGAATTGGATAGATATCTCTCTGATCGGACCTCATTTGCTGCTCAAATTGATCTGATTGAATTGCCTTGGAACTGAACTAATTCAAAACTTTGTATAGATTTAACATTCTTAATTACATCTTTAGTAGGATATTTACCTTTGGACCAGCAGTGAAGAATCTGTGGTCATCCAGATATTGTTAATTTCTGATTCTTATCAGTGCAGCCAGGGTAACAAACAGTCAGGTTAATAGGAATTCTAGTCTCACAATGTCTGGGAGAGTACAGAAGTTCCCCATCATTTTTCTGGATTCTCTTTTTGTCTATTTTTATTTTTCCTGGAAGAATATTTGATTGTCTCCTCACAGAAATGAGAAAATTGCAAATAATCAAAAAGAAAGATGTCACTATGACAACACGTCATGATGTCATGCAAAAACTCAATTACCGTCTGATGCAAGTATGTAAATCATGTCATTTTATAGGACAGTATGATATACAGGTTGTAGCTTCCCCCCTTGCTACTCTTGCAGATGTCCATGAATATGCTGTCCAAATTTACACAATATAAGCCATGATGCATTAAATTCAAAAGTAAATCAAGACCTCCAGTATTAGCCTCCTAATACTCAATATCAATATTCTGTGTGCATCCCTGTATTTAAAATCTTCAAGGGAAATGGTGCAATCAAAGTATCTCTGGATTAAAGAACTGAGGTGACTTCTTCCATTTTATTAGCAGTATTTGAAGGCGTATCTATTGTTGTTTTACATTTGCTTGTGGGTACGCTTGGATGCCCAGATAAAGGTAAAAATCAAGCAAGCGAGCAAGCAATAGTACCAATGTGATCAACCCATTTCCAACCTTTTTTGTAATGCTTCATAAGTGAACACAATGGTGGAAAAGCAAATGCCATGGGCATTAAGTTAACACCATGTTGGCAGGGGTGAAATCCAGCAGGTTCTGACAGATTCTGGAGAACTGGTAGCAGAAATTTTGAGCACTTCGGAGAACTGGTAGTGGAAATTTTAAGTAGTTTGGAGAACCGGCAAATACCACCTCTGGCTGGCTCCAGAGTGGGGTGGGAATGGAGATTTTGCAATATCCTTCCCCCAGGAGTGGGGAGGGAATGGGGATTTTGCAGTATCCTTCCCCTGCCATGCCCACCAAGCCATGCCCACCAAGCCACACCATGCCCACCAAGCCACGCCCACAGAACCGGTAGTAAAATATTTGAATTTCACCACTGATGTTTGGGACATAAACAAGTGGTTAGCTATGGGCCATTTTTGTTGAAAACTGAAAGTAAATGCCTATTTTTGGCAAAACTGCAATAAAACACAGTCATGTGACTGCAGGACACTGAAAATAGCCATAAATGTGGGAATGTGGTTGACTGCCTTAACTACACTTATATGGGTGCAGAGGGGAAGAAGGATAGCTATCAGAATATTCAATCTGGGTTGTAGGTAGCTTTGGGGGGCGGGGAATCTATTGTAACTTTGAACGATCACTAAGCAATTTGTTGTAAGTCAAGGACTACCTGTAGGGATGAAGGAACTGGGCTAGAAATTAGGAGTCTGAGAGTGCTACTCCTCCCTTGGGTGTGAAAGCCAGCTAGATGATTTGGAGCCAGTCACTTTCTCTCAGCCCAACTCACCTTAGAGGCTTGTTGGTATGGAGGAAAATAGGAGGTGGGAATGCTAGGTAAGTTTACTGTCTTGAGTTATACAGAAAAGGCAAGATAAAAATCTTATAATTGTACATATATATATATATATATTTTGCTAAAATAACAATGAAACCAAGGAACAGAGCAAATCCTACAGCATAACTGAACCAGATTAAGAAAACTTCATTTTTAGAACAACGCATGCAAGTGACTTTGCTAGGTTTATGTGGTAAATGTTAACAAAGATGTTAGAAAATATTACACTTTGTGTCCTATTAACATCAATGAAAAACGCTACTACTAAAATGTTTCTACTTATTTCTATAGGACAGAAATACAGTCACTTTCTCTATGTGTGAGTTAATTGAGTCCAAAGGTCTTGCATGCTGGTTGGGTGTCTATTCTCTTTCCTCTATGACCTTGTAAAAAGAGAGTGGCATGAAAAGAAGCATACTTCCTGCACCATTTGCCGAAATGTTAATACTTGATAAGCTTTCATATCAAAGCTTCTGATCACATTGAAAACATCTTCTTGCTGGTGTTTGCCATCATTTTGGGATCAATTCCAGACCTAAGTATTCCCAAAACATGATTGTTTTTCAGGTTCAGGGTCCATGAATTTCCGATTCTGTTCGAGAAAACCTGAAAAAAGGAACAAAGTTGATGCATACTCCTTTGAACTCCTACATTTTAGTCAGATCATACCTCCTTTGCACAAAATGGACATTATTCTCTGCGCACCACACCCCCCAAGAGATTCAGCGTGCTCTTTTCAGGGCTTGTACCTTCTTGAATTCAAGGTCTCTCTTCCCAGATCCAGCCCTCAGGGTTGCAGCTGTCAGAAAAAGTGCCTGGCTGCAAAATTGCCAACATACTTTTTCTTTCCCAACTCAGTAAGGTTTTTAATCACACCATCAAGATGGTGGCAAGTAACTATAGGAAGCCTTGGAAGTTTTCAAAGATTTTGTTTTAATGTTTTACCCAAGTCTCTCATTATAACATTTTTTTAAACAAAACCAGGAGACAAAGGCATAGAAGGTCTAATGGAATCTGGGAATGTCCTTGCAGAAGGGTGAGGGGAAAGAGATGCTGCCTAGGAAACAATCAGGCAAGAGAGGAAGGAGCCTGCTTAACAAGCAGGGAAAGAAACTTAGAAAAGATCTGTCCTACCAGTTAAAAGTGGCAGTGGGATGTTTTGTACTTTCAACTTGCAACATTAATGTCAGTCTTCCCAGGTAAAGCAGACAGGAAACATGAATAGATGTTGAGGACTAGATTCCCTCAAAACTGTTGAACTATTCACTAAGTCTGCATTACTATCACTATTAGTCTTCTTATCATTTCTATCATCCATCTCCTCCCACTTATGACTGCATGACTGTAACTTTGTTGCTTGTATCCTTACGATTTATATTGATATTGATTGTTTCCTAGTATGATTTGATTGCTTACTTTATTTGTACCCTATGACTAGTATTGGGTTCCTCTTACCTTCGCTACCACTAGCGTCCATGATGACGTCCGGGCAGGTAGGCAGAGCCTCCCGCCGCTGCCACTACCGGTTCGCCCGAACAGGGGCAAACCGGTAGAAACCCACCACCTATGACTATCATTAAGTGTTGTACCTAGGATTTTTGATGAATGTATCTTGTCTTTTTATGTACACTGAGAACGTATGCACCAAGACAAATTCCTTGTGTGTCCAATCATACTTGGCCAATAAAGAATTCTATTCTATTCTATTCTATTCTATTCTATTCTGTTCTGTTCTGTTCTGTTCTGTTCTGTTCTATTCTATTCTATTCTATTCTATTCTATTCTATTCTATTCTATTCTATTCTATTCTATTCTATTCTATTCTATGAACTAAATTGACCTTATTGTAAGGCTATGCTTACAGAATTTTGCAAGCCTAAAAATACAAAACTGCCCACTGCCATTTTTAACCACGTGATTCATTAGGACAGGTCAGTAGTGAAATCCAAATTTTTTTATTATAGGTTCTGTGGACATGACTTGGTGGGCATGTTGTAGCTTGGTAGGCCTTACTTGGTGGGCGTGGCAGGGGAAGGATATTGCAAAATCTCCATTCCCACCACACTCTTGGGCCAGCCAGTGGTAGTATTTGCCGGTTCTCCGAACTACTCAAAATTTCCACTACCGGTTCTCCAGAACCGGTCAGAACCTGCTGGATTTCACCTCTGGGACAGGTTCTTCCAAAGTTTCCTTCTCTGACCACAAAGCCATTGAGGGCTTCTGCCTCTCTTGTCTGATTGTTTCCTAGGCAGTATCTCTTCCTTTCTTTTACTAAAGTAATTTCTATATTTCATTACACAAATACAACTACTGGAAAATGGAAAGTGGGCGGCAGCAGCATGGAGACACCGGCAATTCATTCGATTTTGTTTTTGAACAGAATGGGATAAGGTCCTGCTGCAATTTAATTTTCAGCAGTCCCAAACTCACCCAGGTCACCCAAAAGAAGTGCAAACGTCACTGAATCATTTGCAGCATTGAAGCCTGTGAAGTGAAAATATAACTACTCTATTTGAGCTGTCACTATCCAGATCATCCCTAGAGGGGCAGCAAAAAGATGTAGAAAATTTAACTTTTGACGGTCACCTAGTGATTGTCTTGACTTTTGCAAGCCAGATATGTTGGTTCTTACTAAATGGGCTTTGCTTCTGACCAGGATTCGTTGTTTGATTAACATGCACATATTGTACATGTGACTGATGCAATGCTGGCAAGATAAATCCCCATGTTCACAGTGTTTATTAAGGTAGAGTGGGTAATTTCAACTTTTGCTAGTGCCAAGGAACAAAAAGACCAAGCCATATGCATAAATTACACTGAAATCCCAAAGCACAGAAGGATTTTTCTGCCAAGAACGAGATCTGTTAATTAAACATGTGATAAATGGATATTCAAATGCTAGCACACTTCTTGGCACGATGTACCTTAATGTTATCATTTAATTAGCTGTCAATATGCTAAGTGTGTTTTTATCTTCCACCTGAGGTTCAGATCGTTTTTTTGGGGGGGAAGCTAAAGGAAAATGCAGTTGACTAGATTAAATTCAACAATGACTTGAAAGCATTAACTGGGGAGCAACACCGCATTCCCCCCCCCCACACACACACACATAACTTTCTTTTCCTCTCCCTGAACATGGTCTGTGAAGAAATCCTCCCACTTCAATCCATTTAGCCAAACAGAAATAGGAATCCTATTTCCCAGAGGTGTCTGGATCAGAACTGCAAGAACATGTAAGGAAGGACCGGCTGGTGGCAGTGCATGCTGCTGAATGGCTGAATCATGATTAGATAACATGATTGGGTTTCAGGATGCTCAGATCTGCCCTTGATTGGTTGTATAGAAAGGTTTGGATCCATACAATTTGCACAGGAGCCCTTCCTAGTGGCTGGCTAGGGGTGAAATCCAGTAGGTTCTGACAGGTTCTGAAGAACCAGTAGCAGAAATTTTGAGTAGTTCAGAGAACCAGAAAATACCACCTCTGTCTGTCCCAGAGTGGGGTAGGAATGGGGATTTTGCAGTATCTTTCCCCTGCCATGCCCACCAAGCCACGCCCACAGAACCGGTAGTAAAAAACAATTTGGATTTCACCCCTGGGTTAGAGTCATTGAAACTGCATAAATTTCAAAAGAGTTTATAGGAGGGGTCAAAATCATCCTTGAACATCAGGGTGTGGGAACAGAGCTAGTTAATGGCAATAGCTTCTTAACACTGCTTCTCTTTCCAGTTGTTAAAAACACAGTGGGTTGCATTTAGAGTGCATGTACAGATTATCTGGCCATTCTAGTAGCCCCTTCTAAAGTATATGAAAATGATATTGGATAACACTCTGGCAAACCATGGCAAAGCTTTAACAAAACAGAAATCACATGCTCATCCTTGGTCCCAGTCTGTTCAGATCACAAATAACTAAAGAGGTAGAATTTATATCGAAGAAGAGGATATGCATAAATAGCTGTCCTCACAATCTTTCCCCAGCCTGTCACACAGCAGAGCAGAGGGCTTGTGGAGAAGATTTAGGGGATTGGGTGCTTGGAGCAGGCCACAGTCAGGTCACTGGTTTCCCATTCAGGCTCTTTGTGACCAGAGATTTGAACAAAAGGGGATCTGTGCAGTTAAACAGGTGGGACAAAGAATATCTCCCACCCCATTTGCTATTGCTGAATACTCAGTGGTATGTGAAATCACCACAAGGTCATCGGGTTTTTCAGTCTTATGTTGAATTCAATTCTTCAGCTGATTAGCCCAGAAAGTTATTTGTGAGCAATAGTTTCTCCCTAACATCACAAGCAGAGGTCTGATGGACTTATGAAGATATTTAAACTGAAAACACAAAGACATATGTCCAAGACATTGAACAAATTTGGCATAGGGATACATAGACAATTTAATTCTTGCACTGAAAATACATTGTCCCAGTGAGTATTCGGTCAAAGACTTGTTGAAGGGATGCCTTACTTGCCTTCCATCAGGAAAAAGACTCTTAGATTCTTCGCCCATTTCTTGATCACCCAAGTTTTAAATATATTAGTAATGCAATTAGTTTAAGGAATGGGAAGATTTAAAAGATTAGAATTAATAGTATTAGGGCATTTGGACACAGCAGCCTAAGCTGCTTTCCTCTTGTGCTGTTCTTAGCCGTTCCTGAAGCCAACTTCAGGAATTCCAATCCGGATTCTGCTTTTTTGGCATTAAAACAAAATGGGTTGATGCTCAGTCTGAGCTATGTCTGGCCTTTGGCCAGTGCAATCTCTGAGTGGTTTTTCCCCAATTTCCTGCCTTTCCCATCTCTGCAGGATAGGTGAGCATTACTGGCTAGCTGGTATATGGACAAGCCAACCACAATCTGCTTTATTTGGGACTCATTGCTTCTTCCTCCCCATTGTTGTCCTATGTCTTGTCAGGTATTTGCACAGAGGGATAATCTGCAACTTCTGAGAATATATCAACCTGATAATCCAGGATGAAATGGGTGCATAGGACAATGATCAGCTATGGAAGGGTAAGGTATAATCAAGCACTATAACTAACTGGAGCTTGGAGCTGTTATTAGCTTTGAATAAGGCATTCAGATCATCTACACTGGAGCTTTAGATGGCTGAGGTTAGAAAGAGATGGAAATCATGGGTATGGGGCAGGAGCTTTGAAGAAAGTAGATGATGATTCATATGTTTCTGCCCTCAAGAAATGATAGGTGACTTGCCTGGTGATGGAGTAAGTAGAAAGTGTGGGTCTGCCTAATGGAGATTCTATTTTTATTGAATATGTTCTGCAGAGAGAATGGTCCAACTTCATTTCAAATTGGAAAAGTGCAATCATGCATAGCTCATAAGAGCAAACAAAAACATCAACAATGTTTTAGGTATTGTACATATACACATCATTCGCAATCAAAAGTATCTCTCTGTTACTTATATAAAACTTTTATATCCAAAGTTATAAACTGACCCAAAAATCTTATACCTAGAAAGAGGACTTGGGATTTAAAGTGAATGAGTTAGCTTGGAACATTATAGTATAACATTCCTTTTAAATCTATTTAAATAAGCCATTGAAAGTTGATTATAAAAATATATCATGATTGGCCTTATACTATACCCCTTAGAATGATATTATATAATCAAAGTCTTTCTGGATTGTGTTGGAAGACTTATAAATTAATTGGTGCCTGGCCAGTGTACTATTCATTTAATTACTCATTTTGGATGAATGTTTTTCAGGAAATTGGAAAAAATCCAGAGCAGCCTTCAATAATTAGTTCTAGTGCCATTTCATTGTAAAGAACGCATGAAATTCAAGACATTAATTGAATTCTGTTTTATTCGCCAAATTTACAATAACAAAACACTTCCTTTTTATTATTTAATTTTTTTTTAGAATTACCATTGGCTAAAAAAATCACTGCAACAAAGACATTCAGGAACTGCCTTAATTAAAGACTGTTTTATCTATGCATGGTCTCTATTTGTAGCTATATCTTAATAAATTACTTACATCTATACAAATCTCTTTTTGGATAAGAACATTGCCTATGAATAAATACCCATGAAACCGCTACTCTCCCACAATCAAACAACTCTCAACAACTTACATTTTGTAAAAGGCAAAAATTCAAACATCCATGGTTGGATTAAAACTAATCACAACAGTAATAGCATAAAATCAAAATCTGTCAAAAACAAATAAAAAATCACCATGGAGATAAGAATAACAAATCAGAAAGAATGAAAAGGAAAAAGAATAAAATGGTGTAGTAACTTAAGAAAAAGCCCTTGGAAATCATTCAGCTTTTAACATTTTCCTAAAAACCAAATATAACAGATAAAAGTGCAATATATGATGACATAATTTACCATTTCCATTTTAATTTAGGATAAGGTTTTCATTATGTCATTATATCTTCTTTGAACTGGGTCTGTCAAATAAGTGTGGGATCCTATATTATTGTTTCTATTAGAGATGAAATATTGGAAGGGACACATTACAAAGGATATATCAGCTGAAGCCATTCTTGTTTTATATATATATATATATATATATATATATATATATATATATATATATATATATATATATATATATATATATATATATATATATATATATATATATATATATATATATATATATATATATATATATATATATATATATATGTGTGTGTGTGTGTGTGTGTGTGTGTGTGTGTGTGTATGTATGTATGTATGTATGTATGTATGTATGTATGTATGTATGTATGTAACAAAAGGATTTTTCTGCTTTTGAATAGTTTTTGTTTTCTGTTATCTTTTTATTTTCAGAGTTTTATTGATTATTTTTAAATATCTACACACAAAAAAAAGCACCATTGGAAAAGTGGATAAACTGTACACAAACTACTCTAAAGAACCCATAATTTCTAGTGAGAATACACTTAAAATAGAGAAAAAAAGTAGAAACCTTTCCGAAACATGGTTATCTGCAGCACCTGAAGGTTTAATCTGAACGATTAAATTACTTTTACTGCAGTCATGGTCCATAGCACAATATAAATAAAGCACCAATATTATTTTCAAATTAGAAGTTTTCAGAACCTGGATACCTGTGCAAAAGTAGCTCTACCCAAGTAGGTATACCAATCTGAGCTAGTGAAAAAAGTTTTAAACCAGAGCAGTCACTTGAACTTCAGTTTTAAAGAAGAGTTTGGAAGGAGCCCCAAGTTATAATGTTTATCTTTTAGGAAAACTGAGACCTCCATCTAGAAGAGGTGGAATTTCATTCACCAGAACAGATAAACCACCATCCATTCCATTATTGTAACCAGATACCAATTCAGTGATTCTTCTGCCTCACCTGAACCTGATGAAAAGGGGAAAGAAGGCTGGTTGTCATCCACATACTGATGGCATTTTAGTTGAAATCTCCAAATTATTTCACCCATTAATTTTGTCTATGTGTTAAATAACATTGGGGAGGGGATGCAGGGGAATGAGAAATGTGTAGAATTCAACATGATAACATCCTGTGGTTGAGCAAAAATTCCCCATCATGGCTTTTTGGATACTCCCATCCATTTATAACCAGAATCCTTTCAAGGCTAACCTGCCCACATATAAGTTAGCAAACTCTTCATATCATGGGCAAAGGTATCAAAAGCTGTGAAGGAGCCCAAGAGAATCTAAAAGGTTGACCTCCCTCTGTCTCTTTCCTGGCAAAAACTCCAGGCCAAAACTCCAATTGAGAAGGAACTATAAAATTAGTTTCATTCAAGAATGTCTGGGAGAAGGTCAATCCTTGAATTCAAAAACAAAAAGTTTGGTAGGAAAAGTCTTCTTGCAACTAATGGGGAAGTAGCTAGCTTATATCCGTCTAATCCATACAACTAAAACTTATATGGTCTTGACATGGAAAAGTAACCACTCTAGGCCAGTTTGCTGACTCCTGTATGTAAAAAGAACTTTGAAGAGACACAGATTGCTATTAGCAAGGGCTCTGTGTTAAAAGGGGAATCAATGAACAAAGCCAAGGATATATGACTCCAAAATGAATAGCAAGAAAGATTCAGGAACAACAACAACAAAATTCAAGTCTTAAAAGTAACACTTTAAGAGAGGTGTGTGTGTTTTGCAACTCCTGTTCCTTTTAAACAGTTTTACCTTCAATCCTGAAGCAGTACTGCATGGAAATAACTACATAATAAGTTCCAAATGAAACATATGCAATATCCAATTAGAAACCTCAAATATCAGGGGGACCAATTCGGGGCTGCAAAGACTTGTCGGGATCTAGAATTCTGCTGCCCAGATCAGTAGCCTGCCCCACAAGGATGAACAATAGTAGAGATTATTGTGGAAGAGCAGGCTACTTGGGAAAAAAAGTGCTGCCTTCTTCTCCTTCTCTTTGAGCCTTTCCCCAGCATTAGCATGGCAGAGTTGCCAATGAAGCTGCAATTGTAATACAGGGATGGGAGGAGATGGGAGGTGAAGGGAACAGATGCATGTTTTGGAGCCCTACAGCCCAGGGATGGGTTCCAATTATCTTTACTACCGGTTCACAGTGGGAGCGCGCACCACTGCTACAGCCATTAGCAGAGTACAGCAGACAAATGAAAAAAGGCATTTTTCCTTCAAAGGAGTGGATGGTCCAAAAGAGGGGAAGGAAATTAGAGCAGCCCAGCAAAACAATGCACAACATTAAAAAGGTGCAATAGCTCTACATAGCAATAGCAATAGCACCTAGACTTATATACTGCTTCACAGTGCTTTACAGCCCTCTCTAAGCGGTTTACAGAGTCAGCATATTGCCCCCAACAATCTGGGTCCTCATACCTGCTGGCCATTAATGGAAAAAGAAGACATCTCAGAAAGAGAGCAACTTAAGGCAAATCAGGTTTATGAAAGAAATGTTGAAGCATACTAGTAATGTTTAGAGAGCATGGTGTCCAGCTTTTTGGCTTACCTGGGCTGCATTAAGGGAAGAGGAATTGTATTGGCTTTAGATAAAATATATAGTATAGTTAATGTATATAAATAATAAACTTCCTTTATTTTATTTTTTTACAATCTTCTTGACCACATTGTTAGTTGTCCATGGCTGTATATACTGTAGGTAATTGTAATAGACCAGTGGTGGGTTTCAAAATTTTTTATTACCGGTTCTGCCGTGACTTGGTGGACATCGCATGGCTTGGTGGGCGTGGCTTGGTAGGCGTGGCAGGGGGAAGGATACTGTAAAATCCCCATTTCCCCCCAATCAGCTGGGACTTGGGAGGCAGAGAATAGATGCGGGGAGGCAGACAGATTTTTTACTACTGGTTCTCCGAAGTACTCAAAATTTCCGCTACCGGTTCTCCAGAACTGGTCAGAACCTGCTGAAACCCACCTCTGTAATAGACCAATAGATAATGGTATAGTAATTGTCAGAATAATAGTAATTATAGTAACGATATAGAGATCGCAATAGAACAAAATATAGGAAGCATTCTCATATCACTTTTATATGTTTGGTTTTTTTACAAAATAAAACATCTTCCCAACCATTTATATTGCTAAGTTTGTGTTATCATACACCTCTGACCTTCCCCACTAGGACTGATTTCAGCCTATGATCTGCTATAACATAGACATTATTAATTTGTTACCTTTTGTACATTCTCCAGTTTTTAATGTATTTAAGGTAAGTGCCTAAAGAGATGGCAAACATTCACTATAAAAATATAATAATACCTGGCCTGCAAAAATTAAATGAAATAAGACAATATAATAGTAAACTAGACGCAAGTGTCAAAAAATGAGGCAACAAAGCCAAAAGCGTTAAGCATCAAAAATAAAACAGTCTAAAGCAGTGGTTCTCAACCTTCCTAATGCCACGACCCTTTAATACAGTTCCTCATGTTGTGGTGACCCCCAACCAGGGGGGGGTTCTAAATTTTTTTACTACCGGTTCTGTGGGTGTGGCTTATTTTGTGGGTGTGGCTTATTTTGTGGGTCATGTGACTGGGTGGGCGTGGCTAGCTGGTCATGTGACCGGGTGGCCATGGCTATGTGTATAGGGACTACTCAGAGGGCTGAAAAAAGTCATTTCTGACAGACTTTTAGACTCTAAAGGGTCTAAAATAGGACACAAGTCATGCTCAGAATGCCTGGAAAAAATAAAACATTCTTCAAAGTGGACTGAAAAGGTGATGTTTAGGTGCCAGGCTAGCCTCTCTGGGGAGGCTGTTCTAAAGATGGGATGCTGTTCCTGAAAATGGTCATCTTTTTACTGCCTTTTGGTTTGCTCAGGCAGAAGATGAGAAGATCTGAGTAGATCCATGTGGGAACAAGCTTCCTTTCAAATGACCTAACCTTAAACCCTTTAGGGCATTTAAAGTTTAAACCAGCATTCTTAATAAAGTCTAGATGTGCTTTGCAAGCTATTTGCAGATGTCAAAATCCTGAAATAATATGATCATTAAAGCCTGGCCACACATGATTAGTTAATTGAAGTTTCTGACTGTATTCCATGCACAACACTAAATCAAGAGAAGGAGGATTGAAGGGGACGTCTATTGCCAGAAGGCAATGATTATTTCTCCATTAGAGAAGCTTTTTCTAACACAGTGTTTCTCAAGCTCCACTACTTTCACGTATGAGGATTTCAGTTCCCAGAATTCCCAGCCAACATGGTTTCTTCTACGATATCTTTTATATTGTTTAGTCTGCAACCTTTGGATCCCCTGGAGATTTTCCTTCAAATTCTGCTTGGGTTTTGCACCCACCAGTCCACCGTGAGAACTCAGCCTGTGAAGAAGAAATGAATGGAATCCATGTAGAGGTTCTTATCTGTACTTCTCTTCCATTCACATGATCACAGCCATGCCACGATTTTTATGGATTAAGTTGCAGTTCATGCCTGGAGCAACTGCTGCAGAGGTGGTATTCGGCAGGTTCTGACCAGTTCTGGAGAACCGGTAGCAGAAATTTTGAGTCGTTCAGAGAACCGGTAAATATCACCTCTGACTGGCCCCGCCCCCATCTATTCTCTGCCTCTGGAGTCCCAGCTGATCGGGAGGAAATGGGGATTTTGCAGTAACCTTCCCCTGCCACATCCACCAAGCCACGCCCACAGAACCGGTAGTAAAAAAAATTGAATCCTACCACTGAACTGTTGTATAATGATTACCTGCAACACATGGTTTACAAACTCAATTCTATATATTCAGTATAACTGCAATGTATTTCTTCAAAGGAAGGTCCTCTGTTTTTGCACATGAGCAGAGTATGAAACATCATGCTTAATGAGAAGAAATCAAGGAAGACTGCATGTCATATACAGTTAAAAGGATAAAACGAAGCAGTTGGATGAATACATTTTAAAACACTGTTTGAGTAAGATGAATGGATTAGTCCTTGTAAGTCTTGATCAGAAGCCAGGAATAATCTGTTCAAAGAGCAAGGACTCCTTTGATCTCACCTTCCTCCTCATTTTGTCACTCTGAACCACCATGGAATATAATCTTCATGGGGAAATGAAGGGCAGGAAGGAAAAAAGTGACCAGAGCCAGTGAAACAGAATCTGACAACAAACTTTATTGGGCAGAATGACACTAAGCCTCCTGGCCTGCCAGTGGAACATTTGAAAATCTCTTTTTTTTTCCCCTCCTAATGAGCCTATTTATTCATTTATTTCATATGCCACATTAATGGATCAATGAAATCCCCCAAACAAAGTTCCTTGAGCTCAACAGCTCAAGGAAGACTTGATTTTCAACAGATCTTTCCATGAAGCTGCATTGTGTGGCTTTAAAACTAATTTTAGAAATCGCCATTGTAACCAGAGCTCCAAATCTGGATCACTGCAACAGTTGATCTAGTCAGTCATGCACATCCCATCCAAATATATTATTATATCCTCAAGTAACATAACCCATAACAAATTGGAGATCTATCCGTAGACATATTTATATATTTGATATTTGTTTATGGAAATCATAGAATTCTAGAATTATGTTGAGCCCTGAAAGTTTGCTCTAAACCTCTGCTGGTTTCAGCAATACTACCATCTTGTATCTGTTACTACTTTTCAACTTTTTCTGGTGCAGTGCTTTGATCCTAAGAAAAGGCAGGCTGCCCACAGCTGATTTGAAGAGCTGTAGTGGCTCAGTAATTAAAGACAATGAGCTTGTCAGCTGGAGAGCTGACAGCTCGGGTTTGAGACCCAAGCACACAATGGGGTGAGCTCCCATTACTTGTTCCAGCTCCTGCTCACCTAGCAGTTTGAAAGCATGCAAATGCAAGTAGTTCAATAGGTAGCACTTCGGTGGGAAGGTAATAGCGCCTATAGCGTATAGCCATGACCTCAGGAGTTGTCTTCGGACAATGCTGGGCCCCTCGACCAAGAAACGGAGATCAGCACCATGCCCCTAGAGTCGGACATGACAAATAGGGAAAGCTTTACCTTTACCTTTAGACAGGGGTTACATTCATGTCTGCATATGTTGCAAACCATTTCTTTTCTGAATGAACTTTACAGAATTGAACAAGTTTACAGCAGGCCACCAATGTTTCTTTAAAAAAATTATCTGTTCCAGATGTTAAATAACTACGTATACAATTAGAATGAATTAAACAAGATTTCTGGGGAACTGTCTGCAATGCAACAGGTATGGAGGAGCAGGAATACTTCATTACCCTTATTAGGTGTGAGGTTTTTCATATGGTAAGTTAAATTACTTATGATCGATATGATGTCATACATATTGTAAGTTAAATTTATTTTAGTCTTTTTCCACAGACATCTCTTCTGACATTTAATTTCTCAGCAGCTCTGGGATCAGTTAACAGGAAAAGTCCATTCAGGAACAACTTTATCAAGTTGTTCATGCTCTAATCACCACTGTATTTCAGGGTTGAATACAGTACTCTGTGGATTTGCTTTCAGGTTACTAGGAAAATCCCCAAGAGATGGAATACATTCATAAAGTATTTAGTGTGGACCAACTTCCATCTGCCTCTAAGGGTTTGGGTTGACAACTAACCTCAGGTGAACTGAGATGATCTGTCTATAGCAAAGCATTAATAGTCATGTCTTCCCTTTCAGATCACCATGCAAGTGCTCTAAGGTGAAGACTATATCTTGCTCTTAGAATATGCTTGCTCTTAGAACCCAATTCTGCAGATGAACCCTTACATCCCATCACCTCATGGGCAGAGATCCTGATTCAAACCAAGTGTCAGCTTTGGAAGCCATATTAGACTGGAAGCTTCCATGCTGCCACCTTCTCATGTGTGGGAAAGAAGAAGGGGGGATTTAGTAGAGGGGTTGTTTGTAGACATAATAGCATTCTTCCTGTCAGTCAAGGTCAGGGCGATCCGGCATCTGGAGAAGGAGTGGTCGGAGTGCTGAGTCGAGATGGGACGGACGTTGATTGGAGCATGTGATCGACTGAGGGGTGAGGGGAATGTTTTGGGGGTTTTGATGTACTGAGAGAAAACCTGGACCTTTCAGATTCGGGTTTTCCCAAATGTGCCAGTTTACTTATTTTAGTAAAGTGAACTTTGGAAAATGCTTGCTTCCGCGTCTTTACTCAGAGTTGGGGTTTCCTGGAACGCTGACACCAAGCTTTCTTTGGGAATACCTTCCCCATCTGATGCCATGCTGATAAGAAACCCAGGATGGCAGGTCTCTCACAGGTTGGTACATGGCAACCCTCACTCAATCAGATATGCTTTCTAGAATGATAGTGATCTTATCGCACACAGATTTGGCACTAAGTTTACCAAGGGAAGAACTACTTTATGAGATTTATTGTGAGATCTGACAACATCTTGAAGTATTTCTTTAATTCCTAACAGCCTTGCTGTCTTCAGTGCTTCATGAACAGAAAGTGAAAATAAAAATAATAAACACATGTGAATCTTTTCAGGAGCCTGTATTTATTTAGGACGAGAAATCATTATTTTCCTGAGGGGAAAATAATTAAGGGAAAAAGAAATTGCAGAGCACAGAGATTCAAACCTTTTCAAATGGCTGTGTAATGTTCATGCTAACATCAATTGATCAATTGAATCATATCAAGATTTAAGTATAAAAATGATTCTGGGTTTCTGTTTTTGCACATACTTGCAAATGAGGAGAGTTGTGTTTAGGGTATTTCCTCCCACCCTTCCCTGCAACAGACTCAAATGAGGAAAAGAGTGAGACTGTGGTTACTGGCACATATCCTTCTATCATTTTCTTGTTATTCAGCTCCTCATGTATGGTCCTGCCAGATTTAACTCTCTAATCAAACAGATTGTGTTTATGTATTGTGCTAAGCCATAGTTTGAATAAGCTACAAATGACAGGCTTCACACAAAATGTTAACCCATCAATTATGCATTACACAATCATAGATTCGAAAAATATAAGAGCTGAAAGGGATTTTAAGAGACCATCTGTTCCAACCCCTGCCTAGGACAGAATTCACCATTGCTGTACAGTATTCCTGAGAGATGGCCATCTGCCTCTGTTTAAACACCTCCAGTGAAGGTGAGTCCACAGACTCCTGCCATAATCGCTTCTATTGCTCAACCTCGCTTGCCATTAGGATTTTTTTTTTTTCGGGTGTCTAAACAAAATTTACTTCCTTGTAATTTAAACTCATTGTTTTCCCTCCTGTCTTCTGGAACCATTCCAAACAATTCTACATGGCAGTCTTTCAGATACTGAAGACAGGTATTGTGTCTTCATTCAATATTCTTTTTGCCAAGTTAAACACATCCAATGCCTCTGAATGTTCCTCATGTATATTATTTTTGTCTCATTCCCTTTATTACCTTGTTGTTGTTGTTTTTCTGGACATGCTCCAGTTTGTCAATATCCTTCCTAAAATATAGTATCTATAATTGGATGCAATATTTAGGTACATTCTAACCAACACAAAACAGAGAAAATGACTTTTTTGATCTTGACCCTTTTTTTATAGCTGCATTACACTATTGTGAACAATCAAGACATCCATTCTTTTCTCATTTTCTGCTTCCTATCATCCCATTCTCATGCACCCTATCTTTCCTATCCAAATGTAAGAGTTTGTATTTTTCCTTGTTCAAATTCATCATGATAGCTTCCACCCATTGTTCCAATTTTTCAAGATCCTCCTGAATCTTTACACTGCCCTTAACATGTTTGTTATCCTGTCTATCTTTGTGGTTCTTGTAAATGTAACAATCATCTTTCCAAGCCCTAATCTAAGTCCTTTATAAATTTGTTGTACATACAGCTCTGACATAAAGCTATTGACATATGGTTTTGAGGTACAGTTGTTCAATCATTCTGTATTCACTTAATGGTAAATGATATTTTTTGCCATCTTCCATACTAGAATATCATGAACCCTTTGCTCAAGGCAGGATATACTATATCCATTACATTTCCATCTCCAGAAAAGGAGATTAGGTTGGTCAACTTGATTTTATTTCTTGATCAGTTTTTGCCAAGCAATTGCATCCCTTTCTAAATACTAGCAAACTGTCCATTTATTAATCTGTCATAGAGTTTTACCTATTATTCACATCTAAGTGAATAGATTGAAGACACCTGAATCCTCTTTCTTCCCCTTTTTGATGGTTAAAAACCTTTTGGCCCTACAGTCCTACAGGTACAGTCTTACAGACAGGTAGAGTGTCTTGCATGGCGTGTCTTGCATGGCCTTGCAAAGATCACAAAAGGTCTCCAAGATAATTACTTCATCTAATTGGGGTGGCCATTCTCTCCTTTCAGGAAGGGGTGGCTGAATTTACTCAACAGACTGCTTTAACATCAGACAAGCCACATAATGTTTTGGTCATTGTGAGAATTAGAACATAAGGTTTTATATTGGGTAGAGAGATAACCCACCAGAAATGCCCAATTTGTATTCCTGAAATGTATATTGTCACTTCCCAATCTGTGGCAGTGACTTCTAGAATACTTCCCAAACCTTGCTCTCAAACTCTTAACTTTTCATGAGACAGATGTTGGAAATTATTAAATACATAATATGTGTAATGTAGTAATTAAGGCAGTGGATTGGGATCAGAGATTTCAAGTCTCCACTCTGGCATGTGGGGAAGCAGAGAAAATGTTTTTGAAACACATTACAATAAGTGAAAATCTTCCATTCAATTATTACTTTGAATTTTTTTTTCCTGTGTGGTTTGTTTCTTTTATAATTACTTTATAACTAGGAAAAACTGTAAATCCAATTAAAGAATTAATTGGCTATTTGTCTTGGCACACATTTCAGTTTCTTTTGTTCATTTCTATTTGCTCTTGTTTACTGATGAGAAACTGCAGAGAAGCAGTTGCAGTTGTCTGATTGCAGTCCTGCTAGCAATACAGAATAGCTAAAAGATACAAATCTTTTAACTATTCCACAATGGAAGGAGCTGAAAATTTATGAGAAAATGTGGAAAAACAAGGTTTTCTGTAAAATTCAGAAATGAACATTAAGAAAAAAAAGATTTCCAATGTTTTAATTCTATTTCAGAATCTGAAATCAAAGGAGAATATAAATGAAAAAAATCCTAAGGCACTATCGGTAGCTGGGATCTACAATATATAATTTAATAAAACAGCTATTGTACAATCAAAAAGCACCTTTCCTTCCTTCCTTCCTTCCTTCCTTCCTTCCTTCCTTCCTTCCTTCCTTCCTTCCTTTCTCCTTTTTTTTTTTTTTGACTCAGTGAAGTACATACTGAAAGTGTTACCATGATCAAGGCATAAGTATTGATAATCACATGGGTATCTTTTAGAACAGTGTCTGGCTTTAAGCATAGTAATATATGCAAAGACATGTGCACATAGCTGTTAATTAATTTGAATACTTAGTTGGTACTTGCTATCTTCCTAATTGTTGTGTCTTCTCAGCCAGTGTGGAGAACCTGCAGTTCCCCAGAGATTGCTGAACTCTACTTCCCAATAGACCCAGTCATCATGGCTAATAATGAAGCTGGTTGTTATCATTGACAGCATCTGGGGGGGGCACAAATTCTCCACCCTTCCTCACAATCTTCCATGATAATATGTAAGTAACTTAAACTGATTGTTATGCAATGTTGTACTGATCTGTTTGGCTAAATATGTACGTTCCAATCAGATTTCATCAGGCATTTTCCATTGTAACAGAAAGTTTACCAGTAATGACTTTATCGTAAACAATTTATGTATACTGCTTGATTTGGGGCACTTACACAGAAGGATTGTGTATTGGTTTGAAAATGCAGCTTTGGGCATCTGCACTCTTAGGGAGCTTAGATTATTTATTTCCCATTCAACTGTGGTGTAGTTGAAACCACTGTAAATTTGGTAGTTATTTATATTGTGAACCTCAGATTTTTTTTTAGATTGTTTTTATTTGTTTTTTCAAAAAGCCACAGCTGGAGGGAATTCTTTTTCACCCATCTTTCTGGTTCCTGAGTAATTCTGGAAGAAAAACATCAGACTGAGCCTTGAAGTTCCTTCTCCATAGGCCTGCTATGGCGAAACTGACCATACTTTTGTCAATTTCTCTGTTATCTACAGCATCCTAAAAGTGTCGGCCTATCCCTCTTTTTCCCCTTCCCTTCCTTGTAGCTGTATTAATACACTCTTTTAGTCAAGCCTTAATGTTCCCTTTTTATACTGATTCTCCTTCCTAATCAAAGAATTGCTGAATTTATTTCTCCGGAGGCTTGCACGAGACTAGCTTTGGATGGCAGCAAAGAAATACAGAAGTGTGGAGTTTCTCAGTCATCCAAGTCGTGGTTGTACCAAAGGTGTTTTTTTCAAAAGCCAAACAACACGGTCCTTTTGAGACAGGAGGGTCTTATACTATAAATCATATTAATCTATGTATTGTATTATTCACAGTACTATGTTGCTCTCAGAAGTGTTGACATGGGAGTAGAAGTTATGTTGCAGACCTCAGGAAAGTACAAGAAACAGAAATAAGGAACTTGTTAAATATACTGATGTGCTTAATGACCTATGTTCTATATCATCCCTGTAACGAACTTATATTAAGAAACATATTACCAGAAGTGTTCACAGAAAGTAACAGACGGTGTACCCATATATGGAAATAGAGTCAGAAGCGTAACGTCTCTGGCGTGGCTAGAATTGCAAAATGTATAAAAGGTACACCTTGGGCGTAGCCCAGGGTTCAGAATCTAACATGTGAATGTTCTGAACCTTTGCTAGCATATAAACCTGTGTCAGAACTGAAGAAGTTTCTTGGATGAGAAGGGAAACATCTTCAAGCAAAAACAAATAAAGCCCAGTTGCCTTTTGAAAAAGCACCTTTGGGAGATACAGAAAATGTTTTGCAGTGTAAGATCATCATCCACATTTTTGCAGGCCAGATGTGGTAGCCATAGTATAATTTGAATGATTAAGTGATTAATCCAAAATCTTGAAAGAGAACAATTGAAGATGTGTTGGGTGCCATAGACTTTCCTCTGGCTTTCCTTCAATGTCACATTAGGAAACCCTGGTGCTGTACCATAAATGATAGTCCATATTTGGAGAAGAAGATGTGGTAGAGTAGAGGTGCAAAGAAAATAGTGCAATATCCTGATAGTAATGAGGATGGATATGCTGTTCCCACTAAGATTCTGAACAGGAAAGATGCTAGTCCAAATGAATCTGGCTGACGCCCACCCTCTCACCTCCCCATTTAAAAAAAAAAATCTGTGTTGAGAGCAGAATTCATTCTGTGGGATTGAATTGTTTTAAGAAATTTAGGAGGTGGTTGAAAGGTGTCATTTATGCCCGGCATACTTAGAGGAGTATCAGCCTCTGGTGTTTCTCCAACCATCAAGTTAAATAGTTGACCCATGTTGACCCAGTCAAACAACCCATGTTTCAGGTAATGCTAGTTCTCAGCAGATCCTTGAGGAAATGAGCAAATGAATCAAGAGATATTTTTCCATGCAACAATATAAGTTATATAGTTGCTGTGATCATGTTAAATTTATGGGTGCTAGTGTTTTATTTTAGTTGCTACAATCCTGTTTACACAAGATAAATTAATTAATATTCCTGTACAAGTCTGATTGTAAGATAAATACATCTGGCTTTTTCAGTGTATAAAGATAGACACAGCTTGAGCCATCTCATCCATCTATGAATGTAGAACAGCCCTCCTCTTATTCCCAGTTCCAATCCAGCCAATTTCAGCCAAATTTCAAATATCTATTCTTAATACTCAAAAGTAAAACTAATAGATGTTTTCCACTTCACTTATATTTAGGCAAGACTGCTCCTAGATCTGCCAATAGAAAACCTTGTTCTACCCCTCAAATCTTCAAATGTCTAAAATATATATCATCTCTAAAACTTCCATACTGATTTTTTTCACCCTATTCATTCAGAGTGACAAGATTTTTTTTTAAAAAATATAATCTGTTATTATTAGCTCTGCTGGCTAAAGCCAAAGATACTTGGGCTTTAATGACACCTGGATAAGTAGAATGTTAGCATCTGTGAAAGAAGAAAAACATTTTAGAAGACCAGAAACTTAAAAAAAATAGTACCATTTTCTGTGCTGGCTGAAGTTTTTCCAGTGCAATAATTTTATTCCCCCTGCCCACCTTAATTCTCAGTCTACAATATCCTCTCTGTTTTTGTCTCTGTCTCTCAGCGTGTGTGTGTGTGTGTGTGTGTGTGTGTGTGTGAGAGAGAGAGAGAGAGAGAGACAGAGACAGAGACAGAGAGAGAGACAGAGAGAAGGGGGAGTGAGAGAGAAAGAGAGAGAGAAGCTTGTATAGTCTTATACTAAGTATTTGTTGTGAATTTAACTCAGAGAACCTAACTTTAAGTGAATATTTTGAAGGATTGCTATGTAAAGCTGCAGCCTAAATTTACTTGAAAGTGAGTCTCATTATACTCATATATATTGCCTGGCTGTAATATAGCTACTGTCCTAAAAAAATTCTTACTAAGGAGAACCGAGCCACTGAATTCAACAAGATACCTTATGTTAAAAGCTGGTTTTATGGGAGATCAAGGGAAATGATGATTTACAATTTCATTCTTTTCTATATTTGTTCAGTGTCTAAACATTCAATAAACACATTGCCATTCTTGTCATTTAATGCCTGTGTTTTGCCACACTTTAGCATCTTCCTCCCCCCCAAATCCTGTTCTCTCTTTTTAAAGTCTTTCCAGTGTACACAAACAGAATACATCGGTGTAGTATTTCAGATGTTTCAACAATGTTGCATTGATGCACAAAAGCACTCTGTTTCTAAACATCACTCCATTAATACACCTCTGAGTCATAGCACTCCTTTTTGCCAAAGTTATGGGAACTCATAATCCTTAATGTAAATGGACCCTTTTCAGCACATCTGGAATACCAGGTCAATGTAAAACACAACACCAACTCTAGGATATCATATGAAAAAAAAATGCTTAGCTGTTTTTTGTTTTTTTTTTCAGATACGACATGGATGTACACAATTTCTGCCAAGTGCTGCATTCTTCATGAAATTATTGAACACTGAATGTATATATTTATAATTGTGGGGAGAGTGTGTCTATCTCCTAAATTCTCATTACAAATACTTGGAATTATTTCTTCATCTCACTCCTGACAGCTATTTCTATACTATAAACTAACAACTATACTTTTAAAAAAAAAAAAATGTTTAGCCCATGGAACATTAGTTTAGTCAGTTACGGGATCAGTCAGCCAGCATAAAGTCCTATCAGTAGGTTACCAATCAGTCTATGTGACCAACAAGTACAGTACAGCTTGGAGTTGGCGGGAAAAAATGTTGATAGGGGAAATTTGTTGATAGTTTTTGTTTTGCCACATTTCTCTTAGCAGTTTCATTTATTCCATGGAACTGGAGAAAAACAAATCAGAGTTTTTAAAGTCTACTATTAGTTCTAAATATAGAACTTTGCAATGATTTAAAGGATTTTGTACATACAAACTTTAAAATATATATCTATTTTTCCTTTCCCTTTTTGTCACAATATGATTTCAGCAAAAAATGACAAGGAACACATTTTTTATTAAATGTAGACAAATGTATTGATTTCTAAATGTTCGTGTGTGTGGGTGTGTTTCTGTGTGTGTGTGTGTTGATCTTTTTTAAAAAAAATGTATGGGTATGTTCCAGGAGTGAAATCCAACAGGTTCTGACAAGTTCTGGAGAACCGGTAGTGGAAATTTTGAGTAGTTCGGAGAACCGGCAAATGACACTTCTGGCTGACCTGAGAGTGGGGTGGGAATGGAGATTTTGCAATATATTTCCCCCAGGAGTGGGGAGGAAATGGGGATTTTGCAGTATCCTTCCCCTGGAATGGAGTGGGAATGGAGATTTTGCAGTATCCTTCCCCTGCCATGCCCACTAAGCCATGCCCACCAAGCCACATCCACAGAACCGGTAGTAAAAAAATTTGGATTTCACCACTGGTATGTTCTACATGTTTTTCATATATGTACACACATGCAAACACTTTTATGTAATGTACATATTTGTATGTGTACATACTTTTGATAATCATTCTGTGGGGTCATGTTATAAACAAGTTTTATTGTTCAGCCTTTCCTAACTCACTTTTAGAATAAATATGAACTTTGAGAGCCTCTCCTTTCTGTAAAAAATACTAATAAAATTATATATGTATACAATATTATTCTTGCTACTGTGACAACCTATCTCCCAAGATCAGGTTTGATTTCTTTAGTGGAACTTGACCCATCAGTTCAAGAAAAGTGCCATAAGTAAGTCTCTGTTTATCTTATTTTCTGTAGTTGTTTATGCTTTTCATCTATATATGAAAAGAAGTAATATAAAGATTCATTCAGAAATATAATTTACCTCCAAATTCTCTTTTGGAGAATAAACTAATATTCATTTTAATGCAAAAAGGAATAAAGCACCAAATTGTGACAGGGAATCCATTCTCTGAACTACTTCTTCTTCTTCTTCTTCTTCTTCTTCTTCTTCTTCTTCTTCTTCTTCTTCTTCTTCTTCTTCTTCTTCTTCTTCTTCTTCTTCTTCTTCTTCTTCTTCTTCTTCTTCTTCCTCTTCCTCTTCCTCTTCCTCCTCCTCTTCTCCCCTTTTATGAGCTTCATAATGTTCTTCACTGTCATCTCCCTTCCTATAAATGTCCCTCCCATTTCATGAGTTTTAAAGCCAAATCATTAAATAAAGAGAACTGAACTAACCAGTAGATAGTATAGCAAGTGGTGGCTTAGTCAGTTTGATACAAATTGGGACTTTTCTGCTAAGAAAGAAAAAATGCATCTGCCTACCATGAACTACTTAAGGCTGATTCTGAGAGGTTAAAGGGTTTTAAAAGAAAAGAAGAGTGAATTATTGCTCCCTTTAAATGATCCAAGCTGGGTGAGTTGTGCAGATGGAAAAATGCTGTTGTGTGTATTTCTGACCCACAGAAGTCAAATGTCAGCTGCAGATTGACAGATCAGGAAACAGGCATTCCTGCCTCTCTGTCTTTGCACTGAGTGTCAGCAGATGATGAGGGGCATCCAACTGAGATGAGCTTTTGCCAGGCGAGTGTGATGCAGAGGTTTCTTCCTGGATCACCTGCTAAACTCATCTGTTATGAAACATGTGTGTTCTCTTTGGCTCCAGCTGTAACTAAGCAGGAAGTATAAAAGTGAGGTTCAGTTTTTAGGAAACCTACAGTCTTCCCAGAACTGGAGGACAACTATAACCAAGAGCTCTCTAAGGCATTAATCAACCTACCCAGGACACTTTTCTTTGGCAAAATGTCTGCCCCTTCTATTTGCTAAGAATGACTGGCCCACAGGAAATTCATCATAGAAGTCTCACCACAAAAGATTCATCATATGGCAGCAATACAGATTTTTACTTTAACAATCCCTCCAGTAAGAGTTTATACACTAGGAAAAATGAATAGAAGCTACACTGGAGAGGGAAAGATGACATTTCTAGTAATAAAAGGCAAAGGTGATTGAGTTTTTGGAGCATTTCCAGGACGTAGGTGATGAGGTTGATGCTGTTTCTAGAAAACGGGTAGGAATTCTTTCAAAATTCAGGAAAAATGTGGAATGGGGTATACAGTAGACTCTAATGGGAGCCCCTATCTATTCTCAAATAGTACTTTGCCAGCCTTTATCTGTTTATTTATTTAGAAATTTTAGCAATGATGGCATTTTCTCCTCTCAAGACACTTTACATAGTACTCAAATGTTTTAAAAATATAAAATCTAAACATCAGTTCAGTAGAACTGAAAGTCATGAGAACCATAAATCTTATTCCTGGTGCTAAAGAACAGCTATTTCAAGCATAGAGACTTATACAAAACTGGATAGCAATTGAAAAATAGTCCACTCTTTTTGGAACCATCAGATCAGTGGTGGGTTCCTCCCGGTTCGGTCCGGTTCGGCCGAACCGGTAGCGGTGATGATATGACGTCACCAAACCGGTTCTCCCTCCCCCCACCCCCCTACGTTATTCTTACCTTTTATTTGGTCCCACCCCCAATCTATTGCTGCCTCCTGAGTCCCAGCTGATGACTAGAGGGGAAAAAATCTGTTTAAACTCTTGCCACGGGGCTTCAAAGGGCCGTCCTACAGCTGATCAGTGTTAAAAGCAAACAAATGAGTCAGGTCGTAAGTGCGAGGACTGGTCGTAAGTGCGAGGAACTTCCAGAAATGACTCTGACCAGCTAGCCACGCCCACCTAGTCACATGACCTCCAAGCCTCACCCACAAAATAAGCCACACCCACAGAACCGGTAGTAAAAAAATTTAGAACCCACCCCTGCATCAGATGCCCACCTTCTAGCCAGACACTTAACAAAACTGTGTCCTGGTAAGGGAGATAAAATGTTTATATAATGCAATCTAGCCTTCTGAACCACCACCCTCTTCCTCCCAGCCTGTTAGTAAGGAAAGCTGTTCAGCATTTCCATTTCCTATCACATTTCAAATCAATCTAAAACTCAGTGTTCTGGATTCAACAAAGACTACCTGATATGTCAATATCCAGGAAATCAGCAGGAACCAAGATTGGAAAAAAAAAATCTTGAACTGTACCAATTAACTCAGCAAATTCAATGAAACAATGACTTGGTATGAGGAGGAACTATTCTGTTTTCATCTTTTTACTTTTCTTTCTCGTTGGGGTGCTTGTCACTTCCCTTGAAACATGAACATTGCCTGTGATTCTGAGTTGTTTCTTTAAGATAGCCTTGGGTGAAGATATGAGGAATTCTGAAGGAGAGAAAAACTTAAATGAGCTCTGAGAAGATACAATTCCTTCAGGACCAGTGAAGTTTATCAAGGGTGGTCTGTGTGTTCCTAGTAGTCCTGAACAATTGAGACAACTGGCTAGGATTCAAGTTTTGCAAAGCCCAGTTGAAGTTCTCTAAACATTCTTTAATTTCTATTTTCTAATTACCATATACTACTTTGTAATATCAGAAGGAAGAAATAGCACTAGCACTAGCAATAGCAATAGCACTTAGACTTATGTACCACTTCACAGTGCTTTACAGCCCTCTCTAAGCGGTTTACAGAGTCAGCACATTGGCCCCAACTATCTGGGTCCTCATTTTACCAACCTCTGAAGGATGGAAGGCTGAGTCAACTTTGAGCCTGGTGAGATTCAATCTGCCAAACTGCTGGCAGCCAGTGATCAGCAGAAGTAGCCTGCAGTACTGCACTCTAACCACTGAGCCACCGCGGCTCTTGATTTCCCCTTCTACCTCCGCATTAAGAATCTCTTTATATTCCTTGCCATATGAGGATTACCATCAGCCATTTAGAAATAGGATTCGAGTAAAGATAAATTAATCTGATATTCTTTTTTTAAAAAAAAATAGATTTATATGCCACCCTTCTCCGGAGAGTTAGGGCGGCTTACAATGCGTTAAGCAATAGCCTTCATACTTTTGTATATTTATACAAAGTCAGCTTATTGCCCCCACAATCTGGGTCCTCATTTTACCTACCTTAGAAAGGATGGAAGCTGAGTCAACCTTGAGCCTGGTGAGATTCGAACTTGCAGTAATTGCAGACAGCTTGATGTTAATAACAGTGCTTTAGTCTGCTGCACCACCAGGCTCTTATATATTCTTAGTACATCCATTCATGGATAGGATGACCAGGTGCACCTCTAACAACTCTGTAGAAAACAATATGATGCATCGTGTGCAACAATTATTGGCACAGAAGCTCTGTCTTGTGGGTTCTTCATTCAGACATAGCGCAGGTTTCAGAGGAGAGAGCTGTAATTGTAACCTTTGTTTTTGTATCGAACAAAGACGAATGGGGAAAAAAATAGCATGCAGGTATCAGCATTTGCTCTAAAGACACACCTCAGTGAGCAAAGTAGGAGGTGAAAAAGAAGCATGTGCAAAGTGGAGTGGCCATAATTGGCTTCCAAATACATTTGGGATTAGTTAGAATGGTTTACAGTTCAGGGTGTGAATTCCTTGCTGGCTCCAATTCTAGCAGCTTTGGTTTTAGAGGTTACAGCTTGTCTGGCTGTATCTTAGTGCAGGATATGAACATGCCACAACATTAAAACCCCAAGCAACCACTCTATAACTGAGATCCTCCTTCCCTCCCTCCCTCCCTCTCTCTCTCTCTCTCTCTCTCTCTCTCTCTCTTAGATGTTCTTTTTCACAGCCATTTGCAAACAGTATATTCCTCTAATGAAATTATCTGCATGAATTACATGCTTAAGGGGCTCCTTTCTCTGGCCCACATTTCTCTAGATTTGATGATCCTTTCGCTGTTCTGAGTGATCTGGAGAAGGGAGAAAAGATAGGGTTGTAGACCCTGTCAAGTATCACAGGCCAGTTTAAAGGACAAAAGATGAAACTGTGTGGGTGGGATTTGACATAGCTGTATATCCCTCAAAAATAAGCTTAGCTAGCTGATGTTTCTTCTCGCATCTGTTTTTTTTTTCTCCAGGAAATCAAATATCCTTTCTTGGGGGATCTCTTAAGTGTTTGTCTATGTGATGGGAGATACCACCGTTCAACTGAGATTATGAGACTCACCATAATTATATCTTTTTGAAAGAAGATTTATTGAAGCATGATTCAGCCTGCTCAGCAGGGGGGAAACCTACGTGCTTCAATGCTGTCACCATCTTCCTGGGCCACACCAATCATTCTATAGTGTTCCAGGAGAAATCAATCCATTCAATAATGCATTCAATATTTTCAATGCAGGACAAATGGTTTTTATTTTAGTCTCCTAACTTTCTGTAGAAAGGTGGAAAGAGGTGGGCTGAAATAAATCCCCATTGCTTAAAGTCCTTGCTGATATCATAAGAGCCCTGCAGCTACCCAGCTTTAATGAACAGCATCTGGTCTTTTTTTCTGATGTGCTTTTATTTGGATAGGATACCTTTGATGCTTGTATAATGGCAGCAGAGAAAATACAATCTATAGTCTAGGCTAAAGCTTTATTCAACAATTCCCAGTACTGAGAGTACTGTTTGGTACTTGCCATGATCCATAAAGCCCATAAACTCTCAATGGGGGAGGGGAGAGAGGCAACAACATCACAACTATGGTTGAATACACAAGCATTGAACACATGATTGACTTCACAAGGACAGAATACATCCAATAGAAGAGAATATCTATAGCTGACTAATTATTGGTATCCTCTGAACTTGGCTGTTTCCTTGAAGACTTCTCATTACTCAGCTAGGTAATGCCATCAGTATGCACTGATGATGTTACCTAGTTGGTAAAGAAATGTCTGCAAAGACCCAAACTCAAAGGGCATCCAGAACTCCACAGTTCTACGTGTTGAATACACAAAAGTTTCAAAGCCAGATTTTTAAAACCTGCTACAATGGAGAAGTCACTTTTTCTTATATTTTAAAATATAAGAATCCTATTTAATGAATCCTATTCATTAAAATAGGATTCCATTACTTTTACTTTTGTGAGCTCATGTTCCTCAGGAGAGAAAAGGGGAGGGGGGGACTATCAATGTAGCAAGATCTGAAACCGAGAACCTGAGGTGGATATACATGGGACAAAAGTGGAGGAGCTAATGGTTATTGTACCTTCTTGGTCTCTACATTAGCTGTTATAGTTTCTAGCTAATGTATGAATGGAATATATGTGAAAGCTACATACATAAAAGCAAGAAATGTATGTTCTTGGTAGCTAAAATGTATGCAAGGAAATTGTTGTGATGCAAATTTGGAAAAAGATATTGCAATTCATTGAAATAATTAAGAAGCCATAAAAATGGCATTCAAGGAATGAATTGTTTATAGGCCTGGCTATACGATCATTTTTTACTTGTACAGCCCCCTCCAAGGATGCAGCGAAATTAAAACTACTGTTCTGGACATTGACGGAGGTCATTCCACAATGTTTGCACATTGTTTGTCATTGATATTTACATACACATTTACCCAATAAGATTAATAATCTTTGGTCTGCAAGCAGATCTGTAAGTAGATAGTGTCTTTCAACATAAGGGATATGGATATTTCTTTCAAGAGCTGTCCAAGATTTATAATTCTGGTTAATATGTATCAACTTAGATTCTTTGGGTACTTTCCCACATTCTTTGCAAAGCTGCTTCCACTTTGTCAGAAGAGACCATAAAATAGACAAGGGGAGCAGCTGACTTAAATGATATCATGGAAGGTCATTGCTCAGCAAGTTACTGTACAGAGAATTATCACTTCAGGACTAAAAAAAAAAACAGAAGGGAAAGAGGAGGAGGGAAAAACTGATCAGTTCTAAAGACTGCCATTACTTAAAAAAAAAAAAATCCCTTATAAGATTTATTTCAGGCTGACAGTTCATAATTGCAATAAACAGAATTCCATTCCTTTGCAGGCAGTTAATAATCTTGGGGTTCTTCCCCCACCCCTTCTTCCCTCTATCTCTAATTGAAGATGACTGCACTAATTCCCTAGCTTCCTACACAGAGATCGTCTCTTTGATCCATTTGGGGACTAAATCAACATTTGGTCAATTATATACACTGAATTGACCGTTTGACTATTAGCACACATAAATAGTATTTGGTATGCTATAGACATAGTAGACAATAAACAAAGATATAAGGCATCAGAAATAGGGTAGAGATTTCAGGTAGTGATTTAAAAATATTTTTAGTACGCTGATGACACCCAGCTGTACATCTCCACCCCAGACCACCCCAACGATGCCCTTGAAGTAATGTCCCGGTGCCTGGAGGCTGTACGGATCTGGATGGGGAGAAACAGGCTCATGCTCAACCCAAGACCGAGTGGCTGTGGTTTCCGACGTCCCGATATAGTCAGCTGGTGCCATCGCTGACTATTGGGGGCGAATCACTGGCCCCCACAGAAAGGGCTCGCAACTTGGGTGTCCTCCTGGATTCACGGCTGTCTTTATGGCTGTTCACCGCCCTGAGTCCTTCGGGAGTAGGCGGTATACAAATTCAATAAAATAAAATAAATAAATAAATAAATTATATTTTTTGTTAATGAATGAAGGCAAATATTCAATAAAGGCGAATTTTGTTAATGACCTGCTTCTTATTCCATATACCCAGATATTGCCATTCCACTCTACTGTCTCGCCATACCTTGGCCTTCCAACAGAGAATGTAAAAGCATCGTACTGGTCCTATTTCATGGCAGAAGTATTAGTTATGACAAAGATGGGATTTAACATTAGATAAAGAGAGATTGAGACAATAATGGGGAGACGGGAGAACTAGATGCAAGCTATTCCGCACAGCTAACATAATTTGTTCATCGTCTTTAAAACAAAAAACAAACAAAAATAAAATAGCGATATGCTAAGGAAAAATGGAAGACTCCAAATACATGCTTTATTCAATAAGATGTATAGTAGGGTTTTTTTTTTCTTCCATTCAATCGTGTCCAATTCTCTGAGACTGCCTTGACAAGTCCCTGCAGTTTTCTTGGCAAGTTTTTTTTTCAGAAGTGGTTTCCCACAGCTTCCTTGCAAGGACCGAGAGAATGTGATTGGCCCAAGGTCACCCAGCTGCCTTCGTGCTCAAGGCAGGACTAGAACTCATTCTCCCAGTTTCTAGCCTGATGCCTTAACCAGTACACTAAACTGGCTCTCCGCAAAGATAACAAACATGTTCTAATTTTGCACTAGGTATTTGTGAGAAAGGGAGAAAGAGCAGCTGGTATATAAAGTGATATGGCTTAGGGCTATTCTGTCTGAGAAATCTTTGTGGCTTATACAGGAACCATCCTAAAGCTGCTACACTTACAGCATTACTGAATATTTTGGCTAAAGACTCTGCAATATGAGAGCCAGTCCATGGCAGATTGGGTTTCTTTCTTTCTTTTTCTTTCTTTCTTTCTTTCTTTCTTTCTTTCTTTCTTTCTTTCTTTCTTTCTTTCTTTCTTCCTTCCTTCCTTCCTTCCTCCCTCCCTCCCTCCCTCCCTCCCTCCCTTTCTCTCCCTCTCTTTCTCTCTCTCTCTCCCTCCCTCACTCCCTCTCTCCCCTGCCCCTAACTACTTCCAGGCAAAGCTTGAGTTGCTTTATAGATAGGCTTTTCTTCAAATGCTAGTCATAACTCACCAGTTGTTAATCATCTTTTACATCCTCAGTTAGAATTCTGACACCTCCTACTTGGGTTACTTTAGTTTGATTCATGCTCCAAAGAGCTGTCACAAATGAATGATGGATTCCTTTCTTTCAGTTTCATATAACTCTCCCAAACAAGGAGCTTCAGCCTTGCATATCTTTAGAAGTCGCTTCAGGCTATCAAGAGGCATAGGATCTAAATAAAATCTGTTTAATGTGTTTAACATGTAAAGACACAGATCATAAGGTTTGCATTTCGTACATTGTATGCCAGGCTGTTTACTTTCTGGAATTCTGAAATAGACTCCCCCTCAAAATTTATCTGGTGCAGATACTGTAAACTGGTTCTTGTGGATTAGAGTTTTTATTTCATGTTTTTAAAATTGTAAGTTTCTAGTCCTCAGAATCATGGCAAAACATCAGAAACAAGCAGGTAGCACTGGTCATTTTAAAAGGCTAAGTTTTATACTATTTATAACTGACAGAATTTATTTTGTAGAACATAGACAGCTCAGTCCTACAACTGAGCTCTGAATATAGCATGCAAATTGAGAAAATGTATATAAGTAAATTCCATTTCTTTTTAATCTTTCTTTCTTTCTTTCTTTCTTTCTTTCTTTCTTTCTTTCTTTTCTTTTCTTTTCTTTTCTTTTCTTTCTTTCTTTAGAATTTGTTTTCTTCTAATCTAGAAGATAAATAAGTACAAAACAGAAATCTTTGAAGTAAATTTCTAGTGGATCATACCCTATTGGTCATTGATGGAACATAAAGCTTTGCCAACCATAATCAAATTTTAGTGATAGACACCCATAGGATGTTGAAGAGTTAAACTATAAAGAGTCTTGAAGTAGTAATTTAAAACCTGCTCAAGCAGGAAGAATGACATTTTGTATATGCCTATGCAAATCAAGCTGAGTTTTAACCTGGAGACCTGGTTGGGCCAGGAGGGGGGAGTTCCCCTCGTAGATATGTGCCCACCAGGCTTCCGGGCATTCCACCAGCCGAGAGCTCAGGGCAGGGGCAGGGGGGTGGCGGTTATTATAAAGAAGATCTTGATCCGAGGCAGACCACTGTTACACAGATAGCCAGATGTGAGTCCCTTCTTGTGAAGTGGGGCCGTGGAGTGCAGATGGGTTTGTTGATCACGTACCTGGCTCCCTGCCACGTGGAAACGACCCTGCCTGAGCTGCTTAACGTCATAGCCGAGGTGGCGGTTGACACCCCCAGACTTTTGGTTATGGGGGATTTCAACCTGCCATCCATCGATGAAACGTCTGAAGTGGCTCGGGAGTTCATGGCTTCCATGACGGCCATGGACCTGACTCAGTTAATTCAGGGCCCTACTCACACAGGCGGGCCTGTTTTTATCTCTGGTCAGTGGTCGAGTGGCCTTGATACAGGGGATATAGTCATCGAACCCTTGTCATGGTCTGACCACTCGCTCCTTTGACTTGACTTTCTAACTGTTACAACCTGCCGCAGGGAGGCGGGACCGACTAGGTGGTTCCGCCCCAGGCGCCTGATGGATCCTGATAGGTTCCAGATGGAGCTTGGGCCATTTCCTGAGACTCTGGCTCATGACTCGGCTGAAGACCTGGGGGCCGCCTGGGACAGTGTGGCTGCTGGGGCTTTGGACCGCATCGTGCCTTTGTGGCGTCTGACCCAGCACCAAACTCACCTAGCTCCTTGGTTCTCCGAGGAGCTGAGGGAGATGAAGCGCCGGAAAAGACGCCTTGAGAGCAGTTGGAGGACCAGCCGTTCTGAATCCAACCGAACACTGGTGAGGTCTCATATTAAGACCTACCTAGTGGCGATAAAAGCGGCAAAATCTAGCTATTTTGCCACCCTTATTGCGTCATCAGATAATTGCCCAGCCGCCCTGTTTAGGTGACCCACTCCCTCCTCCATCTGGGAGTGCGGGATGATCCCTTGCAGGGTCGAGCTGAGGATTTTGTGCAGTATCTGCATGACAAGATCGCTCAGATTCGGGAAGGCCCGGCCTCTGACTGGGCAAGTCCAGATGGGATGACTGAGGCAGGTCTTGAGAGTGTTATCTGGGAGGAGTTCGATCCTGTGGCTCCCAAGGATGTGGACAGGCTGAACGTGACCACATGTTTATTGGACCCTCCTGGTTGGTGCTGGCTTCCCGGGAGGTTACACGAGGCTGGCTCCAGAGGATTATTAACACTTCCTTGAGCGAGGGTGTCCTACCGGCCACCTTGAAAGAAGCTGTGGTGAGGCCCCTCCTCAAGAAGCCCTCTCTGGATCCAGCTGTTTTGGCTAACTATATCCAGTCTCTAACCTTCGTTTTATTGCGAAGGTTGTTGAGAGTGTGATAGTGCGGCAGCTTCCACAGTACCTGGATGAAGCTGTCTATCTAGATCCACTCCAGTCCGGCTTCAGGCCTGGGTACAGCATGGAAACGGCATTGGTCGCGTTGGTGGATGATCTCTGGAAGGCTCGGGATAGGGGTTGTTCCTCTATCCTGGTCCTGTTAGATCTGTCAGTGGCTTTTGATACCATCAACCATGGTATCATGTTGCACCGGTTGGAGCGGTTGGGGGTGGGGGGCACCATTTTGCAGTGGTTCTCCTCCTACCTCTCTGACCAGTCGCAATCTGTGTTGGCAGGGGGGCAGCGGTCGACCCCGAGGCACCTTGTTTGTGGGGTGCCACAATGGTCAGTCCTCTCGCCCCTTCTGTTCAACATTTATATAAAGCCGCTGGGTGAGATCATCCGTGGCTTTGGGTGGAGTTCCATCAGTACGCTGATGACACTCAGCTGTACATCTCCACCCCAGGCCACCCCAACGATGCCCTTGAAGTGATGTCCCAGTGCCTGGAGGCTGTGAGTGCCTGGATGGGGAGAAACAGGCTCCGACTCAACCCTTCCAAAACTGAGTGGCTGTGGCTTCTGGCATCCCGATATAGCCAGCTGGTGCCATCGCTGGTTATTGGGGGTGAATCATTGGCCCCCACGGAAAGGGCTCACAACTTGGGCGTCCTCCTGAATACACGGTTGTCTTTAGAAGAGCATATGACGGCCGTGGCCAGGGGGACTTTTTATCAGGTCCACCTGATACGCCAGTTGCGTCCCTTTCTATATCGGGACTCTCTACGCACGGTCACTCAGGCACTCGTCACTTCCCGCCTGGACTATTACAATGCTGTCTACATGGGGCTCCCCTTGGGGTGCACCTGGAAGCTCCAGTTGGTCCAGAATGTGGCTGTGTGGGGGATTATGGGAGCGATGGGGCGCTCCCATGTGACACCTCTCCTGTGCGAGCTGCACTGGCTTCCTGTGGTCTTCTGGGTGCACTTCAAGGTGTTGGTGACCACCTTTAAAGCGCTCCATGGCTTAGGGCCGGGTTATCTACGAGACCGCCTTCTGCCGCCAATAGCCTCCCACCAGCCAGTTCGCTCGCACAGAGAGGGCCTCCTCAGGGTGCCGTTGGCCAGACAATGTCGTCTGGCGACCCCCAGGGGGAGAGCCTTCTCTGTGGCGGCACCTGTCCTCTGGAACGATCTACCCCCAGAGATACACACGATACCAGACCTCTGGACTTTTCGTCGGGCCCTGAAAACACATCTATTTCATCTAGCCGGGCTGGCTTGATCCCATCCTTGCGGTTTTAATTTGTAATTGGTTTTAACTGGGTTATTTTAAATTGATGGCCAAAATTATTTAATGTCTTTTAAACTGCTTTTAAATTTTATATGTTGTGTTTTACCGTGGCTGTTCACCGCCCTGAGTCCTGTTGGAGAAGGGCGGTATACAAATAAAATAAAATAAATGAATAAATAAACCATTCTTAAGTCAACATAATATGCATAGTCAATTCAATTTTTACAAAAATCACTGTGATCTGATTAACTTAAACCAGGTCAGTTTGATTCAAATCTATTTTGGGACTTTAAATAAACACCTGTGCATGCTTCAGAGATATTCACATCAATGTGGTTTGAATCAATTCAGAGGAATCTGACTATCTGATAATTGAAATGAAATCATCGTTTTGGTTTAGAAATCTGATTCTATTTTGGAAACTCATCTGAAGTGCCTTCAAACAGAATCTCCAGGTTGAACGCTCTTATTGCCCTATTCAGGTATTTATAATCTTATTTGCTTTGCATTGAGGGTATTTTTTTAACCTATGAAGCATGATCTGAGATTGTGGAACAGGAATAAAACAGTTTTAGCCTCCCAAGCTTTCATTCTGCTCTAGTCCTGGGGATGTTGAATAGCTGTGTAAACTTTAAAAGGTTTCAGTAAACGCAACCAGAAAATCCATAACTTGTTTCAAAAAGAACTCCCATCATTTAGGAAATAAAGCTTCTTAACCTATATTGCACACTACTATAGGTTTCGTTGGAGACCACATGCCATTCTTTTCAATCAACACCTGGGTCTAATGACCCACCTCCAAAGTTCAAGCTACCTGCTGGTGGGTTGTGACCTACCACTTGGGAATTCCCTGCATGACTGCCTTATAACCATGAAACAGTTTTTGTCTCCAGTTGATCTGTACTTCTAATGGCTCCCAGGTGAACTGGCCAGTGCTTGTCCAAAACAGATGGACTTCTAGATTTAAAAGCCAAGCTTTGAAAAGAACCTGACACTGCCTTAGGTAGAATTTTAGCAGACTCCAATCACAACCCTTCAGAATGTTACACACCTGCATGGAGTGTCATGGTACATTTATAAAAGTCACTGTCTCCATCTCCATCTCCCTCCCCCTTCTCTTTCTCTCTCAAAGAGGGATTGAAGGTCCTCCTCAATAGATCTACAGTAAGAAATCAAGAAGCAAGATGCCCATAACCATACCAATGCAAAGCATGGATGCAGAAAGATAAATACTGTATATGTAGGGTTTATTCTGTTCTTAAACTGGGTAGACTAAGTTTACACTCTGAACTATACAGGGTTTAATTTGTCATTGGTTAATAGAGATAATGACCTTTAAAAAAAAAAGATGCTATTCATTATAAAACTGATTCAAATGACATTGTTGATCATTGTAAATATTATAATATGATAATATATTCTTTCTGAATGAATTGCATATAATTAAAGAACATTCTTTTGAAAAAGAAAGTTCATGTTTCTCTGCCTTTCAGTATAGCAATGTCGATATCTATATATCTATGCCAGTAAATAACAACTTAGAAGAGGCATTCTCTCTTATATTAGGGTAAATCTCCTAAAATTGTATCTGTCATCTTCAATTTTTCAAAATAGTTACATTAAAAATAAATTGTAAATCACTGTCATCCAGTCAATCAGTGGTGTTTTTTCAATACAGTGACATGATTTGAATTGATTAATGCAAAATGTTTGATTGATTCAGGGTGGTAACAGTAATTTAATAGTTTTATTATTAATCTTTTAAACATTTGCTCATGTGCCTGAACATATAAGTATGAATGAAACACTTGGTGTAGAAGAATTACAACTGTTGGCATGCTGTGCTCCAAAATAGAATATCCTGTGATAAATGATATAATTAATAAATGAAGTATTTTGGTAAGTACAATTCAGTCTCCTTTGAGTCACTGTACTTCTTGAATAATCCTTGTAGTTCTCTTAGCATGTATGAAGTGATTACCATGTCCATTGTCTTCTTTGGGAAATTCTTCTTCCCAACCTACCTGACATTCTTCCCCAATGATAGCCAGTGAGATGTTCCAGAAAAGGGCATTAACTGGATATGAGGCAACACTGCACCTATCTACTATAATGGGGTAAACCTGAAGACCTCCTTCCATTATTTGGAGACCCCCCTCTGGAGACCCCCTTCTATAATTTTCTAGACTGCAATGATTTGTGCAGTTGGTTCTCGTACTGCACTAGCACATTTAGTCATTTTATCAGAAAAGTTTCTCTTGCCTTCAAATCAAGGCATAGCAAATGGCAGGGGGGAAAAAAGTAAGGATACTGTATTCTGTCAGGAGGAAGAAAATAAAACACCCTGAACATATCATGTTGGGCAGAAATTATATGCAAATTTTCAAATGCTTTCTTCATAATCCTAACAGTTATATCTTCTTTTTAAAAAGTGAAAAAGGGGCCACTGTAGTCAATGGAATCAAAATTCAAGAACTCACTACAAAATCAAAACTTGGAAAGACAAACAATGCTGAGCCCATCTTCCTTATTCACTACCATTTGTTTCCAAAATATTAAAAAAAAGAACATTCTGGCTACCTCAAACCAATATAACATGCAAAATTCTCTAATTAAAGAAATGAAACCAAAGCTGAATTTACTATGAAGGCATTCTAGAAATAAGAATAGCCAAGGTATAATATTTATATCAAATTGTTCCTCTTGTCGTCATGATTTTAACAGCTGAAGATTTGAAGACTAATTTGGACTGAGACCATCAAGTAGGTTGGAGGTAGGCTAATCCTTCTTCCAATATTCTCTTTCCAAGAAACTCTGTGGATCTGTTCACACATTAGTTGTTGGGTGGAAGGACATAAATTCTACGGAACATCTGTTATCCCAATAAGATCAAAAACATACAATATCTGGGTCTTATTACTTTCCCCAAATTGTGCCTCCTGTATATTGTTCCAGTGTTTGTTGATTTTCATTTGTGGTCTCAGCAGACAATTGCTTGGGATTGATTTGGTATGTGCAACTGGATTAAATGCTATGCTTGCTGCTAAAACAAAAGTGTAATCCTTTTGGGACACGCTTAAAGATCACCCTTTATCATAAGAAAATGGTTGCATAATACACCAACAGTAGCAACGGTTACAGAATGAGAATCCCGCCTCCCAATCTCTGGGTGAAGAAACATGACAATGCCAGGGATTCTTAGAATTTTAGCACCTCATATCCCAGCATGGGCCTTGACAGTCAAGGAAATCCAAGGATGCCTACAGATGTCTTCTTCTTCCCTTGCTGCTCCTCAGTCAAATCCCTTTCTCTTGACTGACCCCCCTTAGAAAGAGTTTGCACACTTGTGCTGGTGAAATGCAAAATCCCAGTGCTGAATCTTGGAACTTGAGAGCAATTGCCGAGACTGAAATAGCACTGGACTGTGCACCCTGCAGGGAGAGTGAGAGAATGGGAAAACATGCCCAGTTTAGTAATCCATTAACAAAGTTATCTTTGTTTGTCAGCCTGATTAAAACATAGTTCATAGCTATTGTATATTTCTTAACATTCACTTTTAAGAGGCAATGGCTTATGTCTCCGAGATTGCCAGGAGAAAAATAATCAGTCTTTCAAAACATGGCAAGTCAATATCAAACAAAAGAACAAAGCCAATGTTTTACTATGTTTCAGGGGAAATAACAGAACCATAGAAAAGGCATCAGCAAAATCTTTCGAGAAGATATCCTTATGCATTTGGCCTGGTTTTAATGAAATTCAATGAGTTTCCTTGGAAATATTTCAGCCAAAATCCCCAGCAAAGGATCTCAGGGTTTCTTTCTCTGTGAGCTTGGCTCCAAGGCTTCTATATAACAGGGATGATATAAATTCTTCAACCAAATCAAGGTAGAGTTTCTCAAAGTGTGTGAAGATGGGTACTGGTGATGTTCTTCCTGAATAAGCTGCCAAGAATTCACACCATCTCTCAATTTGTACAGCTGAGAATTCCTAGTGTCAATTGGCAATTCTTCACAGATAAGCTCTGCTCAACCAAATACTTTTTCTACATTTTGTTTTTCTTTATGGACATTCCCAAGACATTTTCACCTTTTCCTCATTCATTATCATCTTCCTTTATTTTTTTTCCTGGGAATTAAATTTACTGGGGTATAAAAAGGAAGGGAAGACAAGCACAATTAGACTGCTGAAGTCTCTTCTTAATATTACCTTCCTTCCCATGAATTTAGGAATATTTCTGTTCTCTTTGTTTGCTCAGCAGTGTCGGAAACTCTCTGAGTTTCTACATAGGACTCTGTGGGTAACAAACAGGATTAAGTTGCCTTTGCTACAATGAGAAGAACAAAAGTTATCTTGGAGAGGGCTTTCTTCTTTTCTTTTTCTTTTTTTTAAACTTGAGCATGGTCGCAATTGACAATATTTGAGGATCATGGGAGAAAGGATGAATGTACAACCACTTACCAGGGCAAATTGCTCTAGACAACATGTTCTTTTAGCTAGTTTCTATAGAACGGGTAGTAAAACTGGTGGGAGACTCCACCCACCGACCCCAATGTCATCAGGAAGCTTCTACGCATGCGCCCCGTTGAGAACTGGTAGTAAAGGTAAATAGAACCCATCCCTGCCCTGGTTATAATACAACATGGTGGGTTATAATTTACTTTTGATAAATACTATATTTTATGCATATTTTGATTCTTTCTGTACTGAGTTTAAGTGGATTAAGCTGAAATGCGGAGCAATGGCTGTGAATGTTAATTGTCTATTTTTAGAAGTGTCTACCTTGCCCCTCCCTTTTAGCAAATTCTGGAATAATCACAGAGGAAAGAGAGGAAAGTAAGCCTTATGATGAAGGCATTATGTAAACAAAAGCCTGGGGACAAAATGAGGACATGTATGCTATTTACTTCACCTTCAACCCTCCATGTTCCACCTGCACCTTATCAGATACAGGTAGTCCTTGATTTACAACTGCAGTTGAGCCCAAAATTTCTATTGTTAAGTGATATTGTTAAGTAAGTTTTGCCCCATTTTATGACCTTTCTTGCCACAATGGTCAAGTGAATTGCTGCTGTTCTTTAAATTAGCAACATGGTTGTTAAGTGAATTTAGCTTCACGGTTGACTTTGCTTGTTAGAAGCTCACTCTGGTAAGGTGATCACATGACTCCAGAACACTTTAACCATCATAAATACATGCCAGTTACCAAGTGTCTGAATTTTGATCACGCTGACCCCAGAGATGCTGCAACAGTCGTAAGTGTGAAAAACAATCATAAGTCATTTTTTTCATTGCTGTTGTAACTTTTAACAATCGCGACACTGATGGTTGTAAGACAAGGACTACCTGCACTAACTCTGGTATTGCTCTGAGCTTATAGATCCATGCAGATCTTCATGTTAAATGGGTGAAGATCAGTGGTGGGTTGCCCCCAGTTTGGACCGGTTCTATAGAACCGGTAGTAAAACCGGTGGGAGGCTCCGCCCACTGACCCCGAAGTCATCAGGAAGCTTCTGCGCATGTGCAAAAGTGCACGGGCGGTCCCGTTGCGAACCAGTAGTAAAGGTAAGTAGAACCCACCCCGATGAAGATCTTTGCAAGCATTCACATTCTCCCCTACCACACTGGAATATTGTGTGGAGGCAAAGGCCAGCATAAATCTAACAGGTTCTGCACAATCAGGGTATACAGGCATCAATGCCTACATAAGCTTCTATCTGTTTTTCAGCTTCTATCTGCTTTTTACTATTCTTGTGAAGGTGAATGGATAGCAAAGGGGGAGGGAGAGAGAGAGCGCAAGAGGGAAGGAAGAAGGGGTATGTAAAAATATGGGATTAAATTTAGTTTTGTTTTCAATGATGTCATCACATCCCAAACGTATTAGGAACATTTGTGCAATTAGTCCAAGAAGCACTGACATCACTCTGTCTGTTGGACCTCAGTGATATCTTTAGACAGCCAGATCTCGCATTGTGATATCATTGGGTTCAGTGTGTGCTGGCTTATAAATCCCTTGACTGAGATCATCCCATCGAAAAGAACCAAATACAAAGAATAACACTGAAGAAACAGTGTCAGATAGTATGAGATAACGGTGGCATTGGAAAAGTTGGAAAAAGTGACGACCGTTTACAATAATCAAAATGAATTTTTTCCCCCAAGAAATCTCAGACAACCTGGGAAAATATTTGTTGAAATCCAAAATGCAGTGGGGCTTTTGCAGTATGCCGTATTAGACAATTTTGTGCAATTGTCTAATATTTATAACCCTGGTTTTTTATTTGAAAATATAATTCATAGTAAAAACTAGAACAAATGTGATATTCTAAACACAGGCTATGGTCATATATCTGATTATTTAATCATGTTGGAAAGTACTACAAAATAAACAGCATTTCTCACAGCCTTTCATCTTACTGTCTGACACGCGTCTTTGACTCTTTACACAAGTTTTGTCACTTTTCTTTTTTCACCACTTTTGGCAACCATCTTGATCTGTAGTATATACTGAACATCTTGAAGAAATCTGCTTTGAATGCTATAAAATTAAAACTGGGAAATGAATTCCTGATATGGAACTTTCAAACTCTTCTTGAAAGTTATCCATTCCAGATTTTGTTTGTTTTATATAGCTGCCCATCTTGAATCAAACTCTGGGTAGCTCACAACCAAAAAGTAAAACAATATCTATCTACAATAATAATAATAATAAAAAAACCATTAAAACCAAAAAAACCTGGCACTATAGCTAAAAGTTCGCATGCACTCCATAAGACATTCATCCCAAGAATATTACCTTATCCTAAAGTTTGGGGGCGGGTGGTGGTGGGGAAGCCAGGTCTTGAATGCTTTTCAGAAAGTTAAAAGGACAGGGATCTACCAAACCTCAGGCGGAAGTATATTCCATAGAGCAGGGACTGTCACAAAAAAGGTATGCTTTAGGGTAGGTTCTACTTACCTTTACTACTGGTTCACAGTGGGAGCGTGCACGCTTCTGTGCATGCGCAGAAGCTTCTGCACATGTGCAGATCACCCATGATGATGTCGTGGCGGATGGGCAGAGCCTCTCACTAGTTTTACTACCGGTTCTATAGAACCAGACCGAACCGGGAGCAACCCACCACTGGTATGTTTCCTAGGTCCTATAATATGGCAACATTTAAGGGATGAGACTCTTTAAGGATAGTGACTCTTTAAGGGAAGAGATTAGGAACATGCTCAATCTTTCTGATCTGGTAAGGTGAGCAATTGTCCTTAGGGAGAGGCAGCTCCACAAATAACCTGATCCCTGGTTATATAGAGGGCATTACAGATAATAACCAGCACTTTGAATACAAGGAAACTGGGAGCCAGTGCAGTTTATACAACAGACATATCATGTGGGCAAAACTAGGAGTATCCATCACTGTGTGTATCGCCACATTCTGGACTAGTTGTAACTTCCAGGTGATCTTCTAAGGCAGTTCCGTGTAGAGTGCATTGCAGTAATCCAAATGAGAGGTAGCCATGGCATGAACAACCATGAGCAAATCCTTCCTTGCTCATATAACATGTTTAGACAACAGCAGTACAGAAGATCAGGAGCTAACTAATGGATGGTACCAAGATTATGATGAATAGATATTGGAAGAGCCACTTCATTTGTTTTGAAGTTTAATTTAAGAGATTAGTTTTAACCTTTAGAATTAGCCAGCTAAATGTCTTGTGAATGATTGACGTTTACAGTGACCAGGATGTTGAGAAAATACAGCTTTGAGGAGTCTGCTCCTCACAGAAGACTGCTTGCCAAGTTCATCCTTGTTGCTCCTTCATTCTTGACGCTCTTCTTTTCCTTAAATTTCTCCCATATCTTCCAAAATGTCAAAAGTGGAACTAATCCGGAAATTTCATATGTAAATAGATATCAGTGACTATCAGTGGGAAAGTCTTGGAAGAAGTCAAACTTTCATAGTCCTTGTCAAAAGGTAGAAGGCATGCGATGTGTTGTTCACCACTACACTCTGCTGACTTTTCATATATTTATACTTCCATGCCAAATACCCCAAAAACTCTCTGTACTAACTCTGCGCTAATTTTTGTAGTTAAAAAGCTGGCAATAGATATATTTTTTCTTTCTTTTAGTATCTTGCTCAAAGGAAAATACTGTAACCAAATTTAAGCAAGCACCATTGAAATTATTAAAAAAACCCTCCCACTAAAGTACCAGGTAACATGGGACATAAAATATGTATGGCCAGTAATAAATAATTTGCTCCTTTACAGGAGCTGGAATTCATAATACTTCTGATTTTTTTTTTTTTTTTTTGCTAAAGCCTTGATAATTTGTATTTTTTGGCAAAAGGTATCACCAGGTGGCTCTACATGTGGATACAGTGTAAAATGTTTTAATTAGGGCTGACCATTTTTAAAACGATATAGGATTGTAAGAGATACAAAAGAAAATAGAAAGTATGGGATTTTTCTATTCTCCAGCACTTAAATCATAATAGCACCCATACCCAAGGAACTGTACATAGAGTCATACTTCAGTTTAAGGAGCAGAATTTTATTCTTGTTTTCTGCATGTAAAAAGTGTGGCTACCTATAAAGCTTTTCCATTCTGATCCATAGGTATAGATTTAATGTTAAATTGATAGCACTATCAAACCTTTCTGGAAGGTTCTGCATCCTGGCTACTATCTATAGGAGATGTTGGTGATTTACCAGGCTTTGGTATTGATGGATAACTATACATAGTTTCTCATAAACAAATGCCATGTTTTTCTATGTTGCTCAAGGACATCTCTCTAACTTCATTGGAAAGACTATTTAAAAAAAACAACCCATCAAATAAATTCAATGTAAATAAGGGCAAAATTACACCCAGCTATAAATTCTTAATTCCCCTGAAGAGTTTGAAACTGATAAAATGCCCTTTAAGTAGATCATGTGGATTATGATGGATGCCTATGCAATGCTATATTCTGGAATGTAAGCTCATGCAAGATATGATAATGGTCCCTAGTTTAGGAGGTATCGTAAAAATATGTCAGATTTATGGAGAAGAGAATTATTAGCTATCAGTTAACATGAAATGTATCTAGACCATAAGGCTTGCAATGGAAATTAAGATTTGGTAGCAACATCTATTAGCAAAAGTGTTGTTGCCTTTGTGCTTTGGCTATCAACTAGTTAATTCTCAAAAGTGCTAAGAGAGTATTTTGTATATTTTATCCTATTTCATTCTGCCATATGTTACCAATTATCTTCCTCCCAGGGAACATGGACTTCATTTCTTTTCCTACAGTTTCTTCACTACTGTAAGACTTAGAAGGATGCATTATAGAAATAGAACTATCCATACGCACCATCAAAAATACAAGGTTCCAGAACAGCACATATATCTTTAAAAGAAGGAATGAATGTTTGTTGTGTCTGAGATGCTTGATTGAAGTATGGGGTGATCCCAAGATCTCTACCCTAGAACCTGACTAGGAAAAAATGCTACTGATGCCTACAGCAATACCCTTGGCATTTTAAAGCTCTTTTGCACACTTTATAACTCAGAAAGAACATTGCATTGACCTTCTTTATTCCTTATCACAACTATAAAGCAGTGACTAGTTCACACTGGAACTTATTCAGACTTACTACATTTGTATCTGATCTCTGTGGTCAAGGGCAAATACACATACTAGTGCTTATTCTTATAACCGATTGCAGAAAATATTCATTGCCTTTGGGTTTTTTCCTGAACTGACAGCAGGGAAACCACCCGAGTGCATAGAATAACACAACTGGAACCTCCGGGGTTAATAATTTTTCCTGTTAACTTGGCAATAGGCCCTACTCCTAATACATGGAGCTATGAGAAGAGAGCTATGGGGGAGGGGAGATATATATAAAGAAAGGACAAAGAGGAACAGAGCCAAATTTGGAGCAATTCTAATAATATTAGGAGTGCAAGAATGTTGATTTTAAAAAAAAAAAAATTCCTGCTGAGAATGTCACTAAAGCCCAGGTGTTATTCAGCAGATGGGACTAAAACTAGCCAAATAATACAGAAACTTACACAGCGGTCACATAATATAAGAAATGAATACTGAAAACTATGCAAAAGCATGTACATGTACATGCCCATACACATACTACCCGAAGTAGCAGGTTTTGCTCTTTATATGGGCATTTCTACTGCTTCTCAAATAAATTGCTAGTGTTATTTATTCTTAACACAATAACAAACACTAGTCTCTAAAAGCTGAATTCAAGCTTTTTAAAACTGTTATCTGTTACATACAAACACAGAGATATCAGTTTAGGCATGTGTGAATGCACACAGATTTATATTCTAAAGTTGAGAGACAATTTAATTGAGTGTTGAGCTGTGTATCAAATAAATAGCCTGGTGGGGACAGTTGTGATATTTATTTCGTAACTTTTCCATCTCTAAGGAAAGACGAAAATTTGATAAAATAATAAAGTTTGTTATTTGGACCTTAGAAACACTGTTAAAATAAATATTAAGTTTAATATGTGAGGCGGCTTAATTGCTAAATACATCTGAGTGAGCTTTTTCTTAAAAAGCATCATTTTGAAATTTACTGGGGCTTATTTTAAATTCCGAAGAGTGGGAGAAGAAAGTTTGAGTTATTAGTGCAATCCAGTTATTTCAATAAAGTCAGTGAAAAGTTTTGAAGCTAAAACTGCACATTTCAAAGAAAATAGGATCCTTGGAAATAGTCTGGGAAATAGAAGGAAAGATTGAGGGAAATTGTAAAAGTGCTCTCAGTGGACATCCTGATTGTGGTGTTTAGGTTAACCCCCCCCCAAGTTCAGTTGGTAGACAGTGGCACAGAAAGGAAGTGGGAAAGTTAGCCTGGTAAGAAGCTCATGCCTCTGAAATCATAGAAAAGCCACAGGCTCAGGTGCGAAGATGGAGAAGGAAATGTGCTTGCAATTTGCAATTTTCTACTTCTGCTGATGTAAGGTGGGGGAAGTACTTGGCCCATCTGGGATTCCAGGGCGTGCAGCTTGGGGGAGTACAAACAAATCTGCAGCTTCAAATGGCATCTTGGCCAATGATTGTACCCATAAGAAGCTGGTTGGCCATTTCATATCAGTGAGGATCTCAGTGGCCTAATTGAGATCTGAAGCTTGAAGACTGGAAGGGAGAGAAGCAATATAGATTTGGATGGGTTTGGTGGGAAAAAGCCTAGTTCAGAAGAAGAGATTGAGCAGCCCCAAAGAGAGAGGGTGGAGAACCACTTGGTGAGTCTTTGCAGAGTCAGCATTTCCCTGTGAGCATTTTTGTCAAGAGAAAGAGAAGAGTGGGATTACAGGTAGTTCTCAATTTACAACTGGTTGCTTAATGAATATTTGCAGTTACAATGGACAACACCCCTCCCAAAGGAATTTACGACCTAGTTTTGAAATTCCAATGACATCATCCCCTTGCAGTCAACTCAGTGGTGGGTTGCCCCCGGTTCGCACCGGTTCTATAGAACCGGTAGTAAAACCGGCGGGAGGCTCCGCCCACTAACTCCAACGTCATCAGAACGCTTCTGCACATGCGCAGAAGCTTCTGTGCATGCACAGAAGAATGTGAGTGCACGGCCCCATTGCGAACCAGTAGTAAAAGTAAGTAGAACCCACCCCTGAGTCAAATAATCGCATTTTGTATGCTCAACAACTGCAGCCTTTTGCAGCACCATTCCTTGACCGCAATTTATGACTTTTTGCTCGAAACCTTTTGCTCCTGCCTATCTAGCAGTTTGAAAGCATGCAAATCCAAGTAGATTCATAGGTTAATAATTTGGTAGGAAGATAATAGTGTTCCATGTGTTCCATTAGCAACAACTAATCAACATGATGAACATTTGAACAATACGCAAGGCTTGAAAAACACAATAATGCTCAGTAAGCCATGCAGTTGCTGTATTCATATGATACAAGGTGCATTGAAGGGTTAACATACACAGATTAGTATGGGGGCCCTATGCTCGTAGGGCTCACGGGCAAGTGCCCATCAGGCCCATGCATTAAGACAGCCCTGTATGGTTTTGACTGCCCAGAAAGGAGGAAATTCAGCAGCAGCAGCTGACTCTGAGGACTGAGCTTCTTCCTTTCTGTTTGTTGGTGTCTACATTTGTTTCAGGGTAAGCCTAATGTTTGGTATTAATTATTCTAGCCATGATACTCAACTTCCTCCCTGCAAAAGTGCCCTTAGTAATCATACCACTAGTTAAAGGCAAGTGAGTTTCAGAAAAGCAGTGCAAAACTGTGTGCTGAAAATAAAATTAAAAATCCACACTTCTTTAAGTACACACACATACTTACATAAATTATACAATGATCATTTAGCCTTTAATTACACAGCAAAAAAAAAAAAAGGATTCCTAAATCCTATCTTATCTGATGGCTCTAGCTGAGCTGGGATTGAGACGATCCATATTCAAGCCCATCTTCGCTCACTGGATAATTCCCTCACAAGGTTGTTGTGTGGAAATTTAAAGAAAGACTGCCATCTTGAGGTCCTGGAGACAAGATAAGATATACATTTATCGTCTAAAAATAAACCAAGGGCAGAGGGATCTTGAGCCCCTTTGATCAATGTAGTTGGTGAAGGGCCTCTGGCAACACAAGCAGAAATGTCTTAATCATAAGAAAACACTGCTGGGAAATCAAAAGAAGACATAATTTGGCTCCTTTTCTAATTCCTGGCCAGTTTCCTTCATGGTGCAGCAGACTCTCCCAATATTAATCTGATGCAGTTTCATATGAAGAACGCTTCCATACATGGAGTTGGTTTTCTTCACTATATTCTGAGATCTGTGTCCCTTACCCAAGATTCAAGGCAAGATCACATGTACTAAAGTGGTCCTTCGCTAGACTGAAGCTCTCAGGGGTTCTTTCCGGACTACATTTAACGTCTCCTTAGCAGACTGGCTTCCAACATGCTAATTTTTTCCTACAGCTGCCACGACTCTGCAACGAGGAAGCAGAGCTGTGCAAGGAGTAGAAAGGACACATCAGAGAGAACCCAGATGAGTACATCGCAGCTGAGGTCCCAGCTTGGCAGAAGCGCTCTGGTGTGCTGCTTTACTTAGCATAATAGTTAATCCAGCTCTGACAGTTTCTAATGAAGCCTAAGCCACTGGAGATTCTTGATTGTACTCCAAGTTCCACCATCCTCCTTCCAAGTTAGATGTTCCAAGTATGGCCTTCCTTAAACAGGCAGACAGGCAGACTGCTTTCCAGAAACTGCTAGCAAGGAAGCATTGCGAGTAGCAAAAAAGGGAGAGAGAGAGAGAGAGAGACTCTGATTTACACCCTGGGGCTTGTGCAAATGCTGTAAATCCTCAGAAGGGTCGCTCTGAAACCAAGGGAAAGGGAATGAGACTTCGAGGAATAACACATTCTGAAACATTCTTGACAAGTCCATTCCTAACTGCCTTAAATCATCTTTCATGGTATGGGGCTGTACAGTTGCCCCAGCCCCAGCTCCAATTAAGCACCCTGTCACATTCCTTCAGGGGCAAGGTTGCCACACCTAAAGGCCTTATAGAAGAGAAGCCTATGCCCATGATTTCCAAAAGGAAAGCATTGGTATTGGGTTTTTTTTTCCCCCATTGCTAACATTTATGGAAGAACACAGAATAAAGCATCTAATTTGTTATTGTTGTTATATCTTTTAGAAAGTCATACAGTTGCAGCGTTTTTCTACAATAAATATAGCCTACAGGAGAAGCTTGAAGGACATTGTTTTTTTTTTTCCAAAAAAGAAGACCGTTTCAGGGATAAAAGGAGAAACTGGATAAAGAGAATGAATTAGCCAATCTCTTGCCAATTCACTCCTTTTCTGTTGATTTGAATCTGTGTCACTGGACATAACTTTGTTTTTTCCCTTGCTTGCATTCTTCTTTGTATATACAGTACAAAAATTCCTCATGGACCTACGGCAGGGTTAGGTAAATGGTTATGCTAATGAGTCAGTTGGTACATCCCCTGTGAAGATATTATTGGGAATTTGAAGAATATGTGCTTCATTTTACCTCTCCTTTGCCAGTTTTCCAGTTTCTTAAGCTAGAATGCTATTGAGCAGGCTTAATGTATTGCTACTATTACAGATAGTCCTTGACTTACAGCAGTTCATTTAGTGACCATTGAAAGTTATAATGGCACTATAAAAAGTAGCAACTATTTTGCTAGCAATAGAAATTTTGTCTCAATTGTGGTCATACGTTGAGGACTACTCAACTATAAATCTAGTGGTATTGATACCACTAGATTTATAGAGGTTTAATGCAAAAGTACCTGCTCCATGCAAATTTAATGGCAAGCATAATTTTAAGTGGCAAGAATAGTTTTAAGGTTTTCACTGTCTATTGGAAAAGAAGTGTTTAATTTTCCATACTTTCAGATTTACTACAGGGCATCATTTTATTTTGATCACTGATTGGAATAAGGAATTTCAGAAAACAGCTTCTCTCTGGATTCAGTCTGAAAAATTACTATTTGACACAGAAATTCTGCCAAATCTTTGGCCCCTTATTTATTTGGGGATGAATTTTGGTATAGCTTGAAAATCACAGATATATTTTTAACTCTCTTACCAGAGGTGGGTTTCAGCAGGTTCTGACCAGTTCTGGAGAACTGGTAGCAGAAATTTTGAGTAGTTAGGAGAACCGGTAAATACAATCTCTGACTGGCCCCGCTCCCATCTATTCTCTGCCTCCCGAGTCCCAGCTGATCTGGAGGAAATGGGGATTTTGCAGTAACCTTCCCCTGGAGTGGGGTGGGAATGGCGATTTTACAGTATCCTTCCCCTGTCACGCCCACCAAGCCATGCCTACCAAGCCATGCCATGCCATGCCATGCCCACCAAGCCATACCTACAGAACGGTAGTAAAAAGTTTTGAAACCCACCACTGTCTCTTACCCATGAAATTTCACATTATAGGATAATCTCATATATAAAATAGCCGACAGATCTGGGGGAGGGGGTGGAAACTGATAGCAATCATATTATTTTGGACTTAGTTCTGATGAAGCGGGGCCTAAACCAAATTAGATTACTCAGTATGCCTCTCAGTAATTTATCCAGCTTGCTTTTGGACTTTCTAGTTCTGATATCATTGTTGTTTCTGAAATTCCTAATTTCTTAAAACTTTGGAAAACTCCACTGTGGCTTCTAAGCAATAACTCATTTTTATGAGCAGTTGCAGAAATTTGATGACAGTGATATTAAACAGATATTAATTATTTATATAACTTTGGAATAACAAACTGTTCTAATATCCTGTTCTAATATACTAATGTACTATGCCTTTAGCCTGTAAAATGTAGTTTATTTTTCGATGAAAATGATGCTAAAGAACATATATTTTTGTTTTGCATATTATTTTTTTGTTTTGGAGAAGTAACATAGTTACTTTAGTTAGTTTAAGGGGATATTATTTAGACTTAGACTTTCAACTCATACACTTGGGCTTATGTTTTTATTTCAGATTTTGGGATGAAATTCACAAGTGTATTATTTTGATTTTAGATGGAGAATTCCTTGTCATAGAAGCATACCTTCTTCTAATCTATTATATCCCTAATATTTTAAATGACTGTGGTCATTGTTAAAATAAAACTGATATAAAGATGGCTAAAGCTGTACAAATAAAGTTAATCTTGGTTTGCAAGCTGAATTGATATGTATTTGATGTAGGGATAACTATAGTTTTAGATATAGATCTGTCTGTGCACATTTGTGTGGCAAACAGGACCTATGTATCTATCTGTCAACCATTTGTATAGTATAAGTTGACTCAACCTTCCATCCTTCCGAGGTTGGTAAAATGAGGATCCAGATTGCTGGATCCTCTGCTTAGAGAGGGCTGGAAAGCACTGTGAAGTGGTATATAAGTCTAAGTGCTATTGCTATAGGTAGTCCTAATTTAATTATGATCATTGGGACCTGGATTTCCATCACTAAGTATTGCAGTTTTAAAATGTGAGGACAAATCCCGCAGCCGAATCTATTTTATAGGATGCTGATTCTAGCACAAATAAGGAGACCTTACCATATCCACCAACTTGAGTTCCAAATAAAAGGCAAGATGAAATTACAATGTAGCTGTACAGAAAATCTGTATCCAGAGTTACTATAGGCCCTTCAGTATCAAAAAAAAAAAAAAAAGCACTGATAATGTTACCTAGTTTGGTAATGAAACATCTGCAAGCAAACAACCAATCTCAGAGAGCACCAAGGACCCCTCATTTCAACCCTGAACTACAAATATTCTCTTCTACCAGTAACAAAAATCTCTCCTGTACACATAAAGAAAGTAAAACAAATTATTGTCTACAAGTTTAACTCATGTTATTCCTTTGCTTTTGGTCTGAAGAACCAAACTCGGGAGGGATGGGTGTTCTAAAAAGGTATCAAGCCACTCTTCCCTTAAAAGACCTGAAGACCTGAAATCTGAGGAGATGGCAAATGTAATAAAATATAAATTCCTGCAGTTGAAGAGTAAACTGTCCCAAACAGGTCATAGTGTTAAAAAAAAATTCAAATACACTGTAACAGAAATAGCATAATCAATTAGCTGCTTAGAGTCTGAAGTCGGGTGGCATCAAAATTGACATAATAAATAGGCTGGCTCTGCCTTTCAAAGGAAATACCAGTGAGCTTTGTTTAATAACCACTGATTCAACAACCGTTCAGATTTGAGATGGGATGAATAAGTTGTACTTACAACAGTCCTCAAAGTTCCAGCTACCAAAGCACCCCTCTATGTCACGTCAGTCGCATGTCAGTGATCTGGTAATTGGCAACCCGTCAGGATTTCTGACTGTCACAATGTCCCATGGTCATGTGATTGCTGTAGGAGATGACCAGCCTGAATCCAAGGGAGGGGTCAAATGCATCATAAATCACAAGTCCCTGCATGCCCGCAAGAGATCTAAGTCCAGCCCACATTGAATGCCTCTTAATTCCCGCTCATTTCCCTTGATTGTTAGTAGCTCAGATTTTTGTAGAGAGCTTAAGCTTGCAATAAATCTTTATACTCATTTAAACTGCCTGAATCTCCTGATTTCCCCGACATTTGACAATTGTAATTTGCAGAAAGAAAAAGATGCTGAGGTCAATTATACTTTTGTTTTTAAGGATACCTTTGGTATCCTACCCTTTGGAATATTTTGCTCCCCCACCCCCAGAGTGAGATCAGCTCCAAACCTCCTGACCTTCCATAAGAGTTTAGAGATTTGGCTCTACCAGTTAGCCTGGGATTCCAATGGAGGGTTTACATATTGGAGGTGGTTGATAGATTAATAACAGATCCCAAAGTTAAAGGTAACTCAAGCTGTAAAACACCAAGATAATTTCAGCAAGAGCTGTAAGCTGTTAAAACAATTGAGTCCCGGTATGTGAAAACAGTTTATTATCAGCAAGAAATCTTACCCATTGGACAGGCCTCATTGTCCTGATGGCACTTTTTTCTGATATGTTCTTAATTCTCCATTTCCCATGCCTCAGTAATTATATGATTTTTTTTTCCAGTTCAGTTTTGGACAGAGCCCTATTTAGTAAAGATAATGGAAAGAATGTGAGCAAAAGAGTTTCCAAGGTGGATAGATATTGGCATGCCCTTTAGGACTACAGATGAACTCATTCTGCTTTGGTGGGTTTTCTTTAAGTGCTTTCACAATGTATGTATGGTTGTGTGTGGTTTCAGTGGGTATAATCCATCTATCCATAAGACTCCCAATCTGATGATATTCCAAAAGGTGTTGAAAACTTGGCTGTTCCCTGTTCTCAGACCCTGGGGCAGGGTGGTATTAAGTCTCTGTAAAGTTTTATTCTGATTAAGCATCTTCCTTTTTTCCAGTCACGCATGGTCTTTGTTTTGATATATTTTTTTGTGTCTTCTTGCTTTCAACGTTGCAAGCCACCCATAGTCTTGTGGTATCGTGAGACCTCTCAATTGAATGAATGAATAAACGAATAAATGAACAAACACGCCTCGTTTTCACAAGATAATAATTATGCAAAAGTCAGCCATGCACTTAGATTTAGCCTACAAAGATTAAAGTAAACAATGACTTCAAAGCTGCAAGCCACAGTAGTTATCATTTCAAGATTTCTCTCTTGGGCCATTTCCTTATTAGTTACTTAGAACATCTCCATATAACCCAGCAATCACTGACATACAGCCACCCATCATTGCTGTTCTTTGGGCACAATAGCAATAGCACTTAGACTTATATACCTCTTCATGGTGCTTTACAGCCCTCTCTAAGCAGTTTACAGAGTCAGCATATTGCCCCCAACAATCTGGGTCCTCATTTTACTGACCTCGGAAGGATGGAAGGCTGAGTCAACCTTGAGTCTGGTGAGATTTGATCTGCCAAACTGCTGGCAGCTGGTGATCAGCAGAAGTAGCCTGCAGTACTGCACTCTAACCACCACGCCACCGCAACTCTCCATGGCATCAAATTATTAGATGACTCTAAAAGATGCCATGAGTAGGGAAGAAATACATTTGATCCTAATTTAGTGGGATGTGCAGCTTCTCTTTCACTAGCCCACTGTGAGTCAAAGGATTTGAGTTTCACTCATTTCCATCATTTTAATCTTTTCAGCCTACATTGCATGATTAGTGTATATATTGTGTTGGGAGAGGTGTTTGACAAACACTGCTAAGGCCTGTGACTTTTTGAGATTCAAAAGAGACTCTATGTATACCTACAGAGATACAAATATAAAGGATTAGATAAAGGATGAATTAAAAACTTGGAATTTTCACTCTATACACTTTTTTGTTTATGTATTTATCCTATGTAGGTACCGCCCATCTCACAGAGTGACTCTGGGGGGTGTCCAAGTGAAAGCATACATTTCCTGGGTCCTTTCCTCTAATTCTCTGAAAGAGGCTCAAGTGATGAGGGTAGAGAGTAAAGTAGAATATATTTAATTTAATTGGCTTAACTAAGCATGCATGGAGAGCCAGTTTAGTGTAGTGATTAGGGTATCAGGCTAGAAACTGGGAGACAGTGAGTTCTAATCCCATGTTAGGTTCTAAACCAACTGGTGACTGTGGACCAGTTCTTCTCTTTTAGCCCTAAGGAAGGAAGCAATAGCAAAACATTTCTGAAAAACTTTGCAAAGAAAACTTCAGGAACATGTCAAGACAGTATCTGAGAATTCCATTCCATTGACCCAAAGGGTTGGGAGGAGGGAGCATGCATGGATATGGTCAGACAATTGCAAAAATTGGAATTGGCATTATGTTGTGGCCCGCCAGCAGCCAGCAGACCTGGCAGCAGATTCAGACAGTGAGGAGGTTGGGGAGGAATGTGGGCCAGTCCTGGAGTCTGGGGAAGGCTCTGAGTTGGAGAAAGAGAGGGGGCCAAGGCCATCTGGTAGTTTTTTGCTGCCTCTGAAGTCTCCAGAGTCTGACATCAGCAAGGCAGAAGAACAGCGGGAGCCTGTTCCCCAGTGTGCGCATGCACAGAGCTGCCAGAAGACAGGAACAATTAAGAAAACAGGGTTGACTTGGGAGTAAGGCTTGGAGATGATTGGCCCCTCCCATAAGATATAAAAGAGGAACGAACAGGATGTGAGCTTTTGCAGGAAGCAATTAGTTCATCTGGTTGGTAAAAGCTTTGGGAAAGTTTTGTTTGACTCTGTGCTAAATTTGGCCTTGCCCTGCATATGGCAATTAGCTCTCTGGCAGTATTCCAAGGGAGATAAGGTGGGTGTTTGTAAACACTCCCCTGAAAGACTGTTTGAGAAGCCTTTCGGACTGGGAATGACAATAATTCACAGCCATATTAATAAAAGAGGTTGCCAGAGCTAAGATTGTGTTGTATACTTTCTAAGGAAGCCTAGGTCAGAACACATTATAGTGAACAAAACATAAGTACTATTCATTTTGCACTAACTGCTGTGATTGATTAAAATATCACATTATTTCATCATGCTTTCTGCATGCTCCTCAATCCATTAAACTCACTCCAAGAAGTATCATAAAGTCAATGGAAATAATATCTGAAAAAATAGTTCTGACTTAATACCTACTTCATATATGATACCGTTTGCTTTGTATAGGCATATTTCTTGCTATCTATATAGATGCTGATTTTTCCTGATTGGTCTTCTGAGTCTGTCATTGGACAACAATGAATTGTCCATGTTTTGTTCAGCAAATTGTAATATTTTATTTAATTTCCAGTGCAGCCTTGTTCCCCTTCCTATCACAAATGGCCTTTATCTCAGCGGGTGGCCTATCACTCTTCAAAATCCACAGTAAGAGCCATCGTCACTATTTCATCTTAGCTGCTGGCTAGGTGAACCAAAATATTATGATTTTGGCCTTCATGTGTGTACTGGATAATTGTTAAAGAAAGAAAATGAAAGAGCTTAGGACTTTTCTTTCACTTTTCTATCCTTTCTTTTTTCGTGCTGCCTGCTTGTTTGGTCATTTTACAAAGGGATAAGAAAAGAAGGGTTTGCAGCTGGGAGCACTTTTTCTCATGCTCTCCTAGCTAATCCATACTGGAGTTTCTCAAAATAGCTGTAACATTCAATGCTTATCAGAAATTCACAAGTTTGGGGTGAGTTTAATTCAAGACATATGCATCTCCATATTTAGTTAGATGTATTGTGTTTCTATTTATTTATAATAATGTGCTGGTTGCTTTCCAGAAAAGCAGCTGTGCACTTAACAATTGCTCCATGCTTTATCCTTCACTCTCATCTTCTGGCAGTCCCAGACTTCAGGATCCCCTTTAAAAAGCTTTGATTAGCCTTGGAATGTGTGGAAGTATTTGCTTTTGATCTAAGATAAGAGTCAAGCTCTTCCAACTGCTATGTGGAATCAGTTTCCCAGATGTCACAATCAGTTTAATTCAGAGTTAAGGTCTGCTGTCCACTATTTTTCATTCCTGGGGAAATTTGTGGGTGACACTACCATGTTGATTTGGTTCAATACTCAGTAAGGGGTTAGAAAAATAGCTGTTACTTTGGAAAAGGCAGGACACTTCTCCTCAATGTTTAACATTGTCAGATTAGCAGATGGACAAAAAGAAAGTGAATCCTAACACAGTGATGAATGTTGACAGTTTTACCCTAGAGAATAAATTCTTTTTGGAATTGAGAACAAACTTCAGCTAGATAGAAGAACTCTTGTCTTTATCTAGCCACAAGTCGTTGTATATAGTGCTTGTACTCTTTAGATCAATCTATTAACTTTGCAATTTCTTTGGGACTGTCTCTGGGAGACAGTTTGTTTCTTAGATGTAACAATAATCCAGTGGGACAATGTCATTTGAGGAATCCATCATACCATAGAAAACAATCTGGTTTTCACAGGGTTGGAGTTAAAGGTAGTGAAATGAAGAGCTCGGTTTAAAGAATCCAGATATTTAGGCAGGATAAATTGCTTTATTGGCATGTATGACAAGAACAATGTGGCCCACCTAATTTCATTTCTCATGACTACTTGGAGATAGGGAAAGCTTGAGTACTTGGAAATATGCCAGATGCACATGGAATAGCAGGAAAAGTTCATAATATCCTGCACTGCTTTGGGTGGAGAAAACAGGAAGAAGAGAAGAGGGTTCCTGTACCAGTTGTCCTTCACTCATCATGTGTATCTCTAAAGGACAGATGAATCTGGAACCCTTACAGCAATGCATCATCTCAGTAGTCACATTAAGAGCACTAGATTATTTCCTCCCCCCCCCATTTTTATAATTCCCACTCATAGAAAAATAATTGCTTTCAAATAGCAATTTTAAAGGATAAGAACATTTACTGAAATTCTGTAGCATCCCAGCATTTGACATATGATTTGCAGCTTAATTATGTTGCAGTTTAACAGATTTTAGAATCCAGTACATTCAAATCTTGTTTAAAATGATGTCTGTATTTTTCTGAAAAGAACACTTTGGCTATTTAGAAACATTTATGCCATTTTATGAACCAGCTAAGTGGAACATATTATATAATCACAAGCAGTTTTAACAGCAGATGTTTCACCACCATTCTGGGCGTTATCTGACAAAATCTTGCCCAGCCAAGTGCTGATTAGTAAGAAAAAGAGAAAAAGAGAGGGTGAGATTTGTGTCTAATCACTTTTACTATTTACTTGGTGTTTATTAGAAACATAGCTTGTGACTAGAATGAGAATGTTCTCTACCGGCTCACATGCCTCTTGAGTCTCTCTTGAGTTGCTTTTACATCCTGAAACTATTCTTGGCAACGAAACAGCTAATGCAGGGGAAAAATTAACTAGCAATTGTGATGGGTATTTATTATGAGAAAAAACAATTTGGGGATATGCCGATGCCATTGATGTGGTTACATAGGCTGAACGACATTTGGTTTCTTAAGATGTAGAATTGGACCAAAGTGCCTTGTGGGAATTGCAGTATTTAAGAAACTGCCTTTTTCTGAGCTGGTCATTGGTCCAGGGGACACTATAATGCCCATACAACTTAGTAACAGCTGTTCAAATTTAGGTTTTGAGATCTGAGCCATGAGGAACATATGCTGTATCACTGCACTGTGGCCACAGTATCTCCCTAACTTGTCTCTCATAGCTCCCAATAAAAACAATTTAAATTTCTTCTGAGTGAATATGAATAAACATAAAGGTAAAGGTTCTCCTCACATATAGTCATTCCTGACTCTAGGGGGAAGTGCTCATCTCCATTTCTAAGCCGAAGAACCAGCGCTGTCCAAAGACGTCTCCGTGGTCATGTGGCCGGCATGACTAAACGCCAAAGACGCATGGAATACTGTTACCTTCCCACCAAAGGTGGTCCCTATTTTTCTACGTGCATTTTTTATGTGCTTTCAAACTGCTAGGTTGGCAGAAGCTGGGACAAGTAATGGGAGCTCACCCCGTTATGCAGCGCTAGGGATTCGAACCGCTGAACTGCCAACCTTTCAATCGACAAGTTCAGCATCTTAGCCACTGAGCCACTGTGTCCCTCATATGAATAATGCTCTGAAATCTTGCATCACCTCATGGGAGTCTTCTTAATATATGTCTTCTCCTTCAGTAAACCATAAAAGTTAGCTTCTGCTCTCCCTGATTAATTTTTCCAGCTCACTACTTTGAACACCATCGTTTCCAGATCTAGCAATGCTTCATCACATGTTCCTATCTAGAGATTAAAGTAGGTTGCTTCAAATTATATGCCAAGCAATACACTCTATTAATGTAGGTATATTTCAGTTTCATTAAAATACAGTTAGTAATTAAATACTATTCAAGTATTTAATTTTTTCAATCAAATTAAAAATGACAATTTGATGGCAATGTATGACAAAGAGAGCTCTGTGAGACCTTCTCTTGCTGTCCTAGAGTCAGATAAGACTATCAGGAATAAATGATAAGGGGAGATTGCAAAGGGATATGGGAGGTTTTGGTTAAAAATAAGGTAAAAATGCTGTTCTTTTGGAGAAAGACACATCATCTTTACCCTTGCCTCCAGATTATTATCTTTTAATTCTTTACAGAGTCTCTTGGGAGACAGCAAAGTTTAGCAACCCAAAGCTGATTAGTAGCCATAAAAAATTATTAGTGACTTTTTCTGTGGAGTCAGCAGCCCTTTCAGTCAAGTGAAGTTTGCTGAGCCCCCCTCATGAATAATTTGTCCATGGCTCTTTATGTGACACCATTATCTGGACTTCAAAGAAGAGGACCTGTTAAATAACCCACAATTAACTGAGGCATCCTTAGGCCTTGAACACAGTTACTTAAAAGCCAAACTAAACAAACAGAGCTTTCCACTGGGGCTTCACCCGAAGGGAGGGGTGGGGTCAATAGACAAGAGATAAAAACACATTCCAAAGGGGGGGGCTGACTCCAGAAGGGGCATATTTCTAACCCCTTATGTCTAAACATGAGAGAAGGTAAAGATGTTTGGAAACCAAGAGCCAGGAAGGGAAATTGGCAGAGAGTACAGCATTTATGCTGCTGTTATTAAGCACTGATTAAGTAATCAGCTGATGGGGAGAGAGAGAAAAGGCAGAGAGCTGATGAAAACAGAGTGGAAAAGATGAGAAGCAGCCTTCTTAGATTTGTTCCCCATGCAAATCTATGCAAAGTGTTATCAAGGCAGCTGGCGTGACCCAGGCCCCATAGGAGTTCAATGGCCACATGCACGCATGAGATTATTGTAACCCTGGCCTCATCCGCTGACATGCTGTGGCCTCCTACAATTTTGTTGGCTTGACCTCCATGTGCCTCGGTCAAACCCAGCTTGAAACCCTAGGCAGGAAGTTCAGAGTGAACAAACCAGATGCTGATTTCTCTCAGTAAATATAGATAGAACAGGGGAGGATAGAAAAAAAGACTTTGTCACAGAAGTTGGATAGGACAGGGGAACAGGTGAGGCAAATTCTTAAATTTGCTGTTAAGAAAAGAACACAATGCTGGAGTAATACAACAAGTGCTACATTCTGTTCCAATTCAAGTCTCGGCAGTGGAAAGACGCCTCTGGAAACAAGCTTTAAAGCTGATGATTCTCGGGCCTACCACACCAAACACATTGGGAGGTTGCTTAGTTGGAAAAGGTTGTCAGCGTCCTTCCGGTTTGCCTTTTGGTGAAAGCTGTTCTTATTTTGAAAAGATTCTCTTAGTAGAGTTTACTTTCTTTTCTAATTCCTTGACCGATGGTGTGTACAGTTTAATGTTGTACAACTCTTTTATTGTGAGCCATCATCTTTGAGCAGACTTTGATGTTAGATATGTCAATGTGGAAGGAAAAGGGGGGTAGGGGTATATGGAAAGATAAGAGGAAACAGCCACTAAGAAACCCCATGGGAATGTTTCTTATAAACTTTCTGGGATAGGAAAACCGTCTTCTGAATTCAGTTTCCTGCAAAACATATAAAAAGAATTCTATCCAGGTAGTTCATGAGCCTGTCTCTTTGTTGAAGATTCATTTTCCAAGCTTGTGGGTTGATTTCTGAACATGAAGATGTTACCTACCAGGCTAGGTAACATCTTCAGTGGAATTTAGGGAGTGTCAGTGTTCTTCTGCTTATAAGGACAGTGTGGTCACTGCATCACAAGACCTACTGTGGTCAGTAGGTCTTGTGATGGGGAGGTTATGTCAGGTGAGGGTCATGTCAGGTGAGGATCTTGTGATGGGTCAGGTGTGGATCACCTCAGGTGAGGGTCTTGTGATGGGTCTTGTGATGGGGAGGTCACATCAGGTGAGGGTCATTGGGAGGTGAAGTCCTGGTTGGGGGGGGGTTGCATGGGTTGGTTAAGGGTCAATGCCATTTCTGGTTGGCTGTGCAGTTGATTTAAATTCTGAGAGGTTCTTAGCTGGTTAAGGTCAATGTGTCTGTTGTTGGAATTGCTTGTGGAATGCCAACACGGATGTTACCTAGCCTGGTATCAAAACATTTGGAAATCAACCCACAAGCTCATAGAATGAACGTCCACCCTCATTTTACACCCAAATTACAGATAGCTGTCTATTTGTTTCCAGCATAAGGCAAGCAATTCTCTTTGAGAAGCCAAAAAGTTGAGTATGAAGGCTTTTGCTTAGCTTTACTTTGTTGTTGCCATTACTGTTATTATTTTATAAAGCAGCCTTTGACAAACTGGTACCTTTCAGATGTGTGTATCATATCTCTATCAATCAGCATGGCTAAAGGCGTGGAAGGAAGAGGGGAAAATTTCCCCCCTCCCCATATAGCTTGTAGTGTACATCAAGCCCACTCAGTCTCAATCAGGGCATTATCTGCGGCAGGTTAGAGACTTGCTGGACTTCATTCTGACAGATATCCATACTGTCCAGAATCCTGTGGGAGAAAAAGCAAAACAGACATCCAGATAGTACTGAAATAAAGAAAACTGATTATCAACTGTTCAGAACAGGTAATCCTAGAAAAATATACAAATGTACTCCCTTTCATGTCCATCCAGATGAACTTCACTTTAATCTTCAGTTCTAAGAAAAGGAGAATAATTTCTGAACATAATTTTGCTAAACTTGCATAAAGACTATGTTTTGTTCCTTCCTAATATAAAAAGCCACAAAATGTTGTAGCTTTCCTATGTAGAGAGGTTATTCTAACCCAGGGGTGTCAAACTTGATTTCATTGAGGGCTGCATCAGGGATGTGTTTGACCTCAGAGGGCCAGGGGTGGTGGTGGCCAGAGTTGGGTGTGGTAATGGTGGATGTGGTAATGGTGGGCCAGGCCATGGTGGGCATTTGACATAGGCTCAAGATGCATTCTTTTTCCTTCCCTTCTTTCTTTCCACAGTTCTTTATTATAACCATTTTCCTAGCTCTTCTACCAGATATTATTGGCAAACATTTACTACGTATTCTTCATATTCCACTAAACTTTTTATTTCTAAATTTATACCCCATTGTTTAATAGTAATTTGCTTTTCTAGGCAAATTACTAGGCAAATTTCTAATTTATACTATTGTGTTTTTATTATTCAACTGATAATAAAAATACAATAGCATAAATAACATGATAATACAAGATCTAACAGCAGAGGTAAATTTGCAGGATAATAAATAGAAATGGCTGTCAATTATAGATACAGAATATAATACAGAATATAGAATACAGAATAGATTGTAGATTAAATGGATCTATAGTATGTAAAATCTGGCATTAAACTGTAGTATTAACATAGGATGTAGCTTATTTTCTATCCAGATCAGGCACTTACTTGAGGCCACATAATTGTAATCCAGTCCAATTCAGTCCTCCTGCAACACTCTGCCAGCCAAAAACTGGCCACACAGAGGCCCTGGGCAGCCACCACATGGCCTGTTTTCAGCCTCCACAGCCTCCTGCAGCACTCTGCCAGCTGAAAATGGGCCACGGGAGGCCTCACGGGGCCGGCCCATGGACCTTGAGTTTGAAACCCCTGCTCTAACCTAATGTTTTTCGACTTTGGGAAAATGCCTGCTTCGTTGTCTTCAACTTTCGGAATTCTCATCAATAGCCATACTGGCTATGGAATTCTGGGATTTGAAGTCTACACACCTGGAAATTTCTATGGTTGTGAAACCATGCACCCTTTCTCAATTGAATGCCCTCAGGTGTCATGGATATCAGGTCCCAAAACTTTTAGCCTTTGGGTCCGCTTGATATGTAAATGCAACATTTTCTACAAATTAAAATATTTCTTTTGATCTGAAAGTATGTCTACAGGCATCCAAAACCATTCCGTAATTTGCACACATAGACTCTATACTTTCTAAAAAGTGAAAATAAGAAACATGATGGAACTGACTCAGCTCATTTTTCTTAACACTGTGTAGAATAGCAACCATGACCAAAGAATTCTCTCTTTTTCAAGTAGTTTTCAATAGGGTTCAATATTCTATCACACACATATAGAGAGCTTTTTAAAACTTATGATTAACAATGACATTACTGGAATACAGTACTTATGGGTTTATCAGAATTTTCTTCATACTCAGATTTATGTCTAAACAGCATCTTTGAAGACAGTTAAAGCAAGATAATTCAGTAAAGGAATAACTAATGCAATCAAACTATTTTTAGAAGCTTGTTTTGTTCCATTATCTTGCTATGGAAAGTTCCACTTCTTACTTAGATAAATTTTTCGTCCAAGGGGGCATTTTCTGCCCAGCTCATTACATTTGTTGCTAGTTCATGACTATCATTCTCTCTTATTCAGGTCTCAGTGTAGGAGCCTTTGTTACTGCCTTTTGCTGTATTACACTTTTGGTTCCAAATGTTCATGTCCTTTTTTTCTTTTATTATTCTTTATCTTCAAGATGTACACTGCCCAAAGACATTGGATCATCAGAAAACTTCTAAATCTAATGATGATGGAGGAGGAGGAGGAGGAACGTAGAGATGACCTCTAGTTTAAAACATGTTTTTAAAAGATAAGGCAATTTATGAAGAATATTTTAGCTGATATTTAACTGATATTTAGACTAGCTCTTTAGTCTAGAGAACCAAACCCAGAGGACCTTCATATTTAGGGATATTTGGTGTGGTATAGTAGTTAAGGACTAGGACCAGATATATCTGAGTTCAAGTTCTCCCTAAGCATGGAAGCTTACTAGGTGACTTGGGTCAGTCACTCCCCTTCAGTCTAATCCAGTGGTGGGATTCAGCCAGTTCGCACCACTTTGGGAGAACCGGTTGTTAACTTTCTGGGCAGTCTGGCAAACTGGTTGTTGGAAGAAATCATTAAGTCAGAGAACCAGTTGTTAAATTACTTGAATCCCACCGCTGGTCTAAACTACCTCTTGGGATTATTGGGAGGAAAATTGGAAGTATACTGTCATGTGCTCCCTGTAGAAGGAGAGCTGAATTAATTTATGATCGACATAATATCTCCAATCACCTTTTCTGGTAAACAAATTGTATTATAAGGCACACACACACTTTTATGAGGTGCTGCTTGCATCATCATTTGCGCAGAGTGGGTGAGGAGGGGAGAAGAGAGGAGAAGACAAGTTAGTGATACAGATACAGACTCCGTGTGAGACAGATCACAAGTACCTTATCAATTAGCAATTATATGGTGTTAAAAACCCCGGCTGTATTTGTTGAGACCTCTTGAGATAGCCTGAAACCTTTTGATGTGAGTTCAACAGTCTCAAATTAAATCTGGCATCAGTTCAGCCACTCCATGCCTCTGACGAAGTCAGCAGCAGTTGACAAAAGCTTAGGCCTTTTAACAAAACCTGTTAGGCAGAAAGAGTGCTTCCAGATGCCTTCTGATTTTTTACTGTCTTGAGCTCTTGAACAAAAGGTAGGATATGAATCACATCAATCACAATCAATGTGGAGAAGCCAAAATGTTTTCATTGCTAAGATTTAAGGGGTAGAGATGAAAGACAACCCCATAGCTGGGTCCTGCTGTGCCTCTTTTTCACGGTGACAGTTTTTCTTCTTATGTTAGCAGTAATGATCTTCCCTCCATGACTGAATCACCCTGTATTGCTTTTCACACATACATATCCTGAAATGATAGCTTTTAACTTAGAAATGGGTAAGAAGAGCATCCCACCGCTAATAAAATAATTCCAATGAGCTTTGCTAGCTTCCTTGTCTCCTGCTATCATCTTACCGTAATAACTGAAGAATGTGGACAATAAAATGGTATGGTATGGACCTAACCGATCAACCAATTCTTATTAGTTGATCTACCAATCTACAGAACAAGAAAAGGAAAATGCATTTCGATACAAAGAAAAGCATTTCCTGTGTTTTCTGCTGATTTGTTTTGAGGGGGGGGAGAAGTGCAAAGGTAGAAAAACAGCCTGAAGAAAAACTGACAGCTTTTTAAATATCCTGCAGTTTTCCTCCTTGACTATCAAACTGATGGTTTAACTGGTTTTGCTTTCAGTAAAAAATAAATATAAAACTTATAGTTAAAAGAAAAATGTTGTATGTTCACCTAGCCATTATGCTCAGAGTTCTCAGCCTTCCTTTGCCAGTTTTTCTAGGAGTCAACAGATACAGTGAAATTTCAATTTTTCTAACCCAATTTTGCAAATGTAGGTAGTTCTCGTCTTATAACATTTAGTGGCCATTCAATGTTACAATGACACTTTAAAAAGTGACTTATGACTGTTTTTCACCCTTACAACGGTTGCAGCATCCCCATGTCACCTGATCAAAATTGACTGGCAATTGATTCTTAGTTATGACGGTTGCAGTGTCCCAGGGTCATGTGATCACCTTTTGCGACTTTCTGACAAGCAAAGTCAATTGGGAAGCCAGATTCACTTAACAAGAGTGTGACTAATTTAACAACTGCAGTGATTCACTTAACAAATGTGGCAAGAAAAGTCATAAACTGGGGCAAAACTCACTTAACAAATTTCTCACTTAGCAGTATAATTCTGGGCTCAATTGTGGTCATAAGCCAAAAACTACCTGTAAGGCTGAGGAAGTTTCACTAATATATACAAACTCATAGCCACCCTGTCATCATTCATCCCATCTCAAAAGTATTCATTTTGATCTTCTTTCATTTGTACTACTTAAACCAACCAGAAGTAACTTTAATCAAGTACTTTTGCACAATAATATTTGAAGTGAAAATTGCAGCCAGATGTCAGTTATATGTATATCTATTGCATTCATGTAAACATTCCTAGCAGACAAGACAATTAGTTTCTGAGTCCCAATTATCTGTGTTTGTGATGGGATATGTGCACATATACATAAATAAGGACACACATATTACAAATTACCTATATACATGTTCCTTTAAATAGCTATGTGCAGTTACCTTTATGCATTTAGTTTTAGGAAAAAAATTGCCATCTTTAATTACACAGACATTGTATAAATTATACAATGATTTCCCTGTGATTATATTTAATTCTTATCCATAAAAGAGAATAAGAGTTGAAGCATAGATTCAATCTTCTTAATTTTAATTGCTTCATATTATCTTTTTACCTTTTCATCATTCTGTAAGACACCCATAGTCATTATAACAGTGAGATGGAAAGCATATAAATTTAATAAATAAATACAGTGATGTTGTTGAACAAATGGAGAATCAGTAATGTTAAAGTGCAAGTTCTGAGTGGGTAATATTTCCAGTTGTTTGCGTATTGATGGACTTTAAATACTGTACATATTATAAAAAAATATTTTGAGGATTGTAGATCATTATATCTAAAAGTCACAAATGACATAAGACTGATAAAGCCTTCAGTCAATTTATGATCTGCAACAGTTAAATCTGGGTGAAAACAAATAATGTGATAAACAATCAGTGAAGAGTTCTTTGGTGCTCCATAAACTGAGTTTTTAAAAAAACTAGATATTAAAGTATAAATACTACCCATAACACAGAAAAACAGATAGATAGCAACATGGAGATTGTGATTAAAAGCCTTATTGACCTTCATAGAAGTTAATAATGTTGAAGTGAATAGGATGTCCTTCTGAGAAGATAGACGTAGGTTTCTAAGACATGCTGTAAGGTTAAAGAAGACTTTAGTATAATTTCAAACAAGTTGTACTAAAGTGTTTTTAATTTATTGCACATAGTCCTAGGTGAATACTAATTTTGCATGATAAGGATGAAGTTTGTCCAGTTACCTTCAAAAATCAAGTATCATAAAAATCAGCAGGCAATAATGCTTTTGTGTATGATCAAGCATGGCATTTTTTTTCCAATAATATTTCCCTGTCTCAAGATTTCTCTGCATCGTCACAAGAATAAAATTGTTCAGGCCGAGGAAGAACTAGAAAGTTATTTTTTGGACCTAGTCCAAAATTCTAAAGAGCTGGTGTCCAGTTTTCATAGAGTTGGCACATAATCCTTTTATGTTAATCTTTATAGCAAAAAAAATTAAATGGGTGACATGATTCATGATGAAATGATTCAGATATATAGTGCCATGCAAGATGTCTACATCAAAAAACTCCGAGTTAGGGAATCTGGTTAAAGTTTACTAGCCATATAATCATTGATTTTTAAGAATGTGTTTTTTATACTGTAGTATAAGAGAAAATTTGTACTGTAGTATAAGAGAAAATATAAAAAGAAATTTGTGAAGGGCAGGATACTAATGTATAAAATAAAACAAATACATAAAAACATCTTCAAATGCCTATGCATAAATCTGCAAATGTGTAAGTGCAGGCAATTATATTCATCACTTGCAGTGACACACAACTGACTGAAGACATCCTAGCCAACACCTGAAATGTATCATGTTCACCCACAAATCTATTCTGAAATTCAGTTTAAAAAGGTAAAGACATTTTGCATGACAAGTAAAACTTTGAATGTAACCATTATCTCTTTTTAGATCGTGCACTTACATGTTGCAGTGGGCACCACCATATAACTGCTATTTCTTTTATATTCAAGATTATAGGTGGAGACTCTTATTTTTCAGTGTTTTTAAGACTAGGATTAAATTGTTTTTAGTACTAACATTTAAACATTAACTTTTAAAATATATGCATTTTACTGTTTATTTGGAATACTTTTAAATGAACAATATGTGTTGATTATACTATGAAAGTTTTAACTTTTATATTGTATGTTATTTTAATTCTCGGCTGTTCACCGCCCTGAGTCCCTTTGGGGAGAAGGGCGGGATATAAATTTAATTAATTAATTAATTAATAATAATAATAATAATAATAATAATAATAATAATAATAATAATAATAAAGTTACTATAATAAAAAAGGCCAATCTTTGGCACCTAGTGTTTACATGGACATATCAATGGGATTTTTCTACTTCCAGACTACTCTACTAGTTCTTGAATTCTCTAATAGTCTCCTATCCTAGTACAAACCAGGTGTCAGGGTTCCAAAAAACACCCCCAACGAAATAAAACTCTGACGTCCTTAATTTTTGGAATTCAGACAAATTAGATCCGTTATTACCACCCAAGCAGCTGTATTCAAGCTACTATCTAGTAGGTTCAGCCTAGCGAATAAAAACTAGTTGTTAATCTTCTTCTGTTCTTCCTGAGGGTCTTTCCTAAGTGGTCTTTGCGGTAGTCCTCCTCAGGCTCTGCCACTGGTGCCCCTTTTATTTCTTGTAGGGGGATACCTGAAGACAAATACTGTGAAATAATTAAACTGGTTAAATTGCAAAAGAGCTTTTTGTCTCTTATGGTGAAATGGGGAGGGAGAGGAACATGGTAGCCTGCTTTCTGTGCTTGGGGAAGGGGAGAGAATGGGAGTGGATCTACTTTGTTTTATAAGGCATGTGTGTGCACGCTTAGACAAAGTACTGGAATCTCATTACAGATCAGGGACGGGGTAGAAAGAA